>NW_004955403.1:32470138-32579977 GCF_000276665.1 Chinchilla lanigera | reverse complement strand
GACTGCCCTCTGAAGCATAGGCCCCAGAGTTCAGACCCATCCTACCAGTTGGTCCAGCAAGAATGAAGGGCCCCGGGGCACTCGTTGCCCTCTCCCTCTGGCTGGACATTCATCTCCACAAAGGAGCCCCGGGTAATCATTGCTATAGAAGGAAAAGAAACCAGCCTGCTGCTGGACACTGGTGCAAGTCTCTCGGTCCTTCTTTTCAATCCTGATCTTCCTTCCAGCCGTCATACCTCAGTGAAAGGAGTCATGGGAGAGGAGGTAAGTTGCTGTTTTTCACAACTGTTAGGCTTTAACTGGGATGGCTTTCTTTTTTCACATTCCTTTTTGATAATGCCTGAAAGTCCAGTCCCTCTCTTAGGGAGAGATATTTTATATTGTCTAAATACTGTGATATATATGCACCCAGCTCAGGTACACTGTCTTCCCCTCATAGAGACAGAAATAAATCCTGAAGTAGGGATAAATAAATAGGGATAAATGAAGTAGGGATAAAATATCCAAAATAGGTAGGGCCTTAAGAGCGTCTCCAGTACAGATACATCTCAGAGATTCTACTATTTTTCCTAACCAGAGGCCATATCTTTTAAAACCTGATGTTAAAGGGTTATTACCTATAATTGATACCCTAAGGGCATAAGGCTTACTTGAGTCCTGTAGCAGCCTGTGCAGCACTCCAGTTTTGGCAATTCAAAACCCAGTGGGGAATGCAGATTAGTACACAACCTTAAACTGATAAATGAGGCAGTAGTGCTAATTCACCCAATGGTACCTAACCCATATACATTCCTTTCTCAAATTCCAGAATATGCCAGTTGGTTTTCAGTGTTGGATTGAAAAGATGCTTTCTTTTGTATTCCTTTACATAGAGATTCCCAGTTTCTCTTTGCTTTTGAGGACCCTCATGACCAGGGCTCTCAGTTGACGTGGACAGTGCTTCCCCAAGTGTTCAGCGATAGTCCACATCTTTTTGGGCATGTGCTTTCCCATGGCGTGGCATGCTTTGAGTTTTCCCAGGTCACAGTTTTACAGTATGTAGATGAGATTCTTTTATGTGCCGCCTCAGAAGAGCTCTGTAACCAAGACACCTGTGCTTTGCTAAATGTTCTAGCAGATAGAGGTTATAATGTCTCTAAATGTAAAGCACAACTTTGCAGTCTTGAGGTAAAATATTTAGGCCTCATCATATCCAAGGGAACCTGATGACTGGGAAAGGACAAAATTAAACCAATTCTTTTCTTCTCTTAAACAGCTAAGGGCATTCCTAGGAATTACAGGCTTCTGTCACCTTTGAAAACTAGGATATGGGGAGATTGCAAGACCCCTCTATCAACTTAGAAAAGAGGCCCGAAAGACAGATAGCCATATTTTAACCTGGGAACCTGATTCCCAAACAGTATTCCAGAAGCTTAAACAAGCTCTCCTAAATGCTCCAGCCCTAAGCCTCCCCACAGGACACCATTTCAATTTATATGTCGATGGGAGGGGAGTGCTGGCTTTGGGAGTACTTACATAGGATGGGGACCCATTTAATAGCCTATAGGTATCTGAGTCATGAATTAGACATTGTAGCAAAGGGATGGCCTTCTTGCCTTAGAGCTATGGCAGCTGTAGCTCTTTTAGTGCCAGAAGCATCCAAGCTAACTTTAGGTAAAGATCTCATTGTATATACCTCACAATGTGACAGGACTTTTTCATCCAAAGGGAGCCTTTGGCTATCAGGCAGTTGACTTCTTAAATACCAGGCTCTACTTCTAGAAGGACCAGACATTCAAATAAAGACATGTTCCTCCTTAAACCCTGCTATGTTTTTGCCAGAAAAGGGGGAAATGAGGCTGACAGACATGATTGTGAACAGCTAATTCTCCATATATATGCAGCTAGAGAAGACTTATCAGACACAACCCCTACTAACCCTGATTTGACTGTTTGCTGTGATGGCAGCTCCTTCACAGAAAATGGGACAAGGAAGGCAGGGTATGCAGTCGTAACTACATCAGACTCTTCAAAGTTCCTCACTTACACCTGGGACTAGTGCTTAACTAGTGGAGCTCATAGCTCTGACCTTATCCTGTCTATGGCAGGCCATTACCAGCTTCTTTTGGTGGAAATCAATGTTGACTATATTCATAATAATCCTGGTGATCTTCTTATTTGGCCCATGCATACTTAATTGTTTCTTTGTCTTTGTCTCCTCTGTATTTAAAGCTATACACCTGCCCAAGATAAAAACATGTGGTATCTCTCAAGGGTCTTTAGATAGACCCTCTGAAGAGTATCTCTGACTGCTGATCAACAACTATGACTCCTTTCAGCCTGAAGAAGGCAGAGCAGTCATCATGCGTTACTCCCTCATGGCAATTTGGGTAATTTCTTCAGAGGGGGGAATGTTATAGGCAGCTGAGTTATATAGAAATATTATAGGCAGTCAGACAGGGCCAGGCCATTGAAGCAGCCAATATGAAAGACAAGATAGCTTATGAATGGAGACATTTGCTGTGGGCCAGACCTGAAGACAAAGGACTAAACAAATGTACCCACATGCAAAGGGTGTAAACATCAGGGATTGATATTCTAATTAGGTAGCAACCACCTTCAAAGAACCAGAAAGAGTCACTAGCCCAACCACCTACAGGAAAATCCCCTATTCTGTATTCATGCCAGCTTGCTATGTGACTGTCTTCCCCATTTGATCCCAGTTTATTCAATTTTACATGAACAATTACTCTTGTAATCTTATTGGCTGACCATAGTTTTGTCCCACCTCACGCCCACCTTGTAATTTGCATTTTCCTTCTATCTTAAACTTACCTCACAGTGTGTTTAAGCTCTATAAAAGTCCCTAGAAAAGACAGAGTCTTGAGCAACCCACTCCGCCCCCCTTTCTGTCCCTCTCTTGGACAGAAGCTTTCTTTCCATCAATAAATATTTTCTGCTCTTAAAAACAAAAGTAGTAAAAGCAAAGCAGGAGGGATCACAATCCTAGATTTAAAGTCATACTACAAAGCTATAGTGATAAAAACAGTATGGTACTGGCACAAAAACAGACATGTGAATTAATGAAATAGCAGAAACAACCTCAAGTATGTTCAGCTATTTGGATTTGATAAAAGGGCCAAAAACATACACTTTTTAATAAATAATTCTAGAAAAATGGACATCCACATTCCAAAGATTGAGTCTAGACCCATATATTTCCCCATGTGCTAAGATATACTCAAAATGAATCAAAGATCTAAATGTTAAAACAGAAACCCTTGATCCTCTAGAAGACAAAATAGGTTAAAACTGTTGAAGATAGCTAGACAAGGACTTTCTGAACAGAACTCCAATAGCACAAGAACTAGTACTACGAATCAGCAAATGGGATCTTATCAAATTAAAAACCTTCTTCACAGCAAGGGAAACCACCAGCAGAGTTAAGGGATAACATACAAAATGGGGTAAAAATTTTGTTAGCTATCCTTCACACAGAGGACTAACAGCTAGAATGCCTAAATAACTCAAAAAATTAGACCTCCCAAAATAAAAGATCTAATAAAAAAAGTGTAGCTGAAATGAATGAATACTTCTCAGAAGTGCAAAGTGAGTACACTAAATATATGAAAAAAAATGTTCAGCATTTCTGACTACTAGAGAAATGCAAATTCAAACAATACAGATTGCATCTTTGTTCCAGAAATTCTGGCAAGGCTGCAAGGAAAAAGGAACCTTTTTAAATTGTTGGTGAGAATATATACTACTACAATGACTATGGAAATCAGTACGGAGATTTCATAGAAAACTAAAATTAGAAATTCCATTTGACCAAACTATTCCCTTTCTGTCAATCTTTCTTTTTTTCTCCCTCCCCTCTCCCTCTCTCTCTCTTTCTTTCTTTCTTGTGCCGGGAATTATGCTTGCCAGGCAGGCTCTGTACAACCGAGCTATATACCCAGCACTTCCCCTTCTATTAAGCCATCATATTACAGTAATGCATGCATATCTATGTTTATAGCAGCAAAATTCATAACAGCCTATATATCTATCAACAGATAGATGGATCAATGTGATATTTATACACAATGGAGTACTACTTTGTCATAAGGAAGACTAAACTTGAGGGATTCAAGGTAAATGGATGCACCTAGACCATAATATTAAGTGAAATGAATCAGACACTTAAGCTTTAACAAAACAGGTTTCTCTCGTATGAGGAATCCAAATATAAGAAGTAAAATTAAAGATAGATAGTAGGAAGTAGGGAGACCTTTTTCAAATGAGGAATGTGAAAAGATAAAAGGAGGGGAAGATAGCAGGGAGGGAAAGAGGATGAAAATATAAAGAATTGAAAGAAAAAATGGAAACAGGCTTTTGCAAATTGAAAGGGTGCCGACAGATGGAGGGGGCAGAGACAAATTGGAACAGTAGAGAACAAGGAAAGAAGAGGTGTTTTGTATATTTACCAACTCCCCACAATATATGTAATAATGTACTGCAAACACACACTAATAAAAAATAAACAAAAAATAGCAGTTATATTTTAATCATATGTCTGTCATATTCTAGCATTTATTAAGATGTATTCTCTAAGTAAATAGGACATGTTTGGGTTTGGCAAGCTTATTCTGTAAAGCATCAGATAGATAGTTAATATTTTAGCTATTGCCAGCCATAGGATTTCTGTTACAGTATTCAATTCTTCCATTCTTTATAGCATAAAAATAGACATTGATAATATAAAACCAATGACTGTGGCTGTGTTCCATTACAAAGTTTGTGACACTGAAATCTGAAGTTCATATATTCATATATTATTACTATTTTTCAGTCACTAAAAAGGTAAAGAACCATTTTTAGCTTGCAGGTCTGTGGGTAGGAGTATGCCAATCCCTGAGTTATATGACAAACTATTTTTTCTTATTTCCTTCTAAAATCTTTTTTTAAAGTAAAGCAAGATAACAACAACCAAGGCAAAATAATAAAAACTGTAAAACAAAATAATATAAAAGCAAAATAATAAAAACTATGCAGAATTTCAAAGCAAGGTGATAGGAAGTTAACAATGGTTGTTTGTTATATTGTATATTGTTATCTTCAAAGAAGTTGCTCAGATTACCAGATGCTAGAATGCAAGACTGATCAAACAGTTAAAGAGAATAAAAAATAATAAATAATTGAAATTATACAGAGTTTCACTAATCAAGATAGTAGGGATTCAACAATGGTTGTTATATTGCATATTGTTGTTTTCCAATTAGTTGTTCAGATCACCAGATGTAATCATGCAAAATTGGTTTGTCAGAAAAAAAAACTAAGCATTAACTGTTCCTTTCAATGAATGAATAGATATCAGCAGTACATTTATCTCAGCTATCCTTGTATATCCATATATATTTTTTCCCTTCCTTCTTTCTTTTCTCCTTTCCCTCATCCCAGTTGTTCCTTTGCTTTGAGCAACTTCTTTCCCTTTCACAATATCTATTGCATCTTTCAGGTTTCATTTACTTTTTCAGGTTTTTACACTAGGGAGACAATATGATGTTTGTACACCTGGGAAACCCTCTCCACTGTTGGTGGGAGTGTAGACTGGTAAAACCACTGTGGAAATCAGTGTGGAAATTCAGAAAACTGAGATTAGCAGTCCCATTCCACCCAGTTATTCCGCTTCTGGGTATTTTCCCAGAAGAATTAAAAACATCATACGACAGTGATATATGTGCACTCATGTTACAGCAGCACAATTTGTCATATCTAAATAATGGAAACAACTCAAATGCCCATCAACTGAGGAATGGATAAAAAAGATGTGATATTTCTATACAATGGAGTATTACTCAGATGCAAAAAAAGACAAACGAGGTTTTAATGGGAAAAATGATGCAACTAGAGACCATACTCATAAGTGAAATAAATCCTCCTAATATCTTAAGACAGGCTTATTTTAATAATTTTGAGTCTCAAATATGTTCCTAATTGTAGGAGAAAATGCTTTCCTCCCCTGACTTCTCTAACTTCTAACTTTTTATATTGTAGGTCACTGTTTTATTTGTATGGAATTATGACTTTTATTTTCCTTTATGAACATCTCCTTATCAAATGATTTTAGGTAATAAATATGGATAAGATAGCTTACCAAATTAATTTGAAGTGTTTTTTCCCAGTCTTTCTCATTATTCACTCCAGCATTATTGACCAAGATGTCCAATCTTCCAAAGAAGTCAACAACTTTTCTGAAAGTATCTAATTTTAAAAAAGACATTATAGATACATTTTATTGTCCATATAAGCATTTAAATCCAACCTCATGGCCTATAATGAATTTTTATTTATTTTCCCTTATGGCGAAAAGCACACACATAACCTGCAACTTAATTCCTTTCTTCTTAACATGCAATTGGTGGGCCAGCAGCCTCAGTAAGCATTACTCAAGAAGTTGTTAAAAACACAGAATTTTTTGAACACCACATACTTATTGAGTCAGGATCTTACCTTACTATGTCCCTGGATGATCTATATGTCCATTACAGGTCTGTAAGCAGTAGCTTAATGTGGTGAATTTTAGAGAACTGAGTACCCTAAGGTAAGAGAAGCCTGTAGCAAAGTACTCCTTGAAGTCAGTTTGAGCAGCCATATCTCTAAGCCAGCTAAGAGCACTGACTGTGACAGACATCTTTTATTAATAAGCCATATTATACTGACAAAAGTATTATATTAACACAGTTTTCTTATGTGCTGAAATCCATTGTGACTATTTCAGGAAGATTTTATTTTCTAGTCATAAAAGTCTACATTTCATTCAGTTGATTTTATTAGATTAGTGAAACTTTGATGTTTGCTATTTTATTTTTCTCTTTATCACTATTTATTACTACTTTACTCTAGTTGGTATTAAAATTATGCTCAATGAGGGTAAAGTCTGGCTCCTGAGGGCTCCGTATCATGAATTCCATTGTTCAACCACATATTCAATTTTTGAAAATCCTGGGGCTGGGGATTTAGCTCAGTGGCACAGCGTCTGCCTGGCAAGCGCAAGGTTGTGAGTTTGATCCCTGGTACCGGAAAAAAAAAAAAAAAAAAAAACAAAAAAAAAAACATTTTGAAAGTCCTCTTTATCCAGTCCAAACTAGGTCTTACCACTCAATAGAGAGAAACATTATTTCTCAAAGCAGCCTTTTATGTAGTTCTACTGACTTAAATTGTTTCTGAGGCAATATTATTATTATGTATAGTTCTCTTACTTGAGAGTATAGATAACATTTGCAGTAGTTATTCTAGAGGATAGAAATGTGCTCTCAGATCTCCAAGCCAGCATATATACTCCTTTTGAAAAGTAGATTGACATAAACTTATTTTGGCAGAAGCAAATTTGTAGAATTATTAACAACCACCAAACACATAATAGAAAGGCACTGATTTACCAGTTCTCAAATGGATTATCTGCTGTGCAAGTAAGTTGCTGAAAACTCTGTCAAGTTGCTTTATAATATGTACCCTTTCACAGTCACTGTACTGGAATGGAAAACAACAACAAAAAAATAAAAACTGTTTACTTTTTCATGGAATTTTAAAACTGTTTCTGAACATCTCAAATTGGTTCCAGAAAAGGTCATACATGGAACACTAATTTTTCATTTTTTTCCTCCTCTTCTGCCCTAAATCACTTCCATTCTTCATAACTACAGAAACTGTCCCATTTTATGGGGAATTAGATTATTAAATATGTTTGTCTAATTTTTCTTTAATTTTCTTTCTTCATTCTGGTCTTCAATACATTTCTTTGCCTTTCTAGGCCCTGCCTTCACTGACATGAGGTATTATTTGTCTCTGACATTCCACTGGGCTTAAATGACTCCTAGTTTAAGCTCTTGTAGCATTCTCTATAACTTACCTGAGCTCTCTGTGCTACAGTTTGTTAATTTGTAAAATAAGCCAAATCTAGACCATCTCCAAAGACCTATTCAATCTCTAGTATTTTAGAAATTCATTGTGTCTACAGTTTTAAAAGTTGTGGTCGACATTAAGTTCTGAAATTGAAAGAATTAGTGTCATGCTTTCCTTTATGTAGGTAACTGCCGATGTACACACATGTGGATTTCTCATGACAAACACACCCTGGGGAGGGTGTGATTATGTTTCCACCATCACTTATCCTTGAGTAATGTGTGTACAGTTGAGGCATTAATTTTAAATACTGCAAAGCAAAGCAATTCAGGTTAAACATCACATGTGAAACAACGTAAGTTAAGACAGCAATAGTTTTCAGATTATGAATACTGTCCCCTATTCCAGTGGCATGAGTGCTGGCATTTGACATTGCTCTCTTCCTGAAGGGAAGTATCATGTGCAATCAGCAAAGTTATCCTCTGGCCATTCTACCAGCACTGTGTTTATAGAGCTGTTCTACCAGTGCTTGTCATCTGTATTACAGGTCTTTACAGCACTTGTGAATTTTAATTACATAACCTCCTTTAGAATAATTTCCACTAAGTACAATCTCTTCTAACATAACCATCCATTTTCACTCTTACAGAATATACTTTTTAAATTTTTAGAAGAAATTCACATTTCCATGTCCCATAAAGAGGAGCACTACAGGGAAATTTATGGAATTTATTTGATGCCTGGGCTAAAAATGTACCTAACAGTTTACTCAATCTCTTTGAATATAACATTAGGAAATGCAAATATCTTATCTTTTTCTCTTTGCCCGGGGAAATAATCTTTGCATGCAAATCTACTGGGCCCTCTATATGAGCAGAGCTGTTTTCTGTCCACACCAGTGCTTATATTTCAAAAGTAGATGATCTATTTTAAGTGAGTAGACAGAAACAGGAAAGCATCGAGGAAAGGCTGACAGAGACTTTTCTTCTGTCCTTTTAACAATGTGCCATTATTATTATTTTAAGGACCATTTCAAAGGGGAAAACCCATGGCTAAAAGCCTCTAGGATTTCTGTGACCATGACCCTTGAACTTACATGCTAACATTTTCAAAAGACAAACATACTACCACATTTGACTGTCACTGCCTCTGTCTTCCAGCTTTCTGAGAGAAGTTGTCTGCCACAGTGCCCTAGCAAATTTTCACTTCCAGGGCCCCTCAGCAATCGCTTAATAATTACTGTAGCAGCGGTGTCTTTGAGTACACAAAGGAGTTTTGATTACATTATGTGCTGCCAAATGACTAAAGTAAAAGGATTTCTCGGGCAGTCTTGTCTCTCCTTAGTTTTTAAGGCCACTGGTTGTCAATAGGAAGCAGAACAGTCCAAGCCATCTTCTGGAGATTCAAAGAAGCTGTTCTCCAGCAGGTAGCCCGGCTGGCTCTGTGCCTTGCCCAGCTCTCCTGCCCGGGCCGCCTTCGGGTCGTCGCTTGCTCAGGGTGTGTTTCAAGCTGATAGATTGATTCCGCTGTCTTACCTCTCAGTTGTTCCTGGTCAGCCACATCGCACTGAATGAACAGAGTCTTCTGAGGTTCAAATTCCTCATTCAGGGCAGCTTTACACTTTACACCTGCTTCAAGATTCCAATCCACCAGCGCTACCTACAATAGCAGGGGGAGGCATCAAGGTCCTGAGCAGCTCATGAAACAGAGGCGCAAAAACAAATCAAAACAAAACAACAAAAAAACAAAACCAAGACGCTCCCTGCTTAGATCTGCAGTCTGGCAGAGTTCAGGTTCAGTCGCAGTCCTTTTCAAGGTCTGCCCCAGCCCCCAGCGCAGTAGCTTTGCGGAGTGGGAGTAACCCCGGGCGGGGGCGGACAGGTCTCGGCCCCTCCGCGCTTACCTTGGCGCCCTTGCGCAGCAGCGCCTCGGCGAAGGCTCTGCCTATGCCCTGCGCGGCGCCGGTCACCAGCGCCACTTTGCCGTTCACGTGCATGGTGCGGGCGGCTCGACGGCAGGCGGTGGGCGAGCTCCGCGTCCCTGAGCCGCGGCGGCTTTTATGGACCCTGCGCGCCAGTGCAGCCCGGCCGGCGCTGCTGCCAGTGGGCGGGGATGACACTGTCAAGCCAGCGCGAGGAGCCCTGCCGTGTCACCTGCCCCCAAAGACAGCCGGGCCAGGCTTCGGGATCTTTGCCTTCTAGACTTGCCTCTGGCAGTCGATCCCCAGGGAGATCTTTCTCCTCAGCGTCAGCCTGCGTGACTGGCGGTGAACTGACAGATGAAAAGTAGCAAAGTTATTTCTTTAAAAAAAAAAAAAAAAAAGTTTCCTTCAGTGCCCCCGAATACCAAACGGATAGGATCGCACCACAGAGGGGTTTGGGAGCTTGGATACCACCCCTCCTCGCCCCCAAAGCAAACAAACAAAAGAGCAAAGTCGGGATGTGGTTCTTTTGTCTCAAAGTTTTTGTGTGACCCCCCACCTCAGGATCACGGAGGAAGGGATGAGAAGGGCTGCCAGGCATGGTGGTGCACGCCTGCAATCCCAGCACTTGGGAGGCTGAGGCAGGAGGATGTCATGAATTGGAGGCCAGGCTGGGCTACGTAAGGAAGTTCAAGGACAGCCTGCATTACATAATGAGATCTTGTTTCACATCCCTCTACCCACCCCCAACCCCCCAATAAAAAAGAAAAAAAAAGGAGGGCAAAAGTAACCAGCAGCACTGCTTTTCACTTACTTGTGTTTTTGTGTGTTGTACAGATACTGGAAATGGGAAGTGAATGTGCTCTCTGGCCTGAGAACTCTGCATCTTACCATTTTAAAGTTGGAACTTCGAGAACCCTGTTGCATTTGCGGTGGCTCAGATAGTGTTGATTTCTGTGTCATTCTGAGCATGCCCTGCAAGAACTTTCAACATCTCCTTGCACAGGACTTCCAGAGTCCTTGGAAGCGGACCCAGTTGTTGATTCAATGGAATGTTTAATCAATGAATCACACTGGCTTGGAGGCTCAGAGCTCAGTGCCTGACACAGGATTCCTGCTCTCCAGAACCTCCAAGCTGGGTGAGATGCATCAGTTCAACCAGTTGGGCCACTGACTGTTAATACTGGCAGGCTTCAATTTTGTCAGTTTGATAAGCATTTATTGTGACAAAGAAATCTAAGCTCCTGGGGGAAGCAGGAGTTCTATAAAAGACTAAGAGTGGGATGAATCCTTTGTAAACTTTCTTTGCTCACAAAAGGAGACCTAGGACCTGTGACCAGTTCAGCAGGAAAAAGGTATCGGGAAGACCGCAATATACAATATGTATTGTTGATAAGCCCCAGGGCCAAAAGTCTTCACAGGTGATTTGAAATTGAGTGTTCAAAAAATGTTGGGGAAATTAAGACAGGAAGAGATTTATATTTTGTGATGATAATTGGGATTGTAAGATGAAGAGTAAGTGCGGGACTTCTATTGACAGAGAACAGCAGAGGACAAAAAATAAAGTAAAAGGAAGCAAATGGAAACTAAAGGAACTGGCATTCATGGAACGCAGAAGAAATGCGACAGTTCCTCCATCGGAAGCTACTGGCAAAAGACACATAAAAGGACCTGCGGGGCTAACCCAGGACTAGGTTGGAAGAATAAGGGTTTTCTAGAGTAATTGTTTCTAGGGAGAAACAATTTCGAGACAAAAGGAATGATTAATGATGCAAAATACTTTCATGAGCACAAGGGAACACAAAATAGTTTGAACTTCCCAGGACAATAATTAATATGAGTAAGTGTAGAGGATACAGAAGCCAAAGTTGCCGAAATTTAAAGAGAAAATAACTGCTGAGAAGACAGATACTGCCGTAGATTCAAAACCAATATTGCATGAATATTAGCTGATCTGATCGGAGAGTTTTGGGGAAAATGAGACAGCAAAAAAGTGTGTCTATTAAGAAAGGACAGAATTCAGATTAAAAGACAAGGGGCTCAGGCGAGTGAGAACTGACAAAACAGGAAGCTGTTTTAGAGGGGGTGTGGATGGGGTATAAAGATTCAAACCCATCTCCACTGCTGACCAGCTATGTGAGCGAGGGCAAGTTGCTTCAACTGTCTGGGCCTCAGATTCTTTATGAATAGGACAACAGTTAGACGCTGCATGTAAAGCCCTATTACAGTGCTTGGCATGGAGTAACAACACAATAAATATTAGGCCCCAATAATTGATTCTTGGTTATTAAGAAAACATACATGTTAGGAAGAGAAAAAATAGGCAATGATTCTTGTAGTACTTAGAAAGAACCAAGACCTAGGGCAGACTTAGTAACCCTTAACCCCTTTCCTTCTCCATTTCCACTGCTGACCACCTTCATTCAGACTCTTCTACTCTCTCCTAGGACAGCAAACACACACTCTGGAATTATTTCTGTGCCCCAAACTTCTTAAATTCAATTAAGTTTGCATACTCATCCCAAGGAAAGTTTAAAACATAGATATGATCGTGTTTAGGCATTGTTATTGTTAAAATCCCTAACATCTGCAATGTGGGGAAAGGACTGTGATTGCTAATGGATTGATGGTTGGCTTACGATCCCCAGCCGTCCTGAGTGCACGTAGTGCGGGGTGTGGGAGGCTCGCTCGAGGATGGTTATCGTCAGCTGAGAGGCAGAAATGGAAAGGAATAATGAATTTCTCCTGTTGGTCTGAGTTGTGTGCTTGGTTTTAAAAAAAGGCTATTGAGAGACGTGATCGGGGCCACAGTCCCTGAGACTGTAAGCCCTCTGATCCCAGACTTCTAGCTCTTTTGTTTCTCTTCTACTTTCCCTTTCTCATCCACGTGAGCCTCATTCTCAGGACCTGTCACCACAGTTAATACCAACATACGGCCCCAGGAAGAGGGACCTGAGTATGAAAGTAAGTCTATGAGACTAGGGTATGAAAATAAGTCTTCAAGACTAGGGTATGTAGGTAAGTCTTTGACACTGGGAAAGGGAATTAAGGAAATTAAGTCAGTGCTCAATGGACCGGAGAAGAATCGGCGGGCAGGTAAGCCTGGTCTCCAGGATTGTTCATCAAGGTTATGGGAAATTTTCTGTTTCAGAAAAATTCTGAAACAAAACAAGAGATTTTACAGGAGACAGGAAATGAGGAAACTCTATCGTTTCAGGCCCAGGGACGAATTGCAGAGGGAGATATTTCCTATTTTCGTAACTCATATTCGCTCTCATTCACATCTTCCTGGTGACATGGTAAAATATAATGATGAAGTTGACTGACTTGTTGCTCTTTCCTCACCAGATTGTTTAGCTACTGAATTTCCCACTTTAACTCATGGAAATAACAAAGGCTTATGTAAAAAATTCCTTCAACTTTCCATTCAACAAGCTGGTGAAATGGTTTTAGCTTGTCCTACTTGTGGAATGCTTAATAACCTTACTTTTCAGCCTGGAACAAATCGTAGAGACTTGCAAGGTACGAGTTGTGGCAGATGGATGTAACACATATTACTGCTTTTGGCAAACTTGGATTTGTACATGTTGGTATTGACACATATTCTGGTTTTATATGGGCCTCTGCACAATCAGGAGAAAAATTTGCCCATGTTAAAAATCATTTGTTAGGGGCTGGGGATTTAGCTCAGCAGCAAAGCGCCTGCCTGGCAAGCACAAGGTCTTGAGTTCTGTTCCCAGTACCAGAGAAAAACCAAAAAAAAAAAAAATCATTTGTTAGAATATTTTGCTATCATAGGAAAAATCAAAGCAATTAAAACTGACCATGGACCTGCCTACGCATCCCATTCCTTCCAGCAATTCTGTGCCTTGTGGGGTATTAAGCATTATACCGGCATTCCATACAATCCTCAAGGACAAGGTATGGTTGAAAGGGCACATGCTACTCTTAAATTTATGTTAGGTCAACAAAAAAGAGGAATTAGGGATAGAAGTTCACCACATCAAATATTACATAAAGCTTTATTCACTTTTAAGTTTTTGGATATTAGTAAAGATTCATCTACTACAGCAGCAGAAAAATTTTGGGCCACCATTATTAAAGGACCACCAGAACCAATACGGTAACCTAATTTTTGGAAAGATATTCATACTGGAAAATGGGAAAAAGGTATTGTTCAAATTTGGGGGAGAGGATTTGCTTGTGTCATTACAGATTCAGGAGATAAAGTGTAGTTACCTGCTAGAAGAATTAAACCTCGACAAGAATCAGACTTAATCTGAGTCCTCCGGTGGAAAACATTAGAGTGATGTCACTACAGCACCAGGCTTAGACAATAATCAAGAACATTCAGAAAGCACAACCCCCACCTTAGGGACAACTTAAGAAACTAACCCATGATGTTGAGAAGCTGCTGCATTTCACTGGAAAATACTCATGGCTGGTAATATATTTTCAGCCATATTGGCTCTCATAGCCAGTATGATAGGCTTTGACTTTATGGAATCAGGCCTATATGCCTGTACTAATTTATGTTATTGAATTTAGATAGCTTTTTGGTCTGTATGATACACAGGGACCATTTATAACAACAGTTAGATTATAAATTTTTAAAATTGTAATAGAATTACAATATGATTTGGTAAAAGGTTTGTTTGAGTGCACTCTGATTTCGTGTAAATGTTTATATGTTCTGTGTACTTGTTATGTGTTTGTCTGCCATTGTGTGAACAGCTGTTCTCCTTCATTTTTGAGCTCAACAAAATTTTTCATGACATAATTGAGGTGCAAATCTAAAAGCATGCTTTCACCTAAATTTCCAGCTGGTCTAAATGAAGATATTTAAATAAAGACATTTAACTATAATCTCTGAGCAGAAAAATTGTTGGGTAGGACTCCAATTGGTGAATACAGGGGTGGCCAACCTTTGTTCATTAATAAGGAGCCTCCAAAGATTTCCAGAGTCTATTGGGAAGCACCCCCAATAATCTGGTCATGGTTAAAAGTGTTACAGAAAAAATAAAAAATAAGGTATTCTCATGAAAGATGTTCTTAGTACAAAACTAAAGTAAGAAACAAAGGTTTTCATATGTGCATGGTAATTTAGTATTATTAATTTCATAGTGTATTGAAATGTATTCATTACTCCGGATGTATGGGTCTTCAAATGTAAAGCAAGGATTGCGTATGATAAGAATTTTGTTCAAAATCACACCTTTGCCTTTGAAAAACTTATGTGTATTTCATTAAATGATAACAGATTAAAGAAAAGCTTATGTATTAGAGATGATTGATTGAAAGGGTTATGTTATGTCAAAATGAAAATTTAAGTATGTTACAAAATGTCATGATCATCATGTAACAATGTCATATAAGGTTTTGATTGTTAAATTTCTGGGTGGATATATGTAATTGTTGTTTGTTAATATTCTATTAAGATTTAAATTTTGGAATATCCATGGTTGTTAAAAAAATGATGGTTCCACTTGTATGTTCCAAAGTGTTTGCAATTTAGATTATATTATAATGTTAAGCTTGTTGCTTTCGTTGTGATGTTATATCATTAATCTTCTCTGCTGGATGTTTAACAACTGAGATCTGGAGACTAAACATCAGAAATATAATTTGGGATAAAAACACAGTCAATATTTTGGCTATGCTCTCTGAGGTCAGTATAGACTCAGGACATAAGAGAACCTCTACTATGACATCCTATAACTCAGTTGAGTCCCTAATTTTCTGATCAAGGACATTATGGCACCACAGAGGGAAGTGATTCTGAGACATATAGTGTGCCTAAGGAGAGTCATTAATAGAGACAAAATCTCTCAGGCTTTCACAGAAAGCACCTTGGTCAAGCAATGGCCATGACTCATCCAGATGGCTAACACTGACAAAAGATCAAGAGATGCTGCATTTGGCTCCAAGAAGATTCCTGAGGAGACCTAACTAACCCTAATATATAGTAAAAGGTTAAAACTTATTTATACAAGTCTCACTCTTAACTTTGTCTTAGCTATCCAGAAGAAAAGTGTGATCTCAAGATGTGCATTGAAGGCTAATCATTGTTATGGACTCTGAACTATGTTCTTATTTCATTTTTTGCAATATTATCGTTGTGCTTTGCCTCATCCCCTTAGCCTAGCGAGTTCATCCAGGAAACGCTGAGAAACGGAAGGCAATTGGTAGCCTTCTCATTGATGCCTCAAAGGAGTGCATTAAAACAAAAAGGGGGCATGTGGGGAAAGGACTGTGATTGTTAATAGATTGATGGTCAGCTATGATCCCCAGCCGTACTGAGTGCACATGGTGCGGGGGTGTGGGAGGTTTTCCTGAGGATTGTTACCATCAGCTGAGAGGGAGAAATGGGAAGGGAATTTCTCCTGTTGGTCTGAGTTACGTGCTTGGTTTTAATAAAAGGCGATTGAGAGGAGTGATCGGGGCCACAGTCCCTGAGACTGTAAGCCCCCTGATCCCAGACTTCTGGCTCTCTTGTTTCTCTTCTACTTTCCTTTTTTCATCCACTGACACCTCGTTCTCAGGACCTGTCTCCACAGTCAATACCAACACTGTAAGTTCCAGGGCATTGCATGCAAGGTGTTCTGTGTGTCATTCCTTCCTCATTTATGTTCTAGGAAGTACTACTTCCAGTTACAACACACCTCACCATTCCCACCTTTGCCATCCATTACCTGCTCACCTGCATATCATTCCCCTCCCACGTTCCTCACCTGTTTTCCTACTCAGCTCTCACATCTCTCTGACACCATTCACACTCCTGTAATTAGCGTACACACATCTGTGTGCTTGAGGACTGTGCTTCTTTCTCTGAATATCTTCCAGCATAGGCAGATGTGTGTGCTCAATGTATGTTGGATGAGATACAGATGATTTTGAGTTATGTCCAATAGAAGTGGAAAATTTTAATGAGATGAGATTTCTCATAGACTATGATCATATTTTTATGTGACACTAAGACTAGCAAAATACATCGATATGATTTTTGAAGAAAAATGTTTCAAGCTTTTTGTTTTATTTTACTTTAAAGGTACATTTTGACATAAATATATTTACAGGAACACTGGGGCTATACCTGAGTGGTAGAGTGCTTGACCAGCACATAGAAGGCTCTCAAATTCCCAGCATTGCCACAAAGAAAACTAAAAAACCCAAACCAAACAAAAATATCTATAGGGCATTATACGTAGTATCCGGAAAACCAAGCAATGCATTCTTTACCTGATAAATATATTCCCCACTTCTCTGTGATATTTCATATGCTTCTCCCAGCTTCTATGTGTAGAGTCTTATTTACTTTCATTTATAACAGGTATAATTTTCTATTATCACAGTGATTTGTCATTCAAAGTGTAATTCACAGCTAAAACAAAGTTAAACCCAAGAAACCATCACTCATTCAATTTTGTAAAAATGTTCCAACTTACAGATTATATTATATTTAGTTCCTTGAACTTTGTTCTCTTACAAAGAAAACAAATACAACAATGTGTAATTAAAGGGATGGTCATTCCCTGAATGCATTAAAAGAATTGCTATTGAACATTTATCCAGGGACAGACATCTCATAATAGTCACAAGTACAGTTTTAGGAATCAGACTGACCGGGTCTGAATCCAGATCTCACCCCAAGTACCTCTGTGACCATGGGCAAGTTAATTCCTCCCAGTTTTAGTTTTCTCATAAGTTAAATGAAGATGATAATAGTATTAACTTCATGAAGTTGTTGTGGAAGCCATGCTAAGAAAAATAAACATAACTGAAGAGTTTAAACCAGTGACTATCCTATAGCAAGTATTATATAAATGCTATTATTATTATTAAGCACATACTTATATAATTGCATTTATTATTTAAGAGCAATCTGTGAGGTAGTTACTATCGTGGTCATTTAACCAATGAGGAAAACAGGTTTGGGGAGTCTGGGGAATGTGGTCAAGGTCATTTATCTAGAAAATTGAGGGAAGAAGCTTTGATTGAAGGGGTGGCTGGCTCCTGAATAGTATGTCTATTAAAAAAAACTTTAACTTTTATTTTAATATAATTGTGGCTACAAAGTACTTTTAGCTATGTCTGAATAATGATTGCTTTCAGAATTATGTCAATAGACTTACCTTCAAATCAGAATTCTTTGATCAATATATCTTCTCACACACAATGGATATTATTAGCTCAATTTTGACTTAAAATGGCCTCATCTTAAATTGATTTCTCCATCAAATCCTATGCCTAGTAGTAAGCACACACACATCCCAAGATGTTATAATTACAGGTAAGACCACTTACTTGATTGCTGTGAGTTTGCTTAATTTTTAAATGATCACCAGCAAATCAATGCAAAAACAAGTCTTTTTAAAATTAAAACCAAAAGAAAGATAAACACTGCTAAAGTTTTAGCTAGGATGGGATCTTGTGTTGTCTTGGGTTTGCTACCTGCTATGGTTTGGTGTTGGGAGCTACTGGAGCTGGTCATTGGTCAAGCAGTCAAGCTACCTCAGTATTAAAAAAGGCTTGCTGCCGGACAATTACAGTAGTTAGTCGCTAGGCAACGTTACTCCCCCCCCCCATGATACTAGCTTTGCAAGTGTATAAAATAAATGCCCCTATGTTGAAGTCAGTCCTCCTGCTCATCAGGGAAGAGGTAACTCCACCTGATGTCAGTTCTTGTCTCTTGTCTTTATTTTTCTCATACCCACCACCATTTCTCTGTAGGGTACAATGAGAGACCATTGAGGTTCGCTACAGTTTGGGTATATACTAAATTCGTGTGTTGGAAAACTAACCCTCAAAGTCATATCTTAATGGTATTTAAAGGTGGGGCCTTCAGAAGATAATGAGGGTTAGATGAGGTCATGAGGGTGGAACTTCCGTGATTTCATTAGTGGCCTTATAAGAAGAGAGACCTTGTTTGTTCTGCCTCACAGTATAATGCCCTTTGACATCTCAGGACTTCTCAGAGTTCCTACCACCAAAAAGGCAGGTACCAGATGCAGTCTCTCAGACTTGGACCTCCTGAATCATGAGCTGAATAAATTTCTTTGCTTTATAACTTAGGCAACCTCACATATTTTGTTGTAAGAACAGAAAACAGACTAAGACACTAACACAAGCTACAATAGAAGAAGTGACTTTTTAAAAAGCTGCTGTATTTCTGTTTTTTTATGTGATATCTCATTTAATTCTTTTATCAACGTATGTATTTTTTTCATTTTGCAGATAAAGAAACAGGGTCATAGAAGAGAAAGTGACATGACTCAAGAGCACACTCTGAAATTTAATGATACACTTGGGCTCAAATTCAAATCATGTGGTTCCAATGCCTTAACAGATGTAGGCATATGCAGCCTTTTCCCTTTGCTAGTTTATGACCATAGTGTGGTTACTAAACCTGTCTAATCTCTCTGAGCTGTCCAATGGAGAACAAGTTGGCATTTCTTGAAACACCCATTCCAATCCCTTGGATCTTTCATAATGATCACCATATAGATCACTGGGTTAAAAGCTTTGGTGAAAATAGAAAAAGAATGATGACAACAGTAGATGTTCGATTCCAGAAAACACAAATGTAAGATTCCCAACTTTTCACAGTGTACTCATTGGCTCAGGCTGCCATAAGAAACTACCAAAAATTTGCTGGCTTACAGATGGGAATTTATTTCTCACAGTTGTGGAGGCAGAAATCCAAGGCCAAGATGTTGGCATGTTTGTTTTTTCTGAGGCCTTTCTCCTTGGCTTGCAGATAGCTGCCTGTTTTTGTATCCTCACATGATCTTTTCTTCTTTGCACATGTGCTCCTGATGTCCCAATTTTGATACAAAGGACACTGCCAGATTGGATCAGAGCAGGCCCTCCTGGCTTCATTTTAATATAATCACATCTTTAAAGGCCCTACATTCAAATATAGCCTTATTGTAAGGTTCTGGGACTTGGGCTTCAATAGGAGAATTTGAGGGGCAGGAATAACTTATTCCATGACACATAGACTTTACAATTTGGAAAATGAAGCCTATTTACTGACTAAAGTATGGGGGAATCTTATAGGCTGAATCAGTCTTGAGATTGACCAGGCATCCCATTATCCTGTGACCGGAGAGAACTGAAGAACTGAATGCTCCAAGGAAGAATCACCAGTTCATCATGTGCTAATCTGTGAGGGAAAGAGAAGAAAAAGTAAAGTGGACCCAAGGACTACAAATAAAGTATCACAACAACTGTTGTATTTGGTTCCGGTGTGGGCTGGAATCAGTTGTTAGTAATTATACTAAATTAATGTCTATTCAATATGCTCTGTTCATAGGATCATATTTGCACAACTTATCCAACAAATGTTTCTTGGACACCAAGAAAGATACGTCCTGTACTAGGATACGAGGGCATGGAGTAAACAAAACAAATAGTCCTACTCTTATGAAGCTTAAGACCTGCATGGGAGGGGGAAAACTTTGGAACTAGGCACAGGTATGGGAGCACATGTCTAGGGAATTAACAACCTAGCAAAGTGGAAGAGGCAGTTCTCCTGTAGGAGGTGCCACGTGTCTCGAAACTTGAAATAATGTTCAAAAGCAGAACAGATATTAAGACAGGGAGAGGATAGGTAGTGAAATGTATCTGAAAGTTCTTTTCTAGAAGAAAGGCACAGCACTGTTTTCAGTCAATCAAAAGAAAGGCTAGAGCTCGGGACACCGGCGAGTACACAGGAACCAGAGAATATGAAACTGGAGGAGAAGGCAAACCACGATGCACATTTTAAGCCATGAAAATGGACTTTAGATTTTGCTCCCACATAACTAGAAGTCACTAAAGGACTTTAAAAACTAAACAGACATCTCAGATTTAGGTATTCAGAAATTTATCCTAGTAGCCCTTAGAGAATGAATTGCAATCAAGGACAAGGGAGGCAGAACAAATGCATTTAACCTGTTTAATTGTTACAGAATCTGTTGTGTTCGGAAGAATAAAGCAATTTAAGAATCCTGCGTGAGAACAAGGGAACCAAAGACTCCATTACAATACCAGCCACAAGCATGAGCTTGAAACGACAGAACTAAAAGGACGAAAGCCAGGAAAACCTGTGGGAAAATCACCCATTCACATCTGGATTTTCTGTTTTTGAATTGGTCCTACTTTTCATAATAAAAAAAAATTTGAATGTAATACGACATGTTAGCTTGTACATTTGGTTTTTAAATTTTGGGAAGGAAACTTCTTTGTACTTGGCTGACCTCTTTCATCTTGGGGAAGTTATTTATTCTTTCTGAGATTCTGGATAGTGTCCTAGAAAACCTTTTAGGACTGATATTTTATTTTATTTGGCAATTTAACCATCTTGGTCAGAGAAGAGTAATCAGATTAGTCTCTTCAAATTTCACAATATGACCAGAAGAAAGAAGGGCAATTTTCCTGCACTTATGGGATTCCACTTTTTTTTTAGACCCTTTGATCCACAACATAGCTAATAACGTCATTTCCTTTGTGTCTAGTCAATCAGAGTTCCTATCAAATAGGAACACTTTTGGTGAGACTTAGGAAAAATGACCCACTCCTCAGTACACTCAAGTGAACAATCAAAGTCCTTTGTGGAAGAAAGGTTAGCTTTTCGAAAGTGATTATATTGCTGACACATCATTAGTAATTGGTGATTTAAGAATTTTTTCAGCAGATGTCAAGGTAGGTTTTGCTCTTCAGTAGCTGGTAAGACAACTTATAGAAGCCCATTGTCAAGAGAGTTTTTAAAATGCTATTTTCTACCTTCTATAAATTGTTTTGGCTTTTAAAGTAGTAAATTTTATAGTCTTTATGGATTAAGGCCAAACCTATTAACCAGTAAATGTATTTTTCTTTTTAAGAGAATACACAACAGAAAACTAGACTCAGAATCTTACAGGAACCGTGACAGGGAAGCCAGGAGAATTTTCTTTAGCACAGGCTGATGTGAATGAGCTGTGTGGGCATTCACAAAATCACACACTCAGTTTCCTCATCTGTAATATGTGGGTGTGGGTACATTGGAGAGCTCCTGTGAGTGAACAAGTCCTCCCTTCCCGAAGTGCTCCCTCATTCTTTCCCCCTGTCTCCTGCTTTTCCTTATATGCTCTGTGGAGGTCTAGGGCTTACTGTCAGAGCTACTTAAATCCTGGGTGGACAGTGATGGGAGCCAACAGATATAGATTAGAAAAGCACTGAGCTCAGAAGATAGTTGCTGTTGTTCAACCTGTCTGCATCAATTCGCTGCTCTTGAAATCAGTGCAAACTAATGACACAATAGTTCAAAGCACTAGAGAAAAATGATGAAGGCGGAAAACATTTGCTAATGATATGAAATGTGTAATACAGGTCTGTGTTATGTTGTATCAGGTAACACAACATAAGAAATATCATGTGAGTATTTGGAAGATGGATGGTCTTTTTTATGTCAGAAGCCTCTAACAGACGTATTTATTTCAAATGGAAACATTAGCCTAACTTTTAGGCTAACAAGGAACCTGCACAAGTTACTCTCTTTGACCTGGAACCGTCTTATTTTAAGTAGTGGCTTTTTCAAGATGTTCTAAAAATGACAAGCAGCACTAATTAATTGTGCTTTATAGTTTATTAGAGCGCATCTTATAAGCATTTCACACTCATCTTGGAGCATGCTGGGGCTTCTGGATCTATATTCGATCAGAGAAGCCTTTCATCTTTTAATTTGATGTATGGTTCAAATAAGTCGGAAAGTTGAGGCAAGTCTATTTTTCCAGACATTCCTATTTAAAACAGAATATTATTAAATATATGTTAAAATATTTTCAACATAAAAAATAACTCCGATTATCTTTTTCTTTTCACTTAAATCCTGAAACCAAAATTGTGTTTTCAAGGTTTTTACTTTTGTGTAAATATGCTGTCCTGCTTGCTCTCTGCTTTGGAATCAAAGTTTCCTAATTGATGTCAAACTTTGATGAGGTCTAGCACATGCTAGGGAAGCTCTGCACCACTGAGATGTGCCCCCAGCCCCATTAACTTTTTGAAATTACAAAGGCAAGAACTAATGTTGTGCAGTGTAAGGAATTATTCAAATGCTGGAAAAACTCCCACTGATAGATCTTATAGTTTTAACTAACTGTGCAAGTAACATTGGTATCCTGTTGGACCAGAGGTGAAAGAGTGGCTTGGGTAGGTCGAGAGAGAGAGGAGAATGAGGGAGGGAGGGACAGAGGGACAGAGACTAAGACCAGGAAGGCAGGAGAGAAAGAAACAGAGGAAAGAAGGAGGCAGGAAAGAAGGAAGGGGAAAGGAAAGAAGGCAGGGAGAGAGGGAGGACGGGATGTGGGGAAACAACAGCCCAAGTTTCTGAGAGCAGTGAGTGCCTTGCTCCTGAATCAGTCTCGCTTTACTCTGGCACATTAACTGGCCAGAAAAGGCAACTCTGTCCTAACACTGGGGACTGGTTTTATAAGATCAGGTTTTTTCCCAGTGACCTCTGAAGGTAAGTTCAGTTACTACAGTTTCACCGTGTGTTACTAATTTCATTGTTACTAATTTTTTAGAAGATGAGACATTTTTGGAAATTGGCCTAATCTTGTGTTTGTGTTTTGTTTTGTCTTGTTTTAAGGCATTTCAGCCACGAATAAGGCAAAGAAAAACATCTTCTAGGGTCTTCAGTTGTTTACCTCACCGTTTTGAATTTTCCTTATGAAAATAGAAGCTAGCAACCAGTTTCTTTTTCTGGATATGGCCTCACTATTATGAGTAATTTTAGACCAAATGTACAGATTATGAAGTTTTAAAAAGTTTTTCCTCCTCTAAAAGGCAATGTTTCTGCCATATACCAGTTCAATACTCTTAGGAATTTTATGGGGATTGATGAGATAAAATATGATTCATAAGGCAAAAGGCAGTGGCAGGTGACTGTACTTCCTCCAGGGAAGGCACTAGTGTCCCCACTGATTTTTTTCAATGGAGTTATTAATTTTTCCTAGGCAGCAAATCATTGTCTTTGTGTCTTCTTATGCTTAGAGTTAAAATTATGCAGTAATTTTTTGAGAGATCTAGAAACCAATTTATTAAACTATTGCTGCAGAATAGATTGTTATTTTCTACTAAATGATGTTAATTGTTCACTGTAAAGCAGAGTTGGCCAAGAAGGAATCTCAGAATCTCATGGCAGACAGAAAGCAGCAAGCAGCAAGTAATAATGACCCTCTTTCTGTTCCTATATCATTTTTTTGTCTTTTTGAGACAGGGTCTCGCTATGCAGTACAGGCTGGCCTTCAGCTCACTTTGTAGCCCAGGCTGCTCTCAAACCCTCAATGATCCTCCTGCCTCAGCCTCCTGAATGCTGAGATTACAGGCGTGCACCACCATGCCTGGCTTCTGTCCCTCTATCTTATTAAGGCTACTCACTCTTGGAGCAGGTACCACTCACACCCAGGAGGGTCAAACTCAATCCTAGCATTGCACTATGAATCAGTCCCAGCATCACAAACCCTAGATCAAGCCGTTTCCAAGAATCTCCAACTATGACTTCATGAAGCTCTGGGGAGAACTACTAGACACAAGCCACAACATACGTTTAACTTTCTTTTTGATCTTTACAGGGCTCGCAGCTAAGAGTTTGCCTGGAGTCTCAGAGGATACTTTGGACTTGGACATTTCAGTAGTGTTGGAACTGTTTAGATTTGAGTGATTCTTAGAGATGTACTAGATGAGTTTTGCATAACAAGATGGGCCTGAGTCTTTTGGGAGCTAGGGTGGAATGTAATTGCTTAGAACTGTGTGTTCCCCAGAAGCCTTCTGTGTTTGAAAGGCGATGAGGTTACGGTAGATGAGTCCACTAGTGAGATCATGGCAGTTAGGAGGTAGGTCCTACTTAGAAGAGGTCATTGAGAGTATGGCCTTGGGCTGGGGATTTAGCTCAGCGGCAAAGCACCTGCCTGGCAAGCGCAAGGTCATGAGTTCAGTTCCTGGTACCGGAGAAAAACCAAAACCAAAAAAAGAGAGTATGGCCTTAAGGGTGCAGCCCTTCCCCAGTTCCTCTCTTTGCTTTCTGCCTCCTTATTGCCATGATGTGAGCATTTTTCCTTCACCAGTGTCCCCTGCCATTTCTTGGAACCAGCTGACTGTAGACAAAATTCTAAAAACCATGCACCAACCTCAACCCCTAACTCTTTTTTTAAATTCTGATGTGGGATATCTCAGGGATAGAAAAGTAATTGAGACAGGGACAGTAATAAAAATATTCTTTGAGATATTTTTAACAAAATAATTGTATATATTATTAAGGTGCAGTAGAGTAGCTCAGACATTTACAACAGGAGAACAAGTACTTGAACATCTATGGCTTCTGCCATGCAATCTTGCTTATAGTTTTCTTTAGCCAGAAAATTATTTGAATTAGAAATAACAAAGCCAGCATGGTCAGAAGGTCACAGGGTTTTAGAGGGTTGCAGGTGATCATACAGTTTATGTTATCATGAATTGATTATTAATACTAACAAATGACATTTTTTGATCCCCAAGAATTTTCTTGTGAGATGGGAGATCCACTGTGAATGAACTTGGAGGGGAATGTTGTGTGTGTCAGAGTGTAGAAATGTACAAATGCATATGTTTTTAAAGGACAAGTAAAGATGGTGGTAGCACATAAATTCCAGAAATTATAGTGGGATGACATTGACATTCAACTACAGCATTTTTTTCCTTTTTTATTAGTGCACATTTGTTATACAATTTAATGGGTTTGTTTGGGTAGATTCATAGTTGCAAATAACATTTTAATTCATTTTCCCCCACCAGCCCAGCCCATCCTCAACCTTAGTCTCACACATTTTTTAGAGAGGTTTCAATGAATATAATGTATTTCGATCACACCATCTACACCATTACCTGCTGTTACGCTACCTTCTCCCCCTCGCTGGGCCCCTTCTTTTCATTTAAGATAATTTCCTTTCTATTTGTCATCTATTATTTTTCTGATTCCACATATTAGGGAGAGCATGCACTGTTTGTCTTTCTGAGTCTGGTTTGCATTGTTCACACTCATGATCTGCAGATCCATCAACTTCTTCTATTTGCAGCATATTTGTATTCTTGAATATAAAAAGGGCATAAAGTACATGGTATGAAAAGTTTGTAGTAAAATGTCCATGTTTTAAAATATCTAATAAAGTCCACATCTCTCCTTGAAGACGCAAGATTGGGTAAATTGATTCATGAGGAATATATACTTAAATTTACATCTGGTGAAATGTATGTGATCCTGAGAATCACTGAATTTATTCACTCTTTGAAGGTGAAAACATACAGGATTAAAAATATGTCAATCTATTATAAATAAAGCTATATGTAGAGATATAGTCTGAATTATTGTGCTAGTGAGCTGACACACTAAAATCATATTCAGGGTGTGATTTATGAATTGATTTGTCGTATAATTGAGTAATAATTTAATTACTTTGCAATAACATATCTTAGACAAGTGTTTAAAGAAATATTATAAGAATTCTTAAAATTTAGAGCAGTTTAAGAATAAGTTGTCAACATGATGCTCCATTCTTTGTAATATTTTGAGTACAAAATGATATCTTCCTTCATAAGCACTGTGTAGCCATCATAATTAAAAATTATCATGCTAAAGTGTAATGCACTGTTGTGGAGTAATATTAGAAATTAATTTTCTTAATACTTCATGTTACATGTATTATACTATTGGCATTGTTGCTCGTATTCTTATTTAGTAATTATAGCCTTTCAGTAATTGGCATGTGTAAATTTATAATTTAGTTTTTGACTGTACTTTTGTTAACATAATATTTTAAATTTTTAAAATTCAATCTATGGCATCTACAAAGAGAATAAAATGGACTGAATATTGATGGAAATATATGGTGATTGACAAAGCATTTTCTAACAATATGTGAAAGAAATCATTCACTTTTAAACACATCAATAAATCAATTTTAATTTTAATTATATAATAATGTGACCCATAACAAAATATACACATTTTGCTAGTTTTATCATTTTTCTTCATGACAAGAAAAACTATTTATAATAGTTTAAACATTTGCATATGAGTTGAAATGTATTTGCTATCCCAGTAACACTTATTTTATTTATTTATTGATTGATTAATTGATTTAGGGTTTTTAGAGACAAGTTCTCATGATGTAATTTAGTCAGTTCACAGTGTTGGCCTCAAACTTACAATGATCTTCCTGCCTCAGCCTCCTGAGTTCTGGGTACAGGCATTCAACATCATGCCCAGCAATGATATTATTTTAAATAACAAAATATTAATCTATGTAAAGGATATGTCAACATTTCAAAATGCTAATTTACTAACCTTATTTTTAAATTTATTTTTTTACATAACTTTTTTTTACTTTTCTTATTATTTCTTGGGTTCAATTCCTCAAATCAAAATTTCCGAAATAAAAAGATAGGCCACACTAACTTTCAAAAATGTGAACCTATGTATACTGTCATCAAGTAGTATAAGAGTAATAGCTCTTCTAAATATCTAATACTGTCACTTAAATTCTTGCCAAATCTGAGTAAATACTTGAGTAGTTGTTTTTATATGGACTCATATATCTTTATTGCTCATGAGATTATTTTCATATGCTTATTGGTACTTTTTGTTTCTTAATCAACAAATTATCAGCTTATTTAGCTTATCCATTTCAACTTTTAAAACTAGTTTTACTTTGTGTGATAGTTGTTAGCTATGAAAGTGCATTTCTATTTTAGAAAAACATTCTGAAAATATTATACATAAATGACATGGTATCTGGGAAATTAAATCAAATAACAGCAATATGATGAAAACAGGTAAAACAAAAATTACCAGTGATAATGAGAGAAGACTGGGCAAGAATTCATGGAATTTCATAAGACACACCTTTCTAGTTGTGTATGTATCTGAAAATATCCATTACAAAATGCAAGGTAGATTGTGACCTTATATGAAAAAAATTTTTGTGCTGCAAGGGATAGATTAAAAATGTCAAGAAAATACTTTTGGTATTGAGTATACACTGCAGAGCATTTCAAACTGTATTTAAATATGCAGGGGTTTCTGGGTAACAGTCCCAAGCCCGGGATAGTTCAGTGCCTTTTGACAGGTCAGTTGATTAACAAATAGCAATGTATCCACACAACAAAATACCATCCAAGAATAGAATGAATCATTCACAATAGCAACAATTATGAATGTTAAAATAGTTATGTAGCATGAAGGAAAACAAAGCAATACAAAGCAAACATTTATGATTCCTATCATATAAACTTCCAGAAAATATGGGCTAATTTATTTAGGTAGTAAGAAAGTCAGTGGTTGCCTGGAGGGCAGGAAAAAATTAGAAAAGGGCACAAGGTAATTATAGAGGTGATCGGTGTGCTCACTAGCATGATTATGATAGTTCATGGGTTCTCATATGCTATACATAAAAGTTAATATAGTTCTAAACTTTAAATATGTGTGATATATAGCATATAGATTATCCTTCAATTAAACTTTAAAATTATTTGACTGAAATCTAGATCTATTTTTCAAAGAAACGAGAATGTGTAGCCACCCTGTATTAACATTACTATGGCCAGGGAAGAGCCACTTTACAACAGTGGTAGGAAATATTAGCAAGTAATAAAGATCACTTCTAGCTGAGTTAACAAAAAAACTAGTTGGGTGTGAAAACATCACTGGACTATGCGATTTTATTACTGAATATGCAACAAATGTCCTTGAGGTTATTAGAGAAGTAAACTGAACCTAAGAAAAATACTCCAAGAAAAATACCAGTATGCAGTGTACTCACTCACCCCGCATAATCAGGCAATTGAATAAAAGTGTATTCTTTCTACTTCAGTCTTCCCCAGATTGTATTAATTACACCTAGCTTTTGAAATAGTAATTATGGTTTCAGCATTACCCCTGTAGTCTTACCACAAGTGACATGAGCAAACAGAATTTTGGACTTCAAGGTACATGGTTCCTTTTCAATGCCTGGGAAACAGTTTTTCCTGAACAGTATTTAGTGCAAAATGACATTCCATGGGAAAAAAAGAAACAGTGTACGCCTTTCCCTAAAGCATTGCAGGTTTTCACTATAACTTTTCTCCCTCAGGATGACCTCTGGGCTCATAAATATGTGTGAAAATTAAGGCCACAAATTAGGATCATGAAATGCAATATTGTTTCCTAGGTGGTCTTTAGTAGCAGTGCAAATTACAACAAAATTGGAAGAAGGTAAACATTTTTGGAAGTTATCAATAATAACCCATGTTGGGTTTTCTTGGCTGGAATCAAGTCAGGACATATCTTGTCAGAAATGAAGGAATAGCATCAGCTAAGGGCTCAGACTTTCAACAAAGGATAAGAAAGAGGACGGAAACATCTGCTGTCTGTTTTTGCAATAGGATAGTTAATTTACACTGTGGGGACGTAAGTTGCAGATGTAAAATGTTTTATCCCACGGAATCTGGCAGTGACCTGAATCTAGCAAGGGACCTGTCCTGCACAGGGCAGACAGTATGATAGCAGTGCCCTACATCTTCCCAAACACCTGGAACTCATGGAAAATCTCTCCACTGTGAGTGTTCAGACGCATGGAATTCAATTCAGATGAACAGCTACCTCGTGAAGAAATTCCTCCCCTTTTTATCCTGCACATTGAAGTCTTTTTCCAGTGTGAATTTACCGTACTGAATAAACCTAAGACTTTGTCAAAAAGATCTCCTATGTTAACTATACACATAAGGCTTTGCTCACCTATGATCTTGTTATGGCTTATGTCTAGATGTCCCCTCAAAACCTCATGCACTTTTCAGAAGTGGCCGGATCTAGAATGTATGATTCTGGGATCAAGTATGTGTGATTGCTACATTAGTCTACTCACTGGTTCTGTATAATTCTGGGTAAGATTAAGGCTGTTTGTTTTAAGGGTAAATAGCTTGGATAAGGGACAGAAAGACGATCACTGCTTGCTACCTGCTATTTGCTGTTTTTGTTGCCTCCTGCCTTTCTCTAAGATGACCCTCTGCCATATCACCTTGACTTAGAGCCAGCTCACTATAGCTGAAACCTCTAGAAACTGTGAGCCACATAAACCTTTCCTCCTTTAACTTTGAGTGTTGGTTATTTTGTCTCAGCAATGAGAAAAATAACTAAGAATTTGGAACCAGAAGTGGGGTCATTGCTGTGACTATGCATGACCATGTGGTTCAAGAGCCTTTGGAAGTGTTTTATGGAAAAAATCTGCAAAGGTTTAGAGATGACAGATGAAAAAGAAGTTCTGGGATGCTTTAATCTTTACTTGATGGGAGATTCTAGCTAGAGCTCTGAAGACCAAAATGTTGATAAAATGCTGCCATTAAAGACCACACTCAGGAGGTTTCTTCTAGGAAGAAAGACTGCATTAACTGTTGGACTCCAGATAATGTGTGTTATGCTTTGGCAGAAAGGTTGTCGGTATTTTGCTTGTGTCCACACACTTGGCCTGAGACAGATATTAAGGAAGACATCTAATTAATCTTGCAGAAGAAATTTTAAGACAGTCTAACCTTGAGGTGGTGGCATGGCTACAGTTTGGGACTTTTAGCCAGATCTCCACTGAGAATTGAGCACAAAGAGCCCAGTAGAATGACTTAAAATTTAAGCTCCAGCATAAAGGAACTTCCAGTAAAGCTGTGGACTACAAAGATAAAAGTAGAGGGGAACTTGGTTGCCATGAGTGAAGAAGACAATAGGAAAGATGACCTGAGCTCTCCATCTTTTGCAGCCTAAAAACTGCAAAAGTGAAAGACTTTGCTTTGAGAAGAGAGCTCCAGAGAACCATCTTCAAGGATGACAACTGCCTAAGGAAAGTGTTCCTCAGGATTTGGTTCATAGGCACTTGGCCCCTACAGCTAAGAGAGAAAGTAGCCTGGCTACTACTCCAGCTGTCTGCCAGCCTTGGCATGATCCACATGGTTCTTGTTTTACGTGCATGCAGAACGCAAGAGTTATGAAGTTAGGAAGGCTTTCCCCCAGATTTCAGAAGGCCAGACAGTGTGCCCCTGAGAAGGCACTATGTGAAGCTGTGAGTGGAGACCCCAGAAGGTTGGAGAAGCAAGTTGAAAATCAAGGCTCCAGGAATGCTTCAAGTGTAGATAAATAGAGTCGCTAATGACCCTAATTCACCACACCTGAACAGACAACCTGTATTGAGACTTCTGCAGTTACTTAGATCCATAGTATGGAAAATCTTGTGAGGCATCCAACACTCAGGTTCTTGATAATTTAACTGTGTTCCTCTTTGCCATATGTTCTCTTCCACAGAAAGAACAGAAATTTCTCCTGTACCTTCTCATATTGGGCTTTATATCTCCAACCTAACAGTACAGTTACCCTCCTGAAAGCAGTCTTTCACATATAGACACTAACTCTTTTCTCATTATGTTCTGACAGTTTTCTTTTTTTCTTTTCAACCCAGCCAGTGAACCACAACATCCCAAGGTAGTTGGAGAGCACATACTTGCCGGTAGGTTGGTACTATAGACCATTTCAGCAGAAAGTAGCTACATGAAAATGGAAATCTCCAGTACCTTAGCACCCCATAAAGAATTATGGGAATGTATTTCTTTTGGTGAAAAATGAGGCAGGAGATTAATGTGTGGCATAGTGGCTGGGCAAGTGGATATGACCTGTCAATCACAGAGTTCCAGGATACATTTTCAAACAGTTTCAAAAGCCCTGCACCTGGGTCCAATCAGAAAATACACTTTTCAATTTTTCTTACAAGAACTGAAGCAAGTGTTTGATAGGATGGCCTGAGGAGTAGGAAGTACAAAACAATGTGGCCATAGACCTGGGTGCATTTCTTTTCTTATTTTTAACTGGCCCACACTTGCTCTGCAGAGCATGTTTCTTTTCTTTTCCTGCCTTCAATAAGTGCAAAACCTCACTGTATTTTACACATGTTTTGTCCAATTTTTCATTCAGGGCAAGAAGATCCTATCTCTACTGGTTTCCAGCACCCCAGGATCTGGTAACATGGGGCTGAAGTTCTTCAGCATCACACAGAGTGATCTCTGAGCCTTTCGAAGGACACTGCATTCCTCCCAGCACAAGTCATTAAAAAGCTACTGTATTCTTAGATTACACTGAGATGGGATCCATGTGGGTGGTAGGAGCCTGGACTAGCCAGGGAACTGGAAGGGAATCCAGTAGTGGAAGGAAATACAAGTGTATTCAGAAGTCTTGTCCACTACCACCCATGGATGTAAAGTCCCCTCAGGGTGAATTAGCTCTCAGACCAGTGTGCTGGACACAATGCCTCTCTGAAACCCTCCCATAGATTTTAATGTGAACCAGACTCAGTATCTCATGGATATGATAATCCTCTACCCATTTTCTAAAAAGTTCTTAATTTCATCTTGTGTTAAAGGCAGAGAAAAATATTGCATTCAAATATGTCAGTGTAATTAACAAATGAAAGAATGTATGTAGAACATTTACCATGATATCTGAAATATTAAGTATGTAATATTAGTTGCTTGCAGTACTGTTAGTAAAAATCATGTTACAATAGATTTCCTTCTAAAAGCCATTCTAACTTATAAATTTCACACGACATCATCTGAAGAATATATATATATATAAATGTATACATTTTTGCAATTATTTTCCTTTTAAACCCCTCACGAGAAGTGAAGTGGAATTCTCACAGAAACTGTGAGTTTATAGATTTGTCAAAGATATAAACATGGTGGAGGTGCATGCCTGTGTTCTCAGAATGTGGGAGACTGAGGGAGGGAGGAGAACGGTGAGCTCCAGTATGAGCTGTCTATTTAGTTCTTGTCTGAAAAAGCCAAATGAAGCAAAAACAAAAAAAGTAAAAAACCAACAAAATTAGACAAAAAAAATACATATATATAATAGCACATTTAAATTTGACTTCTTTTTATGCTTGATATACTTGTTTTTGTCTTTAAACAACAATATGAACTAGAGGAATTATTAAGAAACTGAAAAATTAGAGGGGAACCGATATAGTTCCTTTAAATTACAGAGTAAGTTTTTAAAATTCTGAGTCAGTCAAGAAAAAAAATCTAACGCATGGGGCTTTTTATTTTTACATACATTACATTATTAAATCTTCACAATTGTCTGTAGTAGTCATGTTCATTATGCTTATATAATATATTAAGGTAGAAACAAGCTTATAAAAATATGGTCCGAAAATTAGTCAATGTTATATCTTGGATTTGAACCTAAGTCTTCTGACTGCAAAATTTGTATTTCTATCACACCATGATCATCTAGCCAGGCCTTTGAAAAAGTTACTGAGAGTAAAGTATTTCTATCACACCATGATCATCTAGCCAGGCCTTGGCAGGCATGACTGAATGGAGTTTAAAAGAACAAAGAACAAAATTCAAATAATTTTGAATGCAAAGGCATTCAAAATGTTTGAGTGGTTCTTTCATTTGGATAGAAATCTGGCCTAAACATGCATTTAAAAAAGGATATAATGGAAATCTTTGTAGAGAAAAAAATTACGTACACTCTCTGCCATTTAAAATTTCCAAATTTAAATAAAATAAAATAAAATAAAATTTCCAAATTTGCCAGTAGTACCCCAGCTTATCAAGAGTGTTGAATAAACACTTCTATTAGTCATAGTGCTTAAACTTACTTTACTCTCAGTAACTTTTTCAAAGCTTTGTGCAAATCAGTCATTGACTAGAGTTTTGTGCTTTTCTGAATATAAATTATATTTTCATGTTTGAAAATCTATGCCCATAATCGTATATAAAATAGACTTGGTTTCTAAAATGAACTGTCATTCAACTAGTATGGAGATTTCATTCTGGGAAGTCACTGAACAATAAAGATGGTGGCCTGATACAATTCTGATTTTTAAGTAATCACAGTGGTGCCTGTGGAAGAATGGATGTAAATGACAAGAGTGGGCAGGGTACCCTGGTTAAAACATTATTATAGTTGCCTAGCAGAAGGGTGTCCTAAAGAACAGTAATATTGATGATGAGAAAAAGTGGATAGATGTGAGTATTCCGTGTTATAAAGAAGACTTAAAGGAGCAATAAAAGTATATGGTGGGGAAAGAAGATCACAAGTTGGGGTCCTAGTGAGACCCTGTCTCAAAAATATTTTTAACTGGGGAGTAAAGGGACACTAGCTCAGTACAAAGGTCCTGAGTTCAATCTCCAATACCTTTAAAAAATGTGTACATGGATGTCGGTGGTGATAGTGGGTATGATTAAAGTAAGGAAACATTGAGACTAAATAATGGCTTATTAAAAATGGTAGGGGGAGATGAATGTATTTTATCCTCCCTATGGGTACATGATAGTCCTTGGGCTTCTATAGTTACCAAAGGATCTTCAGGTGTTTTTGATACTAACAAAACAAAACTGGGAATATTGCTCTAATGATGCCCAGTGTCTATTACTCTGAGTATAAGGGTGTATAAGTGTTTCAGGTTTTTATGATCTTTAGGTGACTACTTGGCAGATAAAAAAAGAACTATAAAAAGTAAATTAAAGGGTTTCTACTCCAGCATATAGGAACTTGAAACTCACTGTGTTCTGACAAATAAAAAGCCAAATAAACGGAATAAAATCAATAACTCTTTTTAGAGCAAAAGGAAAGTGAGGTCATAGGGAAAACCACTAAGCACCTCCACACCACCAATTGGAGAGACAGGCAAATACAATGGATCACAATTTATAGGAGCAGAAATTTCCATGGAAACTGATGCTCGAGTAGGAAAACCTAAATGCTAATTTATGAATTACTAAAGGCTAAGCAAGTATGGACAAGTCCAAGAGTCAAAATTTATGTGGACGCAAGTGTAGAGGAGAGTCTCACTTTTATGAAATTTAACTCCTTGTGTTCCACCGCGGTGTTCACAATTTCAGGAATGTGATACTGGGAGAGGGAGAACGAAGCCATTTTGAAACATTCCAAAGGATTCTGCTTGTAATAAATCCAGCACTCTAGAGAAACTGCATACTAAAAGAAGCCTAACCCACTGGGGTTCTGTTAGAACACAACCGACATAGAGGAGGAGGAGCACTCAACTCCAGTCCACTGCAGCCATCCCGTACCACTGAAAGGTGTGAAAAAGAAACACCAAAAGTTTAGAAGTGGGCCGGGGATATAGCTCAGTGGTACAAGTGCCTGCCTGGCAAGTGCAAGGTCCTGAGTTCAATTCCCAGTACCCCCCCAAAAAAAAGTTTAGAAGTATTTACCTGTCAAATTCACAATCCAAAGGCTCAGATTTTTAAGAGACTGAGACTTATTTATAGGACTATAGACTGTTTTCCTGTTCTCCATTCCCTTTTATTATATTAGTAAAGGCCTATTCATCACAATTCCTCTTACCTAGTCCGTTATATCCAATGATATATCAGAATGGGTCAAAGGCACCTAAAAGGAAATAGGCAAAGTTTGAAGAGAGAAAAGAAACATTTGAACCAGATTTACACATGGCAAAGGTATTGGTATTATCAAACTGGGAAATTAAAGCAACCATAGCTAATATGCTAATGGCTATAATGGACAAAGTAAACAACTTGTAAGAATATATGGACTATGTATACAGGGAGGTGGCAATTCGAAGAAACGATTTTAAAAATCCAAATGCAATAGATTAAAAACACTACCAGCATTGAAGAATGCTTTAAGGGACTTGGTTGTCTAATATGTATGGCATTGCTGAGCTATGATGATTGCATATTGAGTCATTCATTTTGTTACTGATGGATATACATTATCTCAAATTGATAACACCTCATTCATTTTTCAAAACACTACAATTTGCTCTTCACTTATTTTTGTCTGTTTTCTCTACTTTCAGAATGAAAACCCCATAAGGGTAAAGATTTTGTTCTGTTTCTCTTTGTCTTTTGGTCTGTTTGTCTGTATGTTTCAAGCACCAGAATGTGTCTACTTTCTCTTTTTAAAGAACAACATGTACTGGGACCTAATAATGCCCTTTAAATACAGTTGAACAAATGAATAAGTGATGGACATCAGTGAAAGATGGATGATAGTCTCTGAAGGGAGGGAGAGGGAACAGAGCATCTTAACATCTTTAAGATAATCACAATGTCCACTCTGCAATGTCTGAGTGCACATGAACACATTGTAGACTTTGGCATTGTTCATTTCTCTTCAGGATCTGAGCCTCTTGATCTCTTCTTGATACATTTTCTTGAGTTAAATTTTATGACACCGCACTCTTTTTATACCCTCCAATTTTAAGTCTTTTGGCTTTTTTTAAAGGTCCTCCTTTGCTAATCAGTTGGTGTCAACTTCTAAAGGTTGACGCCTTGTAGAGTTTTGACCTCTGCCTTCGTAGCTTCATGCCTTTGGCTGACTCCCTCATGCACATTTATCCTAATTGTATCACTTTTCTCTAAATGGAGAGGATTTCCCACATCTGTAACTTAACACCCATTTCTTATACTTAAAATGCTATCTATGTTCACCACAGTTTTTCTTACTTCCATCTGTGCCTACAGTCAGGTTCTTCTGCTGTATCCTTATCTCTGCTAAGTGTGGCACTTTCTCAAATGAGAGTGTGGTACTACCTGTGATCTTTCTTCACGATTTTTATTTTTCCACCCCTGATAATTCTTCTTATCTGGTCTGTGCTAATTCTCTAGTGTCTCTGCCTGACAATAAAAACAATTTTATTGTGGGGAGGGATTTCTATTCACTGAAAACCGTTCACTGTACAAATAATTATGTTGTAATTGTCACTGAATCTGTCTATTTCACTCAAAAAGTGTGAACTCTATAATGGTAGGAACTATGTAGTAGCCCTTATTGTATTTCATACTCCACATATAATCCTTGGCATTTAAAAAAAATTATTGTAAGGGTAAGATATCTAAGGTAAATTTACAATTTCTAGATTTAGTTTTTTGAGATAAGATCTCACTATGTAACCCAGGATGGCCTTGAACTTGCTTAGGTAGCCCAGGCTGGCCTTGAACTCAGAGAGATCCTACTGCTTCAGCCTCCCAAGTGCTAGGATTATAGACATGCACCACTATGCCTAACCATGATAAATTTAAAATTTAAGTGATTTAATAATTTCAATGTTTTTAGTTTAATTTTGTTGATTACACAGCAGCTGAAATTATATATTGGGACAGTATTTTAAGCTTCATTTTAATAGAAAACAGACCAGTCATAGAGTTGTCAAAACATGATTGAAATACAATTACTCTAAGAAATTTATGTGATCAAAATTGCATAGACTCTTCAAATAAACATTACTAATAAAATGTATGAAACTATTCCTTTCTATGCACATATGCTTTAAACATTAGCAGAGAAGTGGTGTGGCTGCAGACAAGTAAAATATGTTTGAAAATAGGAAAGATTCCTTAAGAAGCTTGCCTTGCCAAATAAAGATATTGGCAGTGTGTCAGTAATGTAAAGAATGTAAGAAATTCAAACCATATCCTGGCCAAATTAATCTTAATATGCTGATAGCCAGAGTTTTAAAATATTCTAAAGGCAATTGGAAAGTTTGATAAAGAATTTCACATTGCTCAGTTACTTGAAACCAAATCCTGGCCCTTACGCGTATTTTTTAAGTTGATGGTATTATTTTTACAGTAGTTTTAGGTTTATGGAAAAATAGGGCAGAAGGTCAGAGTTCCCATGTTTCTTCCCTTTTTCTCACTCCATCCTCCTCTATACATTTTCCTTATTACTATGTTTTATGGGGGTTGTACATTTGTTATGGTTGATGATGTACCACGGAAATGTTTTGATGGCTATAGTTTATGTTAGAGCTCAATCTTGTATTATATAGTTCTTTCAGTTTCGACAATGCATAATCATACTATCATGCAGAGCAGTCTCACTGCACTAAAGATACTTTATGCTTTACCTGCTCATGCCTCCATCCCTCAGTCTGATGCCCTAGCATCCAGTGATTTTTAAAATGCATTTATTCAATATTCTTTCACTATCTTACACTAGGGAGACAATACAATGTATTTTGAAGATAATAATATGTATTGTATTAACCATTGTTAATCTCCTGTTTTTGAAAATCTGTATCATTGCCTTTTCTCTTTAAAGTAAAAAAAAAAGATTTTCTCCCTCCCTCACCTCTTTTAAAATCTGATATTACATACAGCTTTTTCAGATTAGCCTCTGCCCTTAGTCATATGTTTCAACAATTTTAATGAATGCTTAAAATACATGAAACATTGAACTGGAAATTACAGAGATAAGAACTCATCCCCATAGTAAACTTATGATATAATAGGGTAGGAAATTTGTAAGTAAGTAAATTAATTATAGTGAATAGAGATAGGTACAAGAATCTCATTAATATATATAGAGTGTAAGCACAATGGAGAAAAGCAAATTACCTATCGATGAGGGTAAATGAAGGGTTCTTTGGTTAGACATTTTAGAGCATATTACTTCTAATCTGTGTTCTGAGACATAAAGTTTTGTCAGAACAGAGCAATCACTCATCTTTAGTTTCTAAATTTTGACAGTTCAGGAGCCATTTCCCTATATATAGCCAGTTGAAAACTACCTTGCCTTTATATATTCTTTATATGGCCTGGTATTATAATCACAATACATCCTGAGGCATATGACAAGTAGAAAAGTGAACACAATTTATTCATTTATTTTTGTGAACACAATTTAAAGGCTTGCTCTACATATGCAAATAAGAATTTTATTGGCCACAAATGCTTGTATTTTAACTTGCTTTTCTGTCAGGGATGCCGATTTGTGACCAATATGGCTGAAATTAAGGGTGTTGTCTGCACTTGTAAAAGAAAATCATCTGTAACTCAATAGGATTAAAATATGACCTTCATTTCTGTGCCAGAATAAGCTGCCAAAATGGCTTTAAGACCATTTCTTCAAATGTAAATACATACACATATATACACAACATGTAAGAATCTTTCTGTTTTTTTCTTTAAGGATATTTCTACTTCGTACCTTAAAGTGATTATAGATAACATATAATGCTTTGGTCTTTTTACATTTTTGTGTTTCCAAGTATATTTTGTGTATCTATAAATGTGAATGGATGGAAAACAATGAATGTTGTAGGGTGAAAGCATGAATACAATCTTATAATCAAGAGCATGAAAGACATAGAACTAAAAAATACATTGATACATTTAAAAGCCATTTCATCTAACTCCTTATTTCTCTAATTCCTTATCCACATTCTTGATTTAGACCAATAATGAGGGTCATTACAGATAACCTTGAAAACATGAGGGGTCTTATTTTCTATCTGTTACTTTCAGTAATTAAGTAATAACTCTGCATTATTGTGTGCAATAATACTGCGGAGAAACTTACAGTTTTAATTGGCTATTTGCTTCAGATCTTCTGAAAGACTCAGTCTTTACTCATGTTTTGAATAACAATTAATAATAGTAATAATAATAATACAGAGTGGCTCAAGTTATTTCTTACACTTTTGACATTTGGCAAAAATGAGATTCAGAACTTTAAAAATTGATATGTTCAATTTTGGCATCTCCTTTTGTCCTCAGGGTACAGGTAACATCCTCTCTTCCACAGCTTATATGCTACTTATGAGAGGCCTTATTTTATTATTTTTAAAAATTTTAAACATACACAAAAACCAAAACTCCAGCCTTTAATGATAAATGATATTATAAAATTATTCTGTGATCTATTTTGGGACAAAACATGTTCTCTTTAATGAAAACATATAAACTGAATATAAACTGAAAATGTCTTCCGTGCAATGAGCCCAATAAAATGGAAAAATAAATTTCCGAAATCGTGTCATTAAAGAAGGCTTGTGATGACCTCACTCCCCACTGGGATGCTTGGAGTAACAACTCTTGTTAAATTTCTTCCCAGAGCTGAGTATTTCTTGGTATCTCCAGTTGGGAAACATTAGCTTTACTTTGCACAGCTAGAGGGAGTGAGCTTCTGTTTCTGTAATTACAAAACTGTTGTTCTATTATCATAGAACTCTACACTGAAGAGAAATTACAGGCCACTCATTTGCTAGCTAAAAAGCCTAAGGGCTTAAAAAGCATCTCTACTCTGTGAAACAAATATGTATTCTTTAACACAGGGATCTGAGCAGCACCATGTAGGTTGTGTGTTTTTGTGTATGTATGTGTGTGTGTGTGTTTATGCATATGCCCATGTGTGTAAGATAAGAATTAATCTGCATTTAAGAAAGATTTTAGATAGATAGTATGCTAAGTTTCATACCTGCATGTGTATCAAATGGTTGAACAATTTTTAAAGTAAATTTCATTTTTTATGCACACAAATACACACACGTATGTTTATTTTATGAAAAATTAACACAAAATTTCACAAATAGGATGATATCAATAGTTATTACACTGTATCATTATCTTCAAAGTAGTTACTCAGAGTATAATACATAAATAAAAAAATATTCTTGCAAAAAAAAACACCAAACAGATAATAACACAAATCTTGTTCTGTTTTTGAGACAGGATCTCACTCTATAGTCCAGGCTGGACTTGATCTCATATATAATCACATAGCCCAGCTTGCTTTAACTTGAAATCTTGATTCAGCCTCCCAAGTGCAGGTATTACAGGTGTGTGCTACTACACATCGCTGTTTTATATTTTACAAAGTGTTAGAATTACAGGAATATTTTAAACTATTCATTAATTGACTATTCTCTCATTTATAAGAAAAATAAAACAAATTTTCATGACAATGTAACAGGAGAAAAACAATAATTAATATACTGCATATTGCTATCTTCACAATAGTTACTTAAGAGTATAAGATAGGAGCATAAAAGGTTCTCCAAATGAAACTAACACAAACTTTTCTTTTCAGTGAACTAAGAGAAATTGGCAGTATAACTATCTTGTATTTTTTTCTTTTCACTTCCTTCCTTTTCCTCTTCCCCCAGTTCCTCTTTCCTAGTTCCTCTTTCCTTTTGAACAATTTCTTTCCATTTCACAATATCTATTGTACATTTTGGTCCTTGTTTATTCTTTCAGTTTCTCACAAGAGGAATACAATACAATGTTTGTACATATGAGTCTGACTTATTTCACTTACAGATTTCATGTAATGAATATACCCAGGCTTCCTTTTTATTTACATCCTATATTCATATAGTACATTTGTTATAATTTATATAAAATTTGACTCATCTTTATTAACAAATTCTGTATCTTAATCAGCATTTCCTGAGTTTTATTCTAATGTTCTATTTGTTTGTTTGTCTTTTCAACACCCTACCCCAGATACTATATCACGTTTAGTTGTCATGTTTCATTAGACCCCTTGTGGCTGAGAATGCCTGTCACAGTCTTACATTCTATTCTTGTGCTTGGTACCATATGATTTTGAAGCATTCTGGTCAAGTGTTTTGCATATTTTCTTCATTAGTCTCTCTTGTAAGAAATTACTTAGACCACAGCCAGTGGACACATTTTCCTTTGTCTCAAGTTTAAGAATGTTTTACAGTGACACTAGTTTTGTCAAAAGTTAATATCCACATTGGTAGATCTCATCAATAAAAAGCTTCTTTTGATGTAGAAAACTGGGTATTTTCCTAGATTCCTGCTGCAATAAGAATATTCTGATGATTATGGACCTTCTTTAAAGATGCAGCATATATTTAGGCAGATGTCTGTGCAAAATGTAAAGGTTCAGTGAGGATTTAAACAACTCTGAAGACAATCGTGAGCTTTTTACCAAGTAATATTTAGTTATCCTTATTTGCTGTTCTAAATCAAGAGGTTGGGTGCTCTGGGAGTCCCTCATCCAACGGAAATTCTGCGTTATAAGGAGTGATAGGATGTGGATAGAGTAATGTAGTAGTGAAAGTACTAGGATGTGTGTGTTTCCTAGCAGAATATTTTATTCAACAAATATTTGGCCTCCATCCTATGTCAGGCTTTGGATCTGTTGAGCTGAAATAACTTCGTTCACAAGTCACTTTCACGTATCATTTCTGGTGGTTTTCTAGCCTCCCTGTTCCTTATTCCCTGATTGAGTCTTCCAGCAAACATTTGTCACGATTTGCATCTAAAATATCTTCCCACAGGTTACGTATGCAGAGGTGGGGCTTTTGGAAGGTGATTAGCTCATGAGGGCTCTAACTTCATCAGGGGATTCATCCAGGGATGGATGAACAGTCTGATAGCAGTGTTGGAAACTGATGCACACTAAGGAGGTAAGTTATGGAGGGGAGTAGGCTATGGTGGGGTTCCCTTGGGGACTTTATCTTGTTGCTACCTCTTTTATCTCTGGCACTACCACTCTGTCTCCGTCTCTCTGTGCTTCGTGCCTGGCACGAGGCAGGCACCTTTGTTCTTATCACAGCCTCTGCAATGGTGCTGTCTCTCCTCGAAGGGCCAGAAACAATGGAACCCCAGAGTCATCTACTGACGCCTCTGAAACTACGTGCCAAAAACAATGTATACTCCTTTAAGTTCTTTATCTGTCAGTTATTTTGTCATGGTCATGAACAGCTGACTAACACATATTAAAGAAACCAAATTTAATTAAACTTAACATTGTAAATAAGTTAGGTCAGAAGTAAAAAAATTAAAACCATAAATGAGAGAAGTAAAATGCTATACAAAGCTGGCTTTATACCATGGCTATCACCTAAAATGTAAATCATTAAATTGGGGAATAAAGTTTATACATTAGGTAGGAATACCTTAATTTTTCTTTTCTTATTTTTAAGTCCTTATTTTTCAAATATGTTGCAAATAAACATTTTATTTTCTGTAACTCAACCAATATTTTTAATTTTGTAGTAGTGGCAAATGGATTGTACCCATACCAACGTCTTATGAAATCAATAAACACTGTTTGTGACTAAAAGGACCAAATAGAAAGCTTCTATATTGTTTGTATATAAGGTTTTAATTTTTGACATATAGTTATGTTTTATAAATTTTAAGAATTAATTCTTATATTTATCATGCCTCATGTCAGATATAAAAGTCAGTTAATTTTGAAAATACTGTAGGTTTTACACAGTGTCTTGTATCTTGATTTCATAGAAATCAAAAAGGAAAATTCACTATTTTCTTATGTTTCTCTGTTCCTTTAAAAGCTGTCCTATACTCTAAGGCTGATTAATTGTAGCAATTTAGAAATAATATACAAGATATATATAAACAGAATCAATATGAACTGAAGAAATCATTAGCTCTTGATATTCAAAATATCTACATTTCAAAAGTAATTTCTGCAGATATCTAACAGGTATTTTTTCTGCTAAAGTTAGAAATGCTGTGCTCTCCTGTACATAGATCTTAAATTAAATCCTGTTCATTTTGGAGGATCTGTAAAGATACAAATTCATCATTAGTTATTCAGAAACCTATACAGAAGGTCACAAATGAAATGTTCTGTGGACTTAGGTATGTGTGGGGAGAGCTCAAGTGCTCTGTTTACCTACCATGTGATATTTGTCCTTCTTAAGGGAAGAGGGAATATTGACATTTATGTGCCTGACTCTTAAGTTTGTTATGTCAAAAGGTCTTCAATCATAAGGTCTCTGCATACAGGCATCAAAAAAGATACAAGCATTTGTAGATTCCCTTTATTATAGTTCATTCATTAGAGTATTAAATCAGCTTCACAGGACTATAATGAGATATCTAAGATAATTAACTTATAAAGAGAAAAACTGTATTTTGACCCACAGTTTTAGAGGTTTCAGTTCATGATCAAGTTACTGCATCTTTTCAGCCTCTGTTGAGGCAGCACATGTGATGGGAGTACATAGTAGAATAAACTGCTCATCTCATGAGATAGTAAGCAAAAAAGAAACACAAAAGACTGGGACCTCCTCACAATCCTCTTCAGGGTCTTGCCCCCAACGACCCAGGGGCCTCCCATGAAGTTGCCACCTCCTGAAGATTCTGCCACCTTGGTACCAAGCCTTTAACAATGAGTTACACCCATCTGTATCATACTAAGGACCATGCTAGCACATTCTATCTCTGCCTAAGTCTGAGGTAAGGAGACATCACTCTCTCTTCATGGAATTACCTGGGATTTTGCCGCATACATGAACAAACTGGAATAGAGTTGAAGGATGCTGTGAGAAACAATCATTATCAATGGTATACTTTCCCTTCTCCTTTCTAAGAAAGTAGTGTTGAGAATGAACAAATGATAACCTACTGTGTGGCACTTTGACATGCTGAGCTAGAGAATTAGTCTTAGAATCAATCTCACTTTCCCCTGGTATCTACTGTTCCTGAATCGTCCTTCTCTCCTGCAGTTAGTTGCAGGTGCAGGGAGAAGCATCCTCTGCAGTTTCTCTTACCTAAAGAAACTTCTTTCAAAACAAAAGCAATTGTCTGAAACCTACCTTCTTAGCAATCTATGTTTATAAGTTATATACAGGAAAGTGATAGGGACTGGATCAGTGTAATACTGATAGTGGAGATCGAGTATAATCATAGTCCTTTACCTGATGGCCAGGAGGCAGAGTAGCATAAAGGAAGCTCAAGAAGCAGAAATGAATGTGATAGTTAAAAAATTTTCAGTATACCACCAAAACTTGACTCAAGAATTCTGAGCAGACTGTATTAACTAAGTTGCTTCAAAACCTCAAAATCTACATCTTTTCTTCTGAAACTTATAAAAATATGTATAGGAGATTTTAAAGTTCTGTATTAGATCCGCTCCTCATTTTGAGTAAGAAAATATGTAATAAAGCTCATAGCCCTGCCGTTTCTTTAAGATATCCTTGTTTCCTGTTTAGCAATAGCCCAAGTAGGCTCTGCAAGGTGATCAGAAAATAGTTTCATAGGTGTAGTTACAGGCCAAACAGGACAGCAGAGAAAAGAACAAACAGGCTTTACTGGTTTCTCAGAAGCACCCTCTACACTGCAAGAGGACTTCATCTAGAGACATATTTCTCCAGGCTGATCAGCTAGCCACAGTGTCAGTCGGGTCCTAGCTTACCCCTCTATATGATTAAATTGGGCAAAATGTAGCTCCAGAGGAGTTCTTCCTCAAATAGTGTTACTGCTGTAAAGGAATCTTAAGGTAATAAATCATCACCATTCTAATGCAGTTGCTTTGGTAGTATTCTTCATCTCATGTTTAGATTCCTCGGACAGCCTCCCCATAATGGTTATCCAGGTGGTACCTTCAGTAATGTCAACCTCACTGCCCCTGCCAGGCAGCCATTCTTTGGTGAACTAGCTCAAAATTACAATGATATTGTTTGTTATGTTGAACAGCAAAAGCATTTCCTAATGTAAAAAGACCTATTGTTCTAATTCTATCCCCTGGGATGACACAGAAAACCTCCAGTCCCCTTTCCTCATGTTTTTCATTCAAATACTTGAAAGGAAGTATTTGGTTCCAAGAATGATATTTTGCCCAAATATTCTTCTCTTCAGCACGTACGTTTAGTTTGCTTATTACAAGGTGTTGAGTCTCTATTCTTCTTCTCATTTTGTCTGGATATATTTTAAATTAATTTCCCAGATCAGAACAGAAAATTCTAATGTACTGTATGTGTAGTGCTGAGTGGTGCCTTGGGATTGTGCATGTCTTTGATATTCATAGTTAAAAGGAAACATTAAGTAGTTTCCAGATACATTGCTATCTTTTCTGTATACTGGACTTTTAAAAAGTTTCCTTTTTTCTGCAGTTTTTGGGTTAGACTCCTATTTCTGTGAAATCCACCAGTTAATCAGTTACTACAATATAAAAACCCAGGGATACTTCTGGATCTCAAACTTTTCATTCAAAACTTGTCTATCTTAATGAGCTTAAAGAAATTCTTTTATATTTGCCTTTAGTCCATTTGGTGTTGCTGTAACAGAATATCTGTGTGGGTAAATTATCAAGAACAAATGTTTCTTTGGATAATAATTTTGAGGGCTGGAAAGTTCAAAAGCATTCTGCTAGCCATCATGCGGAGTCATGACAGAGTGGAAGGCCAAATATGTACAAGCAAAATAGAGAAAATCAGCCTGACTCATTGTATTTCTTAGGGACTCATTCCTGGGAAAAGGGACTCACTCCCTTAATAAAGGTATTTCTCTACTCATGAGGGCAAAGCCCTCTTGATGTTAGCATCACATAAAGACTCATCCCTTACTACTGATACCGTGGTAATTCTAAGTTGCATTTTGCAATGGCTTTTCACACCTGAATAGTATGAGAAATCATCCACTTCCACAGAAGTAAAGCCATCCTGTAGGTTTATGACTGGTGACTGTGGGAGAGATTTAATATAAAATATCCAGCTTGGCATGGAGATGCATGCCTATAATCCTAGAGCTCTAGGAGGCTCAGGTGGAAGGCTTGCAATTTCAAGCTCAACCTGAGACATAGTGACTTAGAGACCATGTTTACAAAACGAGATAGAAAAAGAGAAGAGCTGGAGATATGCCTCAGTCAAAGTCCATGAGTTCACTCCCCAGCACTGCAAGAACAGGCAAGTAAATGAATAAACCTTGCAATGAATCCCCTATGTGTTCTCCTTCCTAGTGACAGAGAAAACAAATTTACAAACACTACATTGTGTATGATGTGCACATGGAGGACTCAGAAAATTCTTTCCGCTAGTCAACTTACTATTTTTGAGGTGATGACAGTAAAGAAAACTTATATATACATATATACACACATATATATAAAATATAATTATATAAAAGAAATATATAATTTCTTTACTGTCATATTTATGACAGTAAATAAAAGTTAAATATATATGTGTATATATATATATATATATATATATATTTGGGTTTTTGAGACAGAGTTTCACTATGTAGTTTAGGCTGTCCTCAAAATCATTATGTAGCCCAGGCTGACCTCAAACTCCTTGCGATCCTTCTGCTTCAGCCTCCCTAGTAATGGGATTACAGGTGTTCAACTCCGTGTCTGGCTAAGTAAAGTTATATTTTTAAATTTTCATTTATATTAGTACAAAAATTTGCATCACATCCTAATTACACTCATCACAGAGAGTGATTCTTCTACCTAAGACATCTTCATTCCTTTTTCATCCCCTCCCTTCACGTTGCTACTCCCCTCTGCATCTCTTGGTCCCCTTCTCTTTTTCAAAAGATCTCTCTCCCTGTTTCTCTCTGTGTATCTTTTATTTTGCTCTTTAATTTATTCGTATTTAGGATTTCTCATATGAAAGAAACTATGCAATATTTAGATTTTATCCACTTTTCAGGAATACTTTTAATTGATGGTTGAAAAAAAGTTAATCTTCCTTAAGTAAAATTGGTTTCTTATTTGGATGCTAGATTCATACTGTGTAGATTAGCCCAAACATAAAATAATGCATTGTTCTCAGCTAAAATGGTTCTCTATGACTATCTTCTTTCAATCTTTGCCCTTCATGCGGTTTGAAATCCGGATGCACAACTTTCCTGCCAGGACCTAATGCTTACTGCTCATTTGTTTCCATTTCCTGTTGCTTTCAGAGCTCCACAGAAAGAAGGTGCAGTATCTGCAATCTCTGAGATATGTATCTTTCCCAGGCAGGTTGTTTATTTAATAAAAAGATAGAAGAGAGGTCTACTGGATTTGTTTGGAGTTAAATAAATATTGTTAAAAAAGGAGGATTTCCGCATTTATTCCACTTGAGCCTTCCTGCCCAGTGAGAGCTTTAAATGCACCTTTAATCACTGCATGATCGTAGCTTGAGTAACAGTTTCATAACTGTTCCCAATACATTAAAACATTGGTTATAAGAAATATAGGATAATAATTCCTAATTTCTGTCTGTATATATTATGTATTTAAGAATATCACATGTCCATGTATTCAAAATCAGTTTTATTATGATAAACCCAATGATAAATACTGACATAGTGCTATAATAATAGCTATATTTGGATAGAAATTACAAAAAAAAAAAAGAGGCTGATTATCATTTTATATGTTCAGTCTTATGGTTTTATTTTTTGTTTTGTACTCACATTTTTCTTCATATAGCTTCCTTATAGTTTGTATTTGAAGCTGGAAAATTCTTTGAAATGTAATATAACATAAGAACATTTTCAATCACTTTTTGTTTTCACATTATCTTGTGATTTGAGTTTTTAAATAAACATAGAGCTCAATTTACTATGAGTAAGCCTGAAAATATTTAACATGTTTACAAGCACAATTACATTTCGAATATAACCAGAATGGGCATATGTTACTACAGGGAGAAAGAAACACTAGTGATAAAAATGTCAACGACCAAGTTTATGGAAGCAGCAGCTCACTGTACTAACAAATATCTAGAAGCTAAAGTCACCACTTTGAACACCTCTTGTAATTGCAGAGGCCAAATGTAATTTGTTTTAATCTCATGATGTCTCGATAAGTTTAGTATTAAAATGCATATATGTTTTTCTTTTCTTGAAGTGTGTACATACTTTTTGACAGACTGCATATACATATGTAGTTATATGTTATATGTATCACGTATAGAAAACATATTACATAGTATTCCTATTATAATACTTAAATCTGTAATCTTTATAATGTACACTACATATTTGATACACAGATAAATTTAATGAAAAAGTAACATTTTGTTCATGATATGCTTCTATATCTATGCTATTGGCTTTATACAGTATATTATTTATTATTGCCTTAATGTCCTGCCTTTCCTTTCAAAATAAGTATTATTATTATCTTTATTTTTTTACATGAAGAAACAGGATAAAAAATTTTAATTTTAATATGCTCTCAGCAACAGAGAAAATAAGTGTCATGGGTGAGATACTGTACTCCCAGATTTTTCTGTAGCCCTACTACCTAAACCAAGCAGAGAGTTCTGAGCAATACAATGGTACCTTTGTTCATGAATTTAATTCTTCCCATGATTCTGGTCACAGAAATTGTTCCATGTGGTAAAAATTCATTCCATGAGGTCCCACTGTATTATGTTGACTTAACAATTTGTCATAAAACTTTGATTTTTATACAACACTTCCTTGTTAAATTATATTTTTTCTTTTATAATATTGAAGTGAGTTTGTTATTCCAGTACACAGGATTGAAGAGTAACCAAAACCAGCTAGGGCTGAGATTTTTAACTTTCAGGAGTTAATGCACAAAGTGAACAGTAGATGTAGATAATTCAACACTGAAAAGCTGGAGAGATGATATTTAGAAGGAATGTTTTTTATTTTAAAAATTTAAAAATTGACAAAAGAACAGTGAAGACAAAATCAAAACACAGAAACAACAAAATTGATACATGACCTCAAGACAAAATGATAGGAATTTAAAGTGGTTGCTATGTTACATACTGTTATCTTCAAAAATTGCTCAGCCCATTAGACAGAAGAATGTACGATTGATCAAACAAGCAAAGACAGTAACAAGTAAAAAAAATAATAATAATAATAAAAAAAGTTGAATTGATGCAGAGCTTCATCATACAAAGTGGCAGGAGTTCAACAATGGTTCTTATACTGCATATTGTTGTCATCAGATCAGTCGTTCTGATTACCAGATGTAAGCATGCAAAATTGGTCAAGAAAAAAAATTTTAAGCATTGACTGTTCCTTTCAATAAACCACAGACATGAGCAATACACATATTCCAGCTATGCTTACATATACATATAAATTTCATTTTTTAAAAACAAACCAGCATAACAAAAACAAATACATAAACAAAATAGCATAGGGGCTGGGGATTTAGCTCAGCGGCAAAGTGCCTGCCTGGCAAGCGCAAGGTCGTGAGTTCGGTTCCCGGTACCGGAGAAAAACCAAAACCAAAAAAAACAAAAAAAAAAAAACAAAATAGCATAGAGAGCAATGAAAATGATACAGAATTTCAAAACATGGTGATAGGATATTGGCAATGGTTGTTATAGTACACAATGTCCTTTTCAAAACGGTTGCACATATAACCAGATTGATCAAACAATTACACATTAACAGTTCCTTGGAAGGAATATTTTGACAGGTCTTCCTTGATCCCTCTTTGCAAATTATGATTTTAATAGAAATTACTTAGCAATAAAAATCTTTCTCTATGAATAAATCATTTTTATCATACCTGTTGCTATTCCTGTCGGCAAGAAGAAAAACTCTCCATAGTAAAACAAAGGTAATAAACCAGAAGCTGTGAAAAGAGATCAATATTAACAATTGATGTTCTATTCTGTACTTTTTTCAGTTTTTATTAAAAAATGTTTCCAGTGCATAATGATTATATTCCTTGTAGGGAATTGGTACATGTACATAACATTTCTTAATTCTCTTTCGATCCCTTCCCTCTTCCTTCCCCCCTCCCTGCCTCCATCTCTTGGTCCCATTACCTTTTTGAAAAGTTGTGTTGCCCTATTTTCTACTATCTGTCTTTTATTTTCATCTTGGTATTTTGGATTTCTCCTATAAGACAAACTAGGTAATATTTAAGCTGTGGATCTGATTTATTTCATTTATTTCACTCCATATTATGGTCTCAAGATGCATCCATTTTCCTCCAAATGACTCAAGTTTATCCTGCTTAATGGTAGAATAGTACTCCATTGTGTATAAATGCAACACTTTATTCATTCATCTGCTGATGGACTGTAGGCCACTTCCAAGACACAGCAATTCTAAATTTTACTGCTATAAACATGGGTATGCATCTATCACTGTAATATGATGTCCTTAACTCTTGGGAAAATGGCTGTGTCCAGTGTTCTTTTCTCGTTTTAGTTTTTTTGGGGAATCTCCATACTGATTTTCTTGTTTTGAAACTAAGGTAATGGTGGCTTCGAGGAATGACATTGGGATTACTGCTTCATTTTCAATTTCTTTAAAGGGCTTGAGGAGTATTGTTGTTAGAGCTTCCCTAAAGTGTTTGTGAAATTCAGGAATGAATTTATTGGGACCTGGGCCTTTCTTAGTTGGTATTATTTATTTATTAAGTTTTCAATCTCATTGTCTGATATTGAATTATTTAGAGTTTTTATGTCTTCTTGATTCAGATTTGGTAGTTCATATGTATCTAGAATCTAGCCACTTCTGAATTCTCCATTTTACTGGAGTACAGCTTTTCCAAATAGTTACTAGTAATCAGCTCAATGTTCTCTAAAATAGACCACATACTAGCACATAGAACATGCTTAAGTAAATGCAAAGAAATTGATACTATCCCATGCATATTATCAGACTATAATGCAATGGAATTGGAAATTATTGACACAATAAATTGCAAAAACTCCATAAACGTATGCAAATTACACCCTCATGAATAACCAATAGGTCACAGATGAAATTAAAGAAGATGCTAAACAATATTTATCATCAAATGAAGATGCATGTACAGCTTACCAGAGCTGTGGGATGCAATGAAAACAGTCCTCACAGGGAAATTTATAGCAGTGGGTTCACCCATCAGGAAATCAGAATGAGCACAAATAAACAATCTTATGCTGCACCTCAAGTTTCTAGAAAAAGAAGAGCAAGTCAAGCCAAAAGCCCAAAGAAGGGAGGAAATTATAATGATCAAAGCAGAAATTAATGCAATTGAGACTAAGAAAACAATACAAAGAATTGATGAATCAAAGAGTTGGTTCTTTTAAAAAATAAATAAAATTAATAAACTCCCAGCCAACCTTATCAAAAAAAGGATAGAAAAACTCAAATCCATGCAATAAAGCATGAAAAGGGTGAAATCACTACAGATTCTGTAGAAATTCAGAAGATCATCAATACTTACTTTAAAGATCTTTCCTCTCATAGGATGGAAAATTCAGAAGAAATGGACAGATTCCTAGATACATATGAATTACCAAAGCTGAATCAAGAAGATATAAAAATCCTGAATAATCAAATATCAGTCAAAGTAAATAAAAATGTACTAAAAAACTTACCAGAAAAGAAAAGCTCAGGTCCTCATAGATTCACAAATTCTCCAAGAAATTTAGAGAGGATTTAATGCCAACTTTTCTCAAACTCTTTAATGAAATAGAAAGGGAGCCAATGTTCCCTAGCTCATTCTTGAATGCAAATATTACCCTGATACCAAAATCAGAGAATGACCCAATTAAAAAAGAGAACTATAGGCCAATCTACCTAATGAATATAGATACAAAAGTTATAAACAGAATACTAGCTAATAGAATGCAGAAAATCATCAAGAAGATTATACACCATGACCAAGTATGCTTTGTAACAGGAATGAGGGATGGTTCAATATGTTCAAATAAATAAATGTAACACATCATATCAACAGAGCCAAATACAAGAATCACACAATTATCTCAATAGATGCAAAAAAAGTTTTTGATAAAGTCCAGCACTCATTCATTATAAAAACCCTACAGAAAATCAGAATACATGGACTTTACCTCAATCTGATAAAAGTCATCTGTGAGAAACCAACAGCCAACTTCATAATAAATGGACAAAAACTGAAAGCTATCACTTTAAAATTAGGAATAAGACAAGGATGGCCACTGTCATCATTCCTATTCAACATAATTTTGGAAAATTTAGAAGAGAAATTAGACAAGAGAGCAAAATAAAATGAATACAGATAGGAAAGGAAGAAGTGAAATTTTCACTATTGAGAGATGATATGATAGTCTACATGGAAGACTTTCAAAATTCCAAAAGTTTCCTTGAATTAATAAACACCATTGCTGCATGCAAATTCAACACTCAAAAATCAATAGCATTCCTCTACACAAAAAACAAACAGGCTGAGAGAGAAATTAGGGAAACCACACCTTTCACAATAGCATTCAAAAAGTTGAAATACTTGGAATCAATCTAACAAAAGAAGTAAAAGATCTATGCAGTAAAAATCAGAGTACTCTGAAAAAAGAGATTGAAGAGGATTTCAGAAAATGGAGTTATTCCTCGCTCATGGAGAGGAAGAATCAACATTATGAAAATGGTCATGCTCCCATAATACTTATACAGATTCAATACAATCTTGATCAAAATATCATTAGTATACCTCACAGATCTACAGAAAACATTACTTAAATTCATTTGAAAGCAGAAAAGACCCAGAATAGCAAAAGCAGTTCTAGGTAACAAAGGCAAGGCAGGAGGTTTAACAATCCCTGACTTGAAATTATACTATGAAGCTACTGTGATAAAATCAACGTGGTACTGGCAAAAAACAACTGACCTCAGGATCAGTGGAGCAGCCTAGAAGATGCAGCCACAACCACAACCACAAACACACTCAGCCACCTTATCTTTGACAAAGGGACCAAACATGTTCACTGGAAGAAAGATTGCCTCTTTAATAAGTGGTACCAGAAAAACTGGCTCTCCATATGCAGGAGAGTAAAACTAGACCCAAGTCTATCACCATGCACTAAACTAAAGTCAAAATGGATTAAAGGAATGATGACAGTGGACATCACTGTCTTGTTCCTAATTTTAAAGTGAAAGCCTTCAGTTTTTATCCATTTAGTATGATGTTGGCTATTGGTGTGTCATAGATGGCTTTTATCAGATTGAAGTAATGACCATCTATTCCTATTTGCTGTAAGTTTTTTTTCATGAATGAATGTTGGACTTTGTCAAAAACTTTTTCTGTGTCTATTGAGATAATCATATGGTTTTTGTTTTGGCTTTATTGATATGGTGTATTACAGTTATTGATTTGCATATATCGAACCATCCTTGCATCCCTGGGATGAATCCCAGTTGGTCATGTTGTATGAATTTCTTGATGATTTGCTGCATTCTGTTTGCTCCCATTTTATTGAATATCTTTGCATCTACGTTCATTAGGGAGATTTGTCTATAATTCTCTTTCTTGGTTGGGTCTTTCTCTGGTTTTGATTATTAGTATAATGCTTCTAGAAATGAGTTAGGGAGAATAACTTCCTTTTCAATTTCAATGAAGAGTTTGAGGAGTATTGGCTTTAACTATTGTCTGAATTTCTTGTATAATTCTGCTGTGGATTCACCAAGACCTGGGTTTTTCTTTGTTGGCAAGTTTTTAAGTTTTACATTTCTTTGTTGATAAGTTTTAAATTTTACATTTTCAATCTCATTAATTGATATTAGGTTACTCAGGAGTTTTATATCTTCTTGATTCAACTTTGGTAATTCATACATATCTAGGAATCTGTCCATGGAGATTCCTCGGTAAACTAGAATTGAAGGTCCCATTCAACCCAGCTATTCCTCTTTGTGTATTTTTCCAGAAGAACTAAAAACATCATACCACAATTATATATGTGCACCCATGTTTATAGCAGTGCAATTTGTAATAATTAAATCTTGGAACCAACCCAAATGCCCATCAACTGAGGAATGGATAAAAAAGATGTGATATTTTTATATAATGGAATATTACTCAGCTATAAAGAAAGATAAACTCAAGTCTTTTATAGGTAAATGGATGCCACTAGAGACCATACTCATAAGTGAAATAAATAAGATTTACGTGTGTAAACATCCTTTTTTCTTCCTAGTATAAGAACCTGAAAGAGTAAATGAAGTCTAAAAGGTACAATAGATCGTGTGAAAGGGAAAGAAACTGCTCAAAAGGAAAAAATGACTGGGATGATGGAAAGGAGAAAATAAAAGAAGAAAGGGGGAAATACACACACACACACACACACACACATACACACACACACACACACAAGATGGCTGGGGTAATTTCACTATTAATTTCTATTGTTTCCTTGAAGGAAACAGTTGATATTTAATTGTTTGATCATTTTTATACGTCTGTATTTGTTTATCTGATTCACCAATATATAGATAACAGTATGTAGTACAACAGCCATTGTTAATTTCTTTCCATATTGTCTGAAATTCTGTATTATTGTTATATTGTTTCATTTATGTCCCTGTGTTTGTTGATATGTTTTGGTTCTTTTTTCTTTAAAAATGAAATTTAAAAAATGCCTTCTAGAGAAAAAATGAATTAAAGATCTAAATATTAAAACAGAAACACTAAACCTATTGGAAGGAAAGGTAGGTAGAAATCTTGAGGACATAGGGGTAGGCAGAGTTCATAAATAAAAACCAAACTGCACAGGAAATACTTCAAAGCATCAACAACTGTGATCTCATCTTATTGAAAAGTTTTTGCACATCAAATGAAATCACCAACAAAGTAGAAAGAAAAGACAAATTGGGAAAAAATTTCAGCCAAATGTCCCTCAGATAAAGAACTTCTATCTAGAACTTATAGAGAATTTAAAAAATTTAGGCCCCCAAAATTCAAAGACCCAATTCAAAACTGGGCATCTGAGATGAACACACACTTCTTGGATAAATAAATACAGATGGCAAATAAATATATGAAAAAATGTTCAATATCATAGTCGTTCAAGAAATGAAAATTAAAACAACACTGAGATTCCATCTCACCCCAGAAAGAACGGCTATCGTCAAGAAATCAAGCAACAACAAATGCTAGAGAGACTGTGAGGGAAAAGGAATCCATCTCCACTGTTGGTGGGAGTGTGGATTGTTGCAACCACTGTGGAAATCAGTTTGGAAATTCCTCTGTAAACCCATTCAACCTAGCTATTTGCCTCTTGGGTATTTTTCCAGAAAAACTGAAAACATCATATCACAGCAATATATGTGCACCCGTGTTTATAACAGTGCAATTTGTAATAGCTAAATCTTGGAACCAATCCAAATGCCTGTCAATTTAGGAATGGATAAAAAAGATGTGGTATTTTTGTATAATGGAATATTGGTGGTAAGGAAAGACAAACTTGAGGCTTTTATAGGTAAATGGAAGCAACTAGAGACCATACTTATAAGTGAAATAAATCAGACTCACATGTGTAAATATCATATTGTCTCCTTATGTAAGAATCTGAAATAGTAAATAAAATCTGAAAGGTAGAATAGATATTGTGAAAGGAAAAAAAAACTGCTCAAAAGGAAAGAACAATTGGGATGAGGGAAAAGAGAAAAGAAACAAAGAAGGAAGGGAAAATATGTATATATATCATATATATAGCCTATATATCATACATATATCATGCATATATATATATATAAGATAGCTGAGATAATTATACTACCAATTTCTATTGGTTTATTGAAAGGAACAGTTCATATTTAATTGTTTGAACAATCTTCCATGCCCATATCTGGTTATCTGAATAACCACTTTCAAGATAACAATACATAATACAACAACCATTGTTAATTTCCTATCACCTTGTTTTGAATTTTTGTGTCATTTTTATTTTTTGTATTGTTTTGTTTATGTCTTTGTTTTTGTTCTTTTCTCTTTAAAATAAAATAAATAAATAAATAGATGTATTTAAAGATCATTGTGTAAAATCCTGAAGAGGTAATGAACATATACATCTACTTTACAGTAACTAGTGTACAAACAACTTTCAGGCAGTATTCTACAGAAAGTGTTAAAGTGGAGACATTCAGAAGATGAAATTTAGTCTCCACTAAATGACATCTAGTTTCTAAATTATTTAACTATATATTTATTAATCCTAGATTCCCATTTGTAGTAGTAGCAAAAATCCTACTTAGACAATTCACTTTTTTATTATCTGATTGAATATTAACTTTCTTTCTTCCTCTTTTTTCTTTCTTTTGCTCTTTCTTTCTCCCTTTCTCTCTTTCTTTCTTTCTTTCTTTCATTCTTCCAGTATTGGGAATTGAACACAAGGCCTCCCATTACACAAGGCCTGCCATTACACTAGCAAATACTTTAGTATTCCTTTTATTTAAGTAAATATCTTAGGGTAGTACAAATGTTTTGAAAAGTTTAGTCACTATTACTGTAATAAAATATTTAAGGTAGTATAAAAATGTTCTAAAAATACCTGCATACATCTCCAGGTCTTGACTTTTCCACTACAAAATAAGTGAATACCATTTAATTTTCTATTTTGCTTGAACAATTATATTGAATATTGGAATTCTTAGGGAATAAAAACACATCTACGTTTAAAACAAATTTTCTAAATCTAAATCATTAGGATACTAGTTTGGGTTTGTATTGGTTATTGGAGATAGTACACTGTTGACATTGGAGTTACATTTTTTTCATACTATGTTGTGAATGTTTATAGATCAGTCACAGGTATTTTTAAGAACATTTTTATACTACCTAAAATGTTTTATTACAAAAATAGTGACAAAAGCTTTTCAAAATATTTGTACTGCTGTAACATATTTACTTGAGTAAAAGAAGGCAAATATCATCATATTATTTTTATCTGAAGTATGATATCTGTAAATATAGATGACCTTGTTTAAGGAGAAAAGGAACACTTTGAAATCACACTGATGTAGCAGACCGATATGCCACGGACTCCGTGCTGTTGTAAAGGAGACATGTTTCCCCTAAATACTAAAATGTTGTCAAGTCCTCACAGCCTTCTAATTTGACACATAACCTTTAGGCTTGTTGTGCATGGTACATGATTTTCTTATTTGGAATTGCACTGGCTTTATTCTGTGATGAACTACATGAATTACTCTGTTATTATTTTCAGTCAAAATCTTGGACATTATTTCTAGCACAGTCATAGTTTGAAGTGTCTCAGAAATCTAACAACTCAGAAAGATTAAGGATGTTGCTTTATGTCAAATATTACAATGGATTACCAGCAAAGGAGTTAAAAGCCAGCAAACATTGCGTAGATGTTGGCTAGATTTATTTTTTGTGTTCATCGGAAGCATATATTAAAAGCTTGTAAACTGTATTAACATATAAAAAATGTCAAAAGGAAAATCATGATTCTGGAAACTGTAGCAAAACCACTTTTGAAATGAACTAAAGTGAGGGAAAGTGTGGTTGTGCAAAAGAACATAAAGGAAAAGATTCTATTTGCCTCAACAATTATTCCTATTTTACCCCTATTGTCAGGTCATTTATCTCTCCTTTTCAGTTGTTTTTCTTTCTTCCTGTGAGTTACAACAAATTATTGCTTCCTCTAATGTCCTCAGGTTTGGATTCCACTAGCCTACCACTGTACATGCCAGCTGATTCTTTAACTCAGATGACTGGGGTTATTTTTTTCTTCCTCTGGCAAAGAATTAGTTGTTTGAGCATGTCAGCATTGTTCTTCTTCTTCTTTTTTTTTTTTCATAAAACCTTTCATCACCACAAAGATCTCCTTCTGTGTCATTTCTGAGTCTTCTACAGCTAGCAGAAATGACGGTTAATTATCAATGACAAGATTGACTGTGTGTTTATTTCCTAGTTATGGTTTTCTCAATAAAGGTCTCTTCACAACTCCTCTTATGAGCATTATGTCTCTTTATAGTTTTTAAGATATTATAGCAAAAAGAAATATCTGTTAGTTCCATGTCTAGGGCTTAGACAATCTTTAATTAAAAATGGAAATAGATCCATAATGATTGTACCTGCACTGAATAGGTACAGACATTTTTATCATCAGCTCCTAAACATGTCAGTTGGATATTTATATAGCATTTACATTGCATTGAGTAATTTAGACCTGATTTAAAGCATACAAGATGATGTGAATAGGTTATAAGTACATACTTTAAAATTTATATAAGGGACTTCATCATCCTCAGATTTCAGTGCCTGTGGAGGTCTTGGAAATAACTCACCATCTATACTAAGGGATGATTGTGTGATGCTGAGATCATCTTCTGTCATAATATAAAGGAGATATTTTATTCTTTATCTTGCCAATCTGAGACTAGGATCACAAACATGCATTATTTCAGTTAACCTCCACTTAACAAAATTAATTTGTTACTATTAACAATTAGAGTGTGAGTAATACTAAGTAATGTAATTATTGGCATCTAGGCTAGTTCAGAGCCTGCTGAAACAAGAATCTCAGATCTAAACAGTTCTGTTTCAAGAATGGAGTTCTTGAATGGAGCCTACTAACACAAGAATGGAGCCTACTAACACAAGAGTCTCAAATCTAAACTATTTTGTTTAGATCTGAGTTTTAGAATTTTGCTTAGGTTATCTGCTTCCAGTGGATCTTGAGTGATGTTTAATGCCTCTAATATATAGCCACTGAAGTGAGATCACAGTAGGAATGCTTCATTGGCTGGTTGTTTTCAATCAGTAAATATAATGATTCACATTTTAAGTAGATAACATATTCTACATTAAACCTATAAGGCAGAACATACACACACAGAAAATTACTGAGAATATTTTAAATATCCCACAAAGTATACTACATATGGTTCTAAGTATACAGTCATGATTCCAAGCAGTAATAATATACACACACTACAGTGTGAAAACCACTAAGGTATACTAAAAAAGGAAAAGCCAAAGTAACTCTACACTGTGGATGAGTCAGTCTTTTCTTAAGTTAGGCATCAAATTCCTCATAGTAAATTAGTGGTAAATGAATGACCCTGAAAAGCTTCTGCTTCCTAGTACATTTTATCCCATTCTGCTTTCAGATCAGTCCTTACTCCTGCTAGTAGGAGTGTAAAGATTACAGGAGGCAATGAATCACATCTTTGTATGGATATGAGATGCTGGTCAGGTTCTAATATCAGGAAGTTGGTTCATAAAGCAATGTTACTGCCTTAGTCTAATTCTCTTGAACTCATTAAACCTTGTTTATAATTCCCATATGGATTGCTATAGTCTTTCTTTTGGTTCATAATTATTTTTATATTTGTACTGTATTTCTTGCATAGCTCAGGTCTTCCACATATTTTGGATTCAAAGAAACAGTAAGCACTAAATAAATGCTTTATGACTAGCTGGATTAATTCATAACCTACAACTTTCTGATTTTTTTCTTCTAGGTTCCAGTCCATGTGCACTTGTATAGACTATTGCTCATTTTCTTTCTGTCATTCTTTCTATTTTGTTCTTACAATACTCTGATGTACAGCTTCCATCTTTCTTCTTCTCATCCCTCCATTTTTTCACTGCTTAAGGGCTACTGCCAACCTTTTTAAAGAGACCTGCCTCTTCAGTAGTTGTAGTTTAAGGGAAAACAAGAAGATACTTTTTGCTTTATAATTTTAACTTTAGAAGATTATGGTCCACAAATGACTAAATTTGTTTTTATTAGAATTAAAAGTTGGAAATTCAAACTCAAAAGAGTGAATATGTCCTTTAGGAAAAAAATACAATTGAAAACAAAGCCCTACCCAGAACCCTCTAGTAAGGCAGTACATAAATAAGCCTGTTTTATTATCGAGTAAGCATTCACCAGAATGCAATTCTTCCTAATTTTATCATGGTAATTGGGGAAACTCCCTTTATTGACTTAGTCAGGAGACATAATAAACTTCTTATTGTGAGTGGGAACAAGTTGTTCACAGAAAACTCTTACCTTTCCATCCTAACTGGAAGATATAGGCCATATCTTTCTTGATGTTTACATTTGGAAAAGATATTACCTCTCATGTCCTTGAGGAAATATCCCTGAATTCTGAGACTGACAGAGCCCTCTTATAAAGATAACAAAGATTTATATACACTTGAAATGGCAGAGAAATCCTGAAATAAAAGGAAGAAGGAAGAGATTTTTTTTTTTTTCTTTTACGGCATGGGGAATTATACTTCTTATTTTTAATTTGTATTTGCCCTTACACCACCCAGAAGAATAAAGAGCTGGTATTATTTCCTTATGACTTTCGTCCTCCTCCCACTTTAAAAAATAGTCTGGAAAGCTTTCCTTGGATATTGTCTATTTCTTATAGGAATTAAGGGTTAATTGACATGCAATACACTACTCATTGAATTGATATTTTGATGTGTATGTGCGCCTGTAAAACATCATTGCAATCATTGTAGTGAACCTGTTGTTTATCCATGAATTTTTTTTCTACTTCCTTATAATTCCTTCCTCCATGTGTTCCTCTGCTTCCTTTCTTCTCACCTGCTAGTGAGGGTTCTTGTTTCAAGGATTGGGGCAATGAGCACAAATGTACAGGTAAAAGTTTCAACTCTCATGTAAGAGAAAATAGTAAGGGACTTTTGTCTGAAGGACAATTTGGCTCCCCTGAGATGACTGCTTCTGCATAGGGGGACCTTGGTTCCTTCCAGGGGTAACTGTGCCCACTTAACAGGGGACCCCAAGATGGGGCTGTCTGTGAGGCTCTGCTTTCTCTAGAATCTCAGGTGACTGGAGGTTTAAGATAGTGACTGGAGATTTCCAGGCATCTTTCCTAGGGCCTGGTACCTGACATTGTAAAATCTAGCAAATGAATATCCATACAAATCCTGAAGAACTATTTTAGTTTCTCTTATCTTGGTGTCCTCAGTCCTGAAGAGAAATGAGATAGGCTAGGAGAATTTAGGACTAATAAGCCTTATAATGAAGGGATTTCTTTTTTTTTTTTTTTTTTTACATGATTAACACGGCTATGTGCAGAGCCAGGGAGGGATCTGTCTCAGTATTTTAATAATAAAGGAGACAAACCAAAAAAGGCAGAGATGTCAAGCTTCGTCCTCATTATCTGCTGGACATCTCTAGGTCTAGCCTGTAGGTCCCTGTTATATTTCCAGTCACACACGGATCCACTTTCTGGCATCATACGTTCAATACACAACACTGTGTTACAATCTGGGCTGTTGTACCTAGTCTTTTTCTGAATTCTTGCATTATTGTCTTTCTTTGAACAGCACACTTTACACTATGGTGTGGCATTTCTTTTTTTTTCCTGAGTGGTATAATTTCAATAAAATGTCTCCCCACTAAATGTCATGGTGAAGACTTTGGTGATGGCTGTCCTGGCTGGCATTCTGCTATCCCGTATTTTATAATTTTTTGATCTATTAGACCTAGTCTAAATTGTAAATGATTTTTTGAATCTCCTTGTCTTACATAAATAACAAATGAGTTCCATATTGCTTCGTCCACAAGGTGCATAAATAGTTTATAATAATATTTTTCCTCCCTCTTTGATTACAGGAGAGCTTGCTAGATGTCATCTCTGTCCGCACCACCCCTAGAATTATTGTAGTCATTGACCACTACTGGAATTTTTTTCATTTCATTACTTCTTTCAAGTTCTATTATTTCTGTAGTATGAATAGCTGACACAAAGAACACATCTTTTCTGTGTTGCCATTTTATAACACAGACTTTTCTTCTTTGATGTGCTAACATTTCTCCCTTTTACAGTTTTTTTCTTTTGGAAATCTTTTGAAGCTTCATCCTATTCAGTCTGTGTCCCCGACATGTCCCTTTTATATTGTAAGAGAATACCACTGAGTTCTGGAGAAGTTTCAAACTTATATTGAATGTACTTATGATAAAAGGTTTTATTGATTGTAGCACAAAAGTATAGGTTATTTTTCACAAATGAAATAAACATGATTTAGCAAAACAAAATAATCAGCACTGATTATTAGATTTCACTAGAAACAAACATGGAAGATGAACACAGCGTCCCTCATAAAAAAGTATGCAAAAAGGGACAATGCAAAACAAATAAACAGATGTAGAAGTGTATCTCACGCACATAAGTATTGACTAGTTGAAATTACACCTGCCCCAACATGCTAGGGATAGTTAGTACTTAAATGTGCTGTTGAGTGATGCTTGGGTTGGTCTAGTAAATGTTTAAAACAAGGGAAATGTTCCGATTATATAAGTGACAAAAATTTCCAGTTTTAAAAGAATTTTATTTTCAATATATTTTAGTCAGAGCAAACTGATAATTTTATCAAAATTAAACATTTTTGCTCTTAAATGTCACTGCTACAGGTATGAGAAGGTAAGTCCAAAACCAGAAAACAAGCACCTGCAGAAAATATAAATGATAAAAGACTAAAATATATGTATTTAATGTATACATAGAACATTCAAAACTCAACAATAAAAAAACAAACTCAAAGAAAAATTAAAATTTGAAAAATATTCAACAGAAAATGTACAAAAGGTATATTGTTGTTGTAAAGAAGGAAGTATTTCCTACCCCTGTTGAGTTCATTAACTGGATCTGTGAATTAGTATGGCAAAAGATTAACAGGAGAATGAAGGCCTGTGTGTTTTCACTGATGATGTAATGTGTTCCCAAGAACTTCACAGAAAATAGGTCAGAACTTAGAGGTGGTCAGACCCAGGGGCTGAGCTATCACTTTAATAAATGGAAATAAATTGTAAAGGAGTGATGAAGAAAGGAATAAAGCATTTGAGACTCTTCAAGTGGTAGACTAGGAGGTATATGGCAGATAAAAATTGTTTAGTAAGATATATTATGCACACAGGAATCATTAGGGTCATTTTCTTCTTCCAGTTATCGAAAATAAAATTCTTTTAAAACTGGAAATTTTTGTCACTTATATAATCGGAACATTTTCCTTGTTTTAAACATTTACTAGACCAACCCAAGCATCACTCAACAGCACATTTAAGTAATAATCTCTTTATAGAACTAGCTTGTGCTGCTTTCCCTTCTTAGGTCTTCCTCTCTAGGGAGCAATGTACACTATGGGAAGGTAGACTTCTTGATGATTTTTTGAGTTCCTGTGTCTCTCTGTGACAGACCACCATACTTTAACATACATTTTGCTAAACACCTGCAGTGCCAATAAATTTATTTTACCAGATACACTGAAGACTGTGTAGAGACCTCTGACAAGTTTGATAACTACTGAGTCAAAGATAAGAGACCCTTCAAAATTCCCACTTAAAGTTCTTTCCTGCATTTTGTGTTTCAAAGTTAATTTTTGCTATTTTAAAGAAATTTTTTCTTTCTAATTATTTCTTCCTCCACCAACTTCCTTCGCTGTGTATTTTAGTTGTTGATTACTTTTTCCTGTCTAACTCCAAGCAGTTGTTTTTATTACTGGAACAGGATTCTCACTGACCTTAAAAAAATAAGTTTCTCTCCCACAGCATCAGCATTGTTTGTATCCTTTAAAGAAGGTAGAAGCATACTTCTAATCTGAAATAAGTCTTCTATTTTTTTTTTTTTTTGGTCTTTTTGGGATATGGTCTCAATATGCAGTTCAGGATGGTCTTGAGCTCACTTTGTAGCCCAGGCTGGCCTCAAACTCACAGCAATCCTCCTTCCTCAGCCTCCTGAGTGCTGGGATTACAGGCATGCATCACCACACCCGACTTTCTTCAGTTACTTTAAAATAGGACATGTTGTAAAATCTTTATGGAATATAACATGTGTGCCTAGACTAAGTAATGGGGGTAAATTTGCTAAATTTCATATCTTCCTTGCAAATATATTGCTTATCTTCTTGAATCTCCCAAGCATTTTTTTCCTCTAGCTTTTGAAATATATCTTCATACTGAAAATGTTTTATACACCTTTTCTTTAATCAAGCATCTCTTTTTATCTTTCAAATATAAAAAGTTTGATTTATTTACTGAACTAAATCATGATTGTTACAATATTGTTCTATATTTTATTGCATACTGATCTATACTTACAGTGTAATTCATACATTTCACTTTCCAGGGCTGGGGATTTAGCTCAGCGGCAAAAGCGCCTGCCTGGCAAGCGCAAGGTCGTGAGTTCGGTTCCTGGTACCAGAGAAAAACCAAAAAAAAAAAAACAAACATACATTTCACTTTCCATTTGACAAAATTCCAACCTTTTGATGGTAACTTCTAGACCTAGTTGTATCATAAGAACTGTCCCATTTGTAGTATGAACAGTTCTCAGGAGACTGAAAAATATGGAGGTACATGTAGAGGTAAAGAGTAAGAGTTTTTCTTTTTCCTCCTGGCTCTTTTATGATAAATGCCAACCTAGTTGGATTAGTTTAGTTTAGATTCATGTTCAGAGCAATATGATACTTGTTGAAACTTTTAGCTGAACACAACAGACTAAACCAAAAAATCAAATATAGTCCTACCTGAGACTAACATAATCATTATAAGTAATACTTTAATCTTTTCCTGGCTTATATGGTTCCAAATATTATAAGCTTCTCATCATTATTTTTGTTTTACTCTATTTTTCAGGTGACACAATATAAATATAGTAATACAAACTTCAAAATCTTTGGAAGTATACAAAATTTTAAGAACCAGTACCTTGAAAGATACATTATGATATATTTGTTATCTTAGCTGTGACAAAATACCTAAGCCAAACAACTTAGAGGAGGATAGCTTCGCTTTGGCTCAGGGCTTCAGAATGTCAGTCCATGGTAGGGTGTTTCCATTACTGTGGTCCTGAGATGAGGCAGAACATAAAGTGGAAGGGGAAAGCTGCTCACTTCAGGGCAGGAGACAAAAAGAGCCTGGATGGGAATGTGGACAAGATGTAACTTTCAAGATCATACTGCCAGTGACTTGCCTCATCCAAGTAGGTACAACCTCTCGATAAATCTACGATGAGGGTAAAGACCTCATTACTCAATTACCTCTGAAAGCCCATCAGGTGCCAACCAAACTGTCACAGAGTGAGATTTTGGGGGGACATATTGCATCCCAGCCATAACACATGATAATTTTCTGCTATGGTTTTTAAAGCTTTTTAAATGAATCACTACTTTTTGAATCATAGCAATATGCCTACACATTTAAAGTAGTAATAGACATGGGAAACATATTATTAATTCATCCACAAAGAATGCTTGAGGGAACTATTGATCCCTAGAAAATTTTGCTTAGAAACCTGATCAATATGGAATATGAGTGCAACAGCAAACTATGACCAGGAGAAAAGAGAAAAAAATATAGGCTAAACGGAGGTCAAATACCTCTGTTGCAACAAATATAGTCAGCATCCTAAAACTACAAACTCAATATGCATTTCAGGTCGGACATTAAGTGTTCTGGGAAGTTAATGTGTAAATAAGTATTCTAACTTCCATTTGCGATTCCTTGTTATGGAAAAACAGGACACTGTAATTCTTTGGAGATCTATTATAAATTTGATCATATCTTAGTATTTTCTCTCCTAGTTGAGTTCCACAAGCCTTAGTCTCATTCAATTCTAGCTAACCAAAATGACAACAGACAATAATTGACGGCATGGAATTCAAGCCTGTATGGTTCAATACATGGGAATAGTTTGTAGCACCATCACATAAAATCTGTAGAATTCCACAAAATAAGCAAATTCAACCAGCATGAATGTTGGCCAGTGATAAATGAGAATAACTCCAGATACTGACTATTACCTGGCATAGAACAACTATTTGATTTACATTGCCGTCATATTTTTACAAGATCAAAACATTTTAAAATTTTGAAAAAAACTTTAAAAAATAGCTAACAACTTCTTTAAAATAGGTAGAGAAATGTTGGAAAAGGTGTTTCAAATTATTCAAAACAAAGGATGTAAGTTTTTTTCTGTCTCTGTTTTGTTTGATCTCAATAAGCCATTTGTTCTAGTGATGGAAAGCTGGCTAGCCACTTTTTAGATGCATTATCAACATTTAGAGTAAGAAGATACACTACTTCATAATAAATAATATCCCTATCTCCTTGAAATTTTCATGCTCTATTACTTTTTAATTTATTCCTCTTAAGAAAGATATCTTAATTTTGACCTATACATGCAACTATGCATTTGTCTTAGTCTGCTTGTGTTGCTATAACAGTATGTATCTGAAAGTAGGTAATTTACAAAGAACATAAATTTACTGGCTCACAGTTCTGGAGGCAGAAAAGTCCAAGAGCATGGTGCTGGTGAAAACCTTTGTTATAGTTTGTATCTCAAACATTACCCCACATCAAGAACATGTATAAAAGCCTTGGTCCTTAAAGCTGTGTTTTAGGAAGTGCTGGAACCTTTCAAGGCTGAAAGGGAAATCTGGAGGTTGTTAGAAGTGCTGCCCTGGAAGAGGAGCCCCAAGAGGGCTCCTGACCTCCTCCTCTTCCTCTGTTTCATTCCCTGGCTGTTAGCAGTTCTGGTCTGCCATGCCCTCCCTCCCACAGTCATCTGGCACAACTACCAGAGGCCTCAAAGTGATGGGTCACTTGATCATGAAATGGAACCTCTAAAACCATGGGCCAGAGTAAATCTTCTCAGCACTGATTATCTCAGGTGTTTGTTCCTGTGACAGAAAGCTAGCGTGGCTCTCTTACTGCATCCTCGCATAATAGAAGGCAAAAGGCCAAGAGAGAATAAAATTAAGAGGGCAAGAGCGTTACAACTTACTTTTATAGAAATAAACTCACTCTTGTAATAAAGAATCCCTTCCTTTGGTAACAATGTTAATCCATTCATCAGGATGGGGTTCCCATGACTTATAAACAATACCCATTAGGCATAACCTCCAAACAATATTGCAGGGGAATTAATTTTCTAACCCAGGAATTTTAAAGAACACATTCAAATCATAGCAGCTTTTAAGAGATATCAATGAGGGGTACTTTAAATCAATCAAGCGCCATATAATCACTGCAAGTTCTCTATCTTTTCTCTAGCTCTAAGCTATTGTATACTTTGAAGAACTATCATACATGAAGAATTAACTTTTATCAGTGTCTTAGTCACTTTTTTCTAATTGCTGAGACAGGATATCTGACACTCAAAGTTAAAGGAAAAAATCTTATTTAGCTCACAATTTGTAGAGGTTTTAGTCTATAATTGGCTGTTCCTAATGCAAGACAGCATGGCAGAAAGGCATCATAGAGGAGAAACAGTTCATGGCAGGCAGGAGGCAGCAAGCAGCAAGTGACAAGCAAGCAAAGCAACCCTCTTTCTATCCTTTATATCTGTTCAACCTACCCACTCTTGGGGGGAATACCACTTACCCCCAGGGTGGGGCACCCTTAATTCTACCCAGAACCATGCCAAACTAATCAGTAGACCAATTTAGTAATCACACTCCTTTGATCCTAGCACCACACACTCCAGATCCAGTCACCTCTGAAAAGCCCCACACGTGATGGCATAGACACAATTGCTAACAATCAGTAATATTGGAGCACAGGAAACATTCTGCAAAATATTTAATTTAAAATCTCAAAGAATTGATAATAAGAAACAGAGATCTAAGAGAAAAAGGACCAAGGAGTGAAGGAAGTCGGGAGAAAGGAGAATAGGAGGCAGGAGATGAGGATGAGAAAATAATTCAGATGTGATATGTTCATATATTAATTCCTCATAATGAATGTAATGATTCTGTACTATAAATATGTACAAATAAATAAAATCTAGAAAAGTAGTTCAAAGTTATTTTTTTACTTTAAAGAGAGTAGTAAATGAGAAACAAGCAAAGATATAGAACAGTAGTAGCATACCAGTATCACAAACACAACAATTCAAAGCAAGAACATTCAAAGTGATACAGAGTCTCAAGACAAAATAATATGAATCAATAGTGGTTGTTACATTACATACTGCTATTCTCCTCTACATTGTTCAGATAATTTCTTGCAATGACATTTAAAGCAAAAAGTAAGATGATGTGTGGCTGTGATTTTTAAAATAAGAAATGTTATATAAATTTAAACAATCACTAGGGCTTTTGCTTTTAAATATTAATCTCATTTAGTTGAAGTGACATGTGTGTGGTCTCTTATCCTAAGATTCTCTGTGTCCATGTCTATTTCTCAGAGGAGTGCCCTGAAAAAAAATCCTTTAGTTACTTATAAAGCATTTTCTTTTTCATTTATATGTATTTCTGTACAATTGCCATTTTTATACTTACTGTATGTGTATAGGCAGAGGCAGATAAAGAGAGAGCATGAGAGAGAGGGAGAGAGGGAGGGAGAGACTGAGAATCTCTTATGCAAGCTGTGTAGACTCATTGTAGAGATCCTCCAGTTAGTTTTTCATTCTCATTTCATAAGCCCTGGACTTTATGCCTCACTTCATCTGGTGCTTAGTTATCAACACACTCATGTCTAATGTTTTCCTAGATGTGTCTAATATTTTCCCTCATCTAGCAATAAATTTACCAAAAATTCAAAAACAATGAATTACACTTCAGTTACATTACCTCCTCACTGGAGTTCCTCCTTCTAAAGCCTCATGTTGATCAGTTCAAGGTCAGAACAGTTTGTTCCTAGGAGAGGAAAAGATTTCTTATATAAGGCATGCAACTATTATCTGTAATGGAAATTATTAAGAAAGTTTATCATATTAAAATCATAAAGTTTGCTCATTAAAAGATAACTGTGTAAGACTGCACAGAGAAGAACAGACTGGGAGAAAAGATTTGCAGCCTGTTTATCTTACAAAGAATATAAGTAGAAATTATTGAAAGAGCTCTTAGAAATCAGTACAAAAAAAGTTGGATGCTGTAATAGAAAAGTGAGCAAAAGACACGAACAGGACATAAAATAGGATAGCTAAATAGCCAAAATAGTCATGATGTTTTTCACTCTACTAATCATCAGAGAAATACATGGTTCCATTTGTATACAGTTGAAAGACAAGAAATTAATCCATAATATTTGAAATTAAGGTAATGGTTATCATGGGAAAATAGTAACTGACATATAGTTTTGATAATTTTTCATTTCTTGGCTTAGATATTAGTTGCATAGGTAGATTCATTTTGGAAAATTATGCTACTAGGCTTTTTATTTGTGTACTTTTTAAATGTTATGACTAGAAAAATTTTATTTAAAAGCTAGAGGTATAGCTCAGAGGTACTCTACTTTTCTAGCTTTTATTAGGAACTGAGTTTAATCCTCAATGTCCCCTCCCACATCAAATAAATTTCGTTTAAAGAAAGACATGATTCACAAATGTAGTAATTTGTTTTAGTTACTGAAAATTATTTGTAACATACATGATAACTGATTTTAATGGATGACTCTTGGTTTACACACTGGGGGTGAACTGCTATGATAGTACCGTGGCTATCTATGCTCAGAAGCAGTGGGTCTGGACATTCTTTCTGTTATATTGGGAGGAGGAAAAACAAAAGTTGCTGTTCTAAGAAAACTCTGTCCGTTGCATGTATGAGGATCATTAAGACTAACTGTTCAACTGGCTCTGGGCATGGTATTGGTCTTTTTTACTCTATTTTAAACATTTCCTCTCCTGTAGGTTATATCCCACTTGTGTCCTTTGTTAATCTGTTGATGTTGCCAGACTTGGCTGGGATTTGGCTTTGCTTCACAGATTAAATGTTTCCTCTTTGTGTGTCATTGGTTTATGCTTCATGCTTGTTAACACTTTGCATTATCTGGACCAGTACCCACACCCTGCCTAGATCCTGTGTCTGTTTTCAGATTCAGAAAAAACTCAAACTATTATAATACAGAGAAATGACTACACTGTCTAGCTACATAGCCATGAGATCCCTTTATTTCAGAACGGGGAAGTAAGAAGTTAGGTTAGAGATCAGCTGTATTTATCATTATCGCAAACCATAAACAATAATTATAATAATAGTAACACAGTTGCTCCTGTTTGTGGGCCCACTGTCTTGTCTGATTGCAGACAGATTCTTGGTCTTTTATTGGCTCTTCATAAAACTTCCAAGGCTTTATAATTATTTTTACATTTAGTAGTACAGTCTTAATTTTATATTCTCTTCATGATAATTTTTTGGACTTCTACAAACTTGAACACAAACCCTTTGTAACTCATACTTTTTCATGTAGTGGGAACAATGCTTTGGAGTCAGGTAGGTATTGTTTTGTTCCCAGATTCCTGCGGCATCTCACCTTACCAGCTATGTGACCGTAAGCAAGATACTTTCTGAGTGTCCATTATTTCAAATGTCAAAATAATATTGATAATTTAGAGTGTAGAGTTATGGTTTGATTGTATGAAGTGTAAGGCAGTTACCACTTTGCTTAGAGTATAACAAACTTTCTAAAAAATCCTACTTTCTAGTAGGGGGTGCAAATGTGCCCCTATAATTCCAGCACTCTCACAGGCTGGTGCACTAAGGCATAATTCTGAACCCAGCCTTGGTAACTTTGGGGCTTAGTGAGACCCTGATTCAACATTAGAAGAATCTCTTTGATTCTTCATAATCTTTGACCATGTTCTCTGAATCCTATGATGAAACATGAGGAAGATTCAGTGAATAAAATGATGAGAAATTCTGCCTTTAGATCACATGATGGATAAAGGAGCATGCACAAGGAAGAAGACAATTCAAGTCAGAGCAAGCTAAACCACAAGGAGGGCGATAGCAAGAGATTAAACCAGTAAATTATTTTCCAGTTCTTTTCATGAATCTTACTAATATAGCATAGTTTAAATCTCTTATATGCAGCTTTGTTTTCCACAGTTGCTATCATTTTGTTCCCTCTCTGTAACAGACACAGACATTAGAGATATACATAAATCTTGTTAATGAGTTAAAAATGAACTCACCAGTACAGTGTATAAGTATGAATTTTGGTATAAGACAGAACAGGCCTAGACCTATGATTCACTACTTACTAGCCACATGATATGAGAAATTTGATTCAGTTGTCCCCAATTCTCAGGTTCCTATCTGCCAAATGGAGATACTGTCTACCTCTTATAGCACTGTAAAGAGGACAGTGCATTGAAGTTCTGTAGAGTATTGCTCAAAAATGCTTATTAATACTACTCCTGCCATTAGTACTATGATCACCACCTTAGTTATGTATCACCCAGAAAGTCTGCTGTCCTACAGTCAAATATAGACATGTTCTTCTCTTTAAGGGGCTCAGAGACCCAGGCTTGCATCAGGAAAGATACAAGTCTGCTCTTCAGAGCCTCACGCTCGTTTGTCTCCCAGCTTTCTGAAAGTTAGGTTTCCTAGTACACAGCACAGCTGTCCCTCTTCCCTAACCTTTGAGAGTAACACAGTCTACTCCATATTCTCTGGAGAACTGGGAAAACCTGTGTTCTTTTATGTTCAGCTTTTACATGCCTGATTTAAGAGAATTTTATTGTACTTAAATAACCTATTTATCCTTCAAGCTATGGATGAAAAGAATAGGCACTGAATAGTTCTATTCAGTCATCCAGTGTAAAATTCCTTTGAAATCTTAAATCACATGTATATGTGGTTTATTCTACGAAAATAAGTTAAAGTTGTTTTAGAAACTTTTAATGACCAAGACTGATCTTCTTTTGCATTTATGTAGGTGTGAACTTCATGAAAACAGTAGTATTATATACAAACATTTTCTCATAACAGTACATTTTCTCAAAATATGACTCCTGTGATGAAATTTTTTATTGTATTTCACTAAAAATGTTCCAGAATAAATTCTGTCTAATCTTTTGAAGCATACACTTCTTTTCCTTTTTATCATGTCCATAACTTGAAACATTTTATTATTATTCATGATGCTTTTGTAACCAGTTTATTGCACCAGAAAGACTTGAATGGGCATTACCATAAAGAAGCTTCTCCCTAAATGCTTCTTTCAACTTAGTCTGTCAGACTGTTCTTTCTGCTCCTGAGGATGCCACTGCTTCTTCAGCCATTCTCAGGAATTAATAAATAGGGTCATGTTTTCCAGAGGATGGAAAGTACAGTCTGACAGAAAATTGTCAAGCTCTCACTTGATGTAAATTTCCTCTTCTCCAGGTTATTCCCATGCAGGAAAACCAGATATATGAAGGAGGATATTGTTGGATTTTGCACAATACTTCCTTGTCTCTTTATTTTAATTGTTTCCCATCCTTTCACTACCCAATTTCTGACCTTTTAATAATTGGATATGAGAGTGGGGTTTGGATAACAAAGGTGTGTTAAGGAATACAATACTTCTTATTGACTGGAACACTTACATTGGAATCTATTGGTATGGCCAATTCCAAATGCTGATGACTTTCTGTTATAAGTTGTTCAAAGTTCTCCTATTGGGAATCCCCACTGGCAGTTTCAGGGTGTAGGCTGTATATATGTCATCTAGACCTTTATGAGTATGGCTTCTGCCCTTGGCCTTGGAATACACCTCACAGTCACTCTGACATCTCTTCATTCTAGCGTTGTTGGGCAGTTCCTTTTCAAGTTAAGTTAAGCCCAGATTCTTTTATGTAGTCCTCTTGTATGTTTACAGAAAATATCACTGGCAGCTGCAGAAGACAAGACTATGCTCAAGGCACTCTTTAAAGTTTGTTCCACAGGTTCTTTACTAGACTTCTTTACTCTAGACTTATCATGCATGAATTAGGTACCAGATCCAGCATTCCCCAAATACCAAAGATCACAATGCTATTGCCCACTCATATTTTAAACAGCATGGGAGTTTGGTGACAAACTCTGAGCAGGCTTCTCTGAGTCTTTTTCTTGACTAGGTCTCAGCATTGGTGTATAGGCTATTGAATTTTCAACAGCTCCAAGTAACAGGTCAAGATGACCTTAGCCTCCTCTAACATCCTTCTGTGAGAAAAGTCTGCTGCTGTGGTTTAAACATGCTCTGTCTTCTTACTTATGCAGAGATTTAATCACCAAAGTTTTATTTTATTGCTATTAAGAAGGTGGAAACTTAATGTCTGCTTTAGAGGAGGAGGGTCATAAAGTCTTTAGGTTTAAATAAGTCACCAGAGTAGGATGCCCAGGATTAAAACTTGGTGGTTTTATAAGAAGAGTAGAGACAAAACAGAGACATATTGCTCAGTCTCTTCCCATATGATGTTCCATCTCTGTCTCTTTCCTATGCTGTTTCATTACTCTGCCAGAAGGGCCACCACTAGAACCATAGTAGCTCCCACCTTCCTAACATGATATCTTTATTTTAATAATCTTAATAACTTTAATATCTTTAGAAAATATTTGTCATAGTAAAAGAAAAATGGCACATATATCTACCAAAAATTTTCAGTGTATTTTCTAACCAACAGCTGAGGATAGGGACACTGTCTTCATTTCTTTGAGAGGAAATACTCCTAATTGTCTGCAAGCAGGCAAGGATGCCCTAGTCATTCACAGTGACTAACTCTTTGTTATTTTTCACTTCCTTGACTTCCTAAGCCCTTGCTTGCCTCTTCCTTTCTGTTTCATTCTCCCTCGAAAACATTCATTCATTTCTGTATAAAATGGAGTTCAGTGTTCACTGGACTTTTTTCTTTTGCAATAGTTATTACTGTTACAATCTGTCCTTATAACTGTTCATGTTTGACATTGGGTTAAAGGTGGGAAAGGATCTATAAAGAACACTTCCCTGAAAACTTTTTCTCTAAAGAAAGCCATTAAACGTTTTTAAATATACATTTGAGATGATATTTCATTAGAGACCCATGGGACTTATTTTTCTCATCCTATTAGCCAGTTCCACATAGCTGCTGGAACTTGTCCTTAAAATCACTGGGTAATTGAAATTCTTTATTCTATGCCATGGAGTTAGAAAACCAAAGTATGTTGTCTATATTCTTAAAATATTATGTGCCAGTTAAAAAAAGAAATCTGCAAAAAATATGTCATCAATGGTAGAAAAGTCTTTTAACTCATTTTAGTAGGTAATGGATTTATATTTATTTGCTTTGAAAGATACAGGTATCTCAAAGTTTTGCTCCTGATACTAATATAAAGACAGCAATGGTATATCAATTTTGTCTGAGCTGTGTTATTTTTTTTTAATGTTGAAGATCCTCTTTTTCTATTAATGTTATTATCATTTTTAGGTAGGTGTGCCATAGTCACATTCTCATTTGTAGGACAAAATACCCAACACCCACAATTTAGAGGAAGATAGGTTTATTGGGCTGATGGATTTTAGAGATTTCAGTCTATAGCCAAATGTGTCTAAGGCAGAAATGGCATGACAGACAACCTAGCAGAGGTAAGCTGCTCACAACTTGGCAGCCAGGAAGGAGAAAGAGAAGTGGGGAGCCTGCGACAGATTATGCCCTTCCAGGTCATGCTCAACAGCTCACCTCTTCTGATCAGGCCCCTCCTGTTAACAGCACATTCAGCTGTGCACTCATCAAGGGACCAACCTACTGCTGAGTACAGGGCCTCCATGATTCAAAAGTCCCATCTCTGTACATATGAGGATTTTTTGAAGTGAATTCTGGGTCTAAACTATAAAATTCTCTCCCTGACCCCTAAAAGACTGTTGTCCATCTCATTATGAAAAGTTCATTTCTTCTATCTCTAAGAGTCACCAAAACCTTAACAGTTCCTGCATTGCTGGAAAGTTCAAGTCCACAGTCTGAGACTTAAGAAAACTCTTAGCTATGAGACCCTGTAAAAATAAAAAAGAAAGTTAAACAGGCCAATGTACAATGGCACAGGGTAAATATTTCCATTCCCAAAGGGAGGAATATGGGGATAGAAAGAAACTGGACCATAGCAAGACCCAAACACTGCAGGACAAGCATTAATCCAGCACACAGGACAGGTTGTGGCAAGAGGTGAGCTCCAAAGAATTTCAGCAATCTCAGCCATTGGCATTGCAGGTTTTACTCCATGAGGCCTCTCTCTTAGGTTGACTGTGCCTCCTGCCTTGCCTCAGTAGACATTCTGCCTTCTTAGTATCTCCAACTTCATGGGGTCTCCACTGCATTTTTGGTTGCACTCTTACAACTTCACACCCCATCTTCTCTGGGACATAGTGTCTGGCTCGAAGGCTTTTTTGTGAAACCTGGGTAGAAACTTTCCTGACTCCACAACTGTCGCAATCTGCACACTCATACAACCAGAACCATATCATATTTATGTGGATACATCTTAAGTACCTTCTTGTTGCTAGGACAAAATACCCAACACCTACTACTTAATGGAGCAGGGGTTTATCTGGACTCATATTTTAGAGTTTTCAGTCTATAGTTAGCTGTCTCTAAATTGGAAATTGCATGGCAGAGGGGTACCGCAATGGCACGCAGAAACACTGAAGTGACACCCAGGATTTGGAGGCAGATTTATTTATGCTGATGAGCACTGATCAGGATCATTTCCCAGAATATCAGGCCTTGATTTCTAGTGGTCCAGGGCTTATATGAGAAAAGTAAGCAGGAAGTACAGAGGAAGAATAACTTGTCAATTGAGGATTGGTTTATACAATGTGCATCAGAGTTACCAGCTATGTATCACAGTGACCAGCCATTTCTAAGAGACTGGAAATGGAAAAGGAACTATTACCTGGGCAACTAAAAAACTGAAATATACTACCTGGGGGTGCATTTTCTGCTGCAGTGTAGCACAGGAAAGTTCCTTGTATTGGCAATCAAGAAGTAGAGAAAAAACAGTTGGATAATATCCAGTCTTCTACCAGTTTGAGCAGTACCTGGGCCCCTTGGAATTGTGGCTTTTCTAATACCTAGATGGCTGAGCACTGTGAACCAAATCCAGGAGCACATTCAGCTGTGCATGTATCTGTGGATCAATCCACTGATGAGTATAGTGCCTTTATGATCCAACCACCTCCCGAAAGTCCCATCTCTGAACATTTGAGACTTTTGAGGGGGACACTGTAAATCTAAACCATAACAGGATTTCTCACTATTTTCCTTTGTAATGGGATAAAACATGTTAGGCCAAAGCTTCCATCCAATGTAGAATTATCAATTAGATCAAAATAGTAACTCCTGGACAGTATAATCATGTCAGTTCCTAATTGATCAGCAATAATTCTTGAGATTGATTATAAAATATCACATGTTTATTGTAGAAATCTGAAAAATTATAAACAGAATGTGAAGAGATTGAAATTAGCAAAATTAACAAGATCCAGGACAGTTTCCTTTAAACTTTTACCCATTCTTTTACTTAATATGTTCATAGTGAATATTTTACTCCTACAAATTATACCATATTGTATATTTTTAACTTATCCTGATTTGTACTTAGTATTATACTTTGGCATTGAAGCATATGAATTGAAGACACAGCAAATACATTTTAATGACTTAAGACACATCAAATTTTTAGTGTAGCTCTAGTACTGAAAATTTACATAGCTCTCAATTTTCATTGTAATACATCAATCATTTTCTTTATACATAAATCAGTGTGTAAAGATGTTATTGTCTTATGATATAAATCCATACTACCTCACTAAAAAGTTAAAGGGTTTGAAAATCATGAGCTTCCTTAAAAGTATTTAAAATTTATTTTCTCTCAACAATTTAGATCCTATTAGCAATTTATGTTGGTACTATCAACCCCTAGCAGGTTGAGTATGGCTTTTTAAATTTTAATAATTACAGAGAAAGTCTTTCATTATTTTCATTTTATATTTATCTGGTAATTATAGATTTTAACTGTTTTTCATATTTATTACATGAAAATCTGGAGTAAATACTTTTTTAATTGCCTTACTCAGAATCAGGTATTTAATAAAAATATTTTTTAATGGTTAATTTTTTTCTTTATTGACTGTGAGTGGGTTAGTAACTTTGTGTCTGGATGTCTGGACTCAAATCATGTAAACTATGATTTAAGCTTTAGAACTTTGTGGCTTGATTTTTTATTTATTTAATGTGCAGGAAGGGATTAAACTACTGTCTACATACAATTCTGGCCCTGCCGTCAGCCACACTATGTCGGTTCCAGGCTAGTATTCCCCAAGTGCTGTCCCAGAAGAAGCAACCCTAGCCCTTCTGGTATCACCATAATGCTCCTTTGCAGGGACGCCTGTTCTTCCTCAGAGCAGAGGAACTCAGTTTGCAACTTTCCCAACACTGCCAGGATCAGCTGCATCATATCCCTTCTCGGAGACTTTGACACCAAGCAGCAGGGGGTATCAGGCCCAGGAAGCCCTCGGCAAGCTCACGGGCACTTTCATCAGATGAGGAGCAAGTGCCTCTGCCCCAGGAGTCTGAGTTTCTCTGTTCTGCGTCTTGTCATGTGTGTCACTGTTTTGATAATCTCAAGTTTTGTGTTTGTTTCCCTATTTCTGAAGATACTAGCTATTTCCTGTAATTACTGCTCTTCATGATACTTTCAAATTTCTTTTTTATTCTTTGTGACCTACTTAACAGCTCTCTACCTAATGAACAAATTGTTTTCATAATAATAATAGTAGTTATTATTATTATTCACTTATTTTTTCCTGTGTCTGTGGGGTGGAATCTGAGGCCTTTACACTGAGCTGTATCCCCAGCCCTTTTTAAATTTTGTGACAGGGTTTTACTAAGTTTCAGTATTGCCCAGGATGGGCTCAAACTTGTGATCTTCTTGTCTCAGCCTCCCAGACTGTAGAATTACAGACGCACACCACCAAGATAAGCTTATTTTCTGTTTCAATGGTAGATGAATGTTCTCTCTCCTGAATGACCCCCAGTACACCTAAAAAGAGACACAGGTAGAAAGTCTGAGTACATTAAAATGTATAATACTCATTACTAAAGAGGGCCAGATATTTGGCATATATTTATGTGGGGAAAACTTTTAGTGAGGTTCATTTTTCATTGTTTTAGTTATGCATTATCATAGTATAATACCTTTAAAGTTGAAAGGTGAAAATGATGAAACTAAAAATCAGGCTGTCTTATAGGACAAGATATTTCTGATCCAGTTTGAAAGAAATTATTAAAATCTAGGGTTTATAGATGAAGAAATGCCTGAAAACCCAAATTTTAGAGAGAAATCCAAAGCAGAGGAATGATTTTAAAAGCTCATTGATTCAGAGAATTCTATAATGTGGAATTACAGAAACCTAAATAATTTTTCTAGTGGAGAGTTATTAATTTAAAAAAGAATGGTATTTTATTCATTTATAAAGCTAAAGTCCTTGGCTTTTCGATGTTTTTCAAGATTTTCCCAGATCCAGTCTTTTTCTCTTCTACGATCTACCCCCGTGCCTGAAATGCTGTAAGAGTTTATAGAAAATCAAATGGAAAGGGAACTTTTGATCAGGACCTGACCAGATGTACAGTTTCCTCTTGGGCACTGTGCCCAGCCTTACCCAACTATGCTGCATCGTTCACAGTGTTTTGGTGCACTGGAGGACTGGACCCAGGTTGTTGAATTAGATAACGCTTGGCGTCCTGGGAAGCGATTCTGAGTCACAGCACAGAGAAGCAGGGTGAATAATGTTTTACTTTGACAGCTGGCAGAAGCCACTCTCCATGAAGGGAATAACAGAACATCGCGCACACTGAAAGAAGTACTCCTGAGGGTGCTGTTGCCCAGAGAATATTTATTACGTACTCAACTATGTAGAAATAAGATTTAAACACCTATACAAACATGCTGAGAAGGGATATATGGAAAACAATTCCTTAAATAACAATGGGCAGTTACAGCATAAAATGTTTCATAAAGAAAAACAGTGTGTAAGTAGAATAAAAGCAGGTTTTTGACATGAACAATTATTTGTACACATTTAGATTTGTGACCTAGTCTCTCTTGTGAAAAGATGATTCATGCATTATGTGGTATATGGTCATCTCAGGTCCTCTGGTTTGGTTTTGTTGGTGTGAAAGTAGGAGAAGAACAGGGTTAAAGAATATGAAATTTTTAGCTGTCATTATCTACTTTTTATTTAAATTTTTATATTTCAATCCATGCTGAGTAAAAATATGGTGTGATCTGTAATATTACACTTTTTTGTTACATTTGAACCAACTCACATAGTTTTTTACTTATTTTACTTCTAAGAAGAAGGCTGTGTGTAGAGATGTTAGTTCCCATGTCCAGAGTTGGAGAATTGAGGATAGTGATGTGAAAATAATAAAAAAATAATAGTATAATCATTTCACAAAGCTTATTTTTGAAGTACAATCTACAAATCTTTTATTTATTAAATTATTTTTCCCTAGCCCCAGATCTCTGTAAGTCAAAAAGCAGCGTGCATGATAAAAATATTTCTGCAACAGTTATATAGCAGTTGTTTGACGAGGTGAATTACTAATTTAGTTTGAACTGCTAACAATTAAAAAGTGTAGATATTACATGTTTCACAGTATAGCACATAAAAAGATCAGACAGTGACTAGGACAATTTATCACTATTCAAAAATCGGACTGAGAAAAAGCAAAGTTTAAAGTCAAAAATTTTTCCTTCTGCATTGCATGTCATAAGTGCTAAACTATTTTTAAAAAATTGGTTTCTAGTTGGAAATTATCAAGAAATTCTACCCAGGTTTGAAAAACCTCTGGGTCATGGTAGTCTGAAGTAGGATCAAGAAATGTTGAATGCAAGAATTTCCATGTCAAGCTTGATTACCAGCTGTTAATGTGAAACAAGTAACTGAATACATTCTACTTACTCAAAACTATGTAATATAACATTGTTTGTGAGATTACCCACCATCTGATTGTATCTGACACATAAATATAAAAAGTGAGCTACATTTTTCCTTATTTATTGGATTATTTATAGTAAGACAACACGGAATGCTTAACAATGAGAAAAAAATCTTTTGCTATACCAGAAAGTAACTCACTGTTGTTTTGTTAATACCCATTGGGTGTCTTTCATATATAACTGTAATATTAGTGAAAAGTTAATTTTTAGTGTTAGTATTTTCAAAATAATTACTGAATAAATATTTTATATAGATCTTGTTTTAATGATAGCTGAACCCCTATTTTATAGTTAACTGTACATATAAATAGGATATACAATATATATTTCATAAAATTATGTATTGTAATTTAGGGTCTTATTTTTTGGTACTTGGCATCGAGCCCACTGCCTCAAGAATGCTGGTAAACACTCTATCACTGAGCTAAGTCTTGATTATTCTTTAATTTACTTTGAAAATTGTGAGACAGCATATCCCTAAGTGGACCGTCAGTTCTTGAACTTGAGATACACCTTCCTCAGTGGGCTGGTTATTTGATTGTCCACTTGAGTGGGAATGTCCAGCTGAATGGAGTCAGCATGGTTTTGGCCATGGAAGACTCATTTTAAGGAGGATTGTCCTCCGAACAGTGTAAAAAGGAGAACCAGAGGGAAAGATGTTAGCTGATTTTCCTTAGAAGAGCTTCATTTCAGCTGCTTTTCTTCAGAGGGACTTCGGCGCTTCTCTTCAGCTGAGCTCATCTGTGCCCTCGCCAAAGATGGCTCCTGCTGTCTCATCTCTTGGCGTTTGGTACAGATTCTTTGGTTTCTAGCACTGACCTTTCAGCCCTGTCGCTTCTTGGCCTTTTGGCTAAGATCAAATGTAGTATCTGACGGCTCCGCCTGCCAGCCCAGACTATCTTGTCTCCGGCACTGCCCTTTGGGCTTTCCGGACCATTCAGTCTTCCATCACAGATTCCTCAGCCTCCTGATAGCCTTGCATAGGTCACTGCCTTGGGTTCCAAGCCTTTGGCTGGAGTTGAACAGGGTGTTGCCGTGGGCTCCAGGCCTTCCCCTGGATTCTTTCCATCTCTAGCACTTGGACAGATCTCTTGCACTCTTCTACATTTGACTCCATGGGTGGATATTGTCAGTTAATCTTATAAATTTTTGTGTCCTGCACTAAATTCTTTTCTCTTGCAAATATTGACTACAACACTCAGCCCCCTGCGTAACTGTGATTATAAACATGAACCACTCTGCCTGGCTAATTAACTATTCCTTTTAAGAAAACAAGGCTCTCATTTTTCCCCCTATTAGATGCAATGCCTCTATGAATATATTTACTCATATACATTTTGAGCTTAAACTTTTTAATGTCACCAAAGATAATGTGAGAATGAAGCTTGTAGCTTGGAATTCATTAACACAGTAATTTTGTTAGTCAAATTAAATTAATCAGAGTTTATTAGCTGAACTGATTCTTTAATAAGGATTTCAGAGAATGATGGGAAAATAACAGAAGCACTGTGGGGTAGCTATACATTCTGGCTACAATTTCTGAGTCTGGACAGTTTTTTATTTGTGAGTTGGATACCCTAGGTCAGTGATGGCAATACTTTTAGAGACCAAGTGCCAAACTGCAACCCAAAACCCACTTATTTATTGCAAAGTGCCAACATTACATTTAAACCTGAATACTGAGGTTTTGGTTTAGAAAAATAGAAACACTCTACATTGACATCTGTTGTCTTAAAAATACACACGCATTAACACACATGCCATACATTTGCCACCATTGTGGGCCTAGGTAAATGTGGTAACTGACCACTATGGAAATAAAAGCATGGCAATGGTGGACTCTGAAATTAGTGGATGTTTGGGCAAAGAATATTTTTCATTGATCTAGCTAAAAAGCTCAATGTAAGTGGGAAAAGAAAACATACGCAAATCCAAGAAATTCCAGGGAAGGTAGAGAGAGCCTGAGGCAAGAAAAACAAATTCTATGCCTATTTTCTTCAGAATCTCAGATTTCATGCCAGAATTATACTAAAGGAAACTAAAAGGAAAAAGGGAAGACTGTGCTATTGGTTACATTTTAGATCTCCTGTTGCTATTGAAATACCGAGGGTATAGAAAGGAAGTGTATTTTGTCTAAATCTAAGGAAAATTCATTTTAGTTCAGTAGGCACTATTTAAAACAAATATTTGGCTACTTTATAGTGACCTTGGACCAACAAAACTATTTTTGCAAGTTTATCATTAGCTCAATTTGAATCAAACTGCCAAGTTATCTTAATTATTTTATTGGTTAGTTTCAACAATTTGTTAAGCATAAACATATAAATTCATTTAACCTTAATATGGTCTTATTTAGAGTATTCATATGGTTGACATAGATTTTTTTTTAAAATCTTCCAGGAATTAAATGTATTTTTAAAATAATTTGAACTCATTGACTAGAATTTTTCCAGAAGGGATTCCATGGATTTTTGAAAATAAATTTAAATATGATCTCAGAAGTAAGATATTATTGAGATATTCTTCCAGACCCTCTCTTGAGCCTTTTCAAAACAAAAATTGAAACTTAGTTTGACCTCATGCACCATGGCATTTGCCATGAAGTCCAAAACTAAATTACATTATCATCACCAAGAAAACAAGCAGCAGCCATAGAAAACTAATTTTCAATGGAGCATTCCAGAGTTTCACTTTATCGTTAACATGTCTATCAGATAAAACTTGACCTCTCATTGGATTTGTTACTCAAATTGTCAGCTCTATGCTTGTTCTTTTTTATGATTTTTCTGCTGATTAAATTAGTATTATGTAATGCAATACCAAATAATATCACTTTGTTTCTTAAATGGAGATTTAACCAGACTATTTTATGTGAAGAAAGACTGGACAGAAATCTTTTATAGTTAGTTGATGAAACAAAGCACTTTAAATCAACTTAATGGGTTCCGCCAAGTTTTAATTTGATCCATACAGAAGAAATATTCTACCAATATAGCAGGCAGTTTGACTTGGCTTTGGTTTTTACCAGCATCATTTGTGAAACTGCAGAAAGTGGATTGCCAGTACATCACAGGAGACCCTCTGGCCCTTGCTCGGATGCTCAAGGTTCTCACAGGAGTGGAATGGGTAGTGATTTGAGTGCTTGTCTTCCGTGCTGATACTAATGGCAAGTCAAATGCCAGTGTGAAGCCACTCACAGGGTCTTTTAATATTTTTGAACCTTGGATGATGGGATAAAATTATGAGCGAGAATGTATTTTTAAAAAGACATGAAGACATTGATAGGATTATTTTAAATTTCTTATACCTTCCTAGATATAATTGAGGGGCTGTGTTATTGAACATTATATATATTATCATCACAGGTAATCCTATTACCTATAGATATTTTGTTAAGAGTAGCTATTATAGTAGTTATGTTATTTATTACATATCAAGAAATATCAACTAAGTACATACTCTAACTCTAGATTGAGAACATTGTTATTTCATTTTATAGAAATTGTGACTGACACTGTATGCAAAGATATTTAAGTATTCTATTCAAGGTTACACAGAGGATAAGTAGAATGGTTGAGATGTAAACCTGTTACTGGGTTTTGAGGTGATGAAATCTCCTTCTGGAGGTGATTTCTAGGATCTTTCTCTCATGAGCAAAGAATTGATCAAGACAGCAAAAATGATAGCAAATTTTACTAAAGGTAGGAAAAGAAAAGGCTCTCAAGAGTGAATCTGGGTCAAGTAAAAGCAAGAAAAGTAGTATACCCTACAGCGTGAGGGCAGCCGCTGTGCAAGAAAGAACACAGTGGCAAAGACTCGGTGTGAACTGTCTTTTTGTATCATGCAATCCTCAGGCTGATGTCAGGTCTTCGTTATTCTCGTAGGGCTTTGGGAACCATTCTGTGCATATATCCTGGGATTTTATAATTAACAGGTCACACCTACCAACCCAGCCAGTTTTGCCACACCCTAATCTCCTGTCTCCAAACTAGGTAGTCAAACTCAAAGCTAACATGCTATGATGGTCATTACTCCCTGATAGTTTGTCACAGAGATTTTTAAAATAACCTAAATTTTTCTATGGTTTTCAAAAATTTAAATCTAGACTGATAATGAGGAGCTTAAGCAGAACTCATAATATAGTCAAGGATGTCTGAAAGCTGTACATGTCTCAAAAGATTATTATACATGAGATGATTTAAGAAGCTATATCTGAAAAGAGACAATGAAAAGGCAAATATAGTAGCTTTTCTTTAGTCCAGCCCTACAGTGAAAGGAACATTCTTTGGCCCCACACCTTTCCTTAGTACATAGTACTATTTAGCAGTATTTGCTAAGTGCCAGGTACTATGCTAACCGTTTTGATAGCAACAAATCATTTAATCAATATCCATTTTACATTTTGTAGATAAGATAGCAGAGGCTTACAGGATTATGCAGTTTGCCACCTCTTAAGCAATTAACTAATAAATAGCAAGGTACTGTTCTCCACCTGAGTCTGTTTCAAAGTCCAGAACTTGTTTTTTTAATCGTACCTAGCTTGGCAAGGCTAAATGCATTGTTTTGCACTTTGCATTTGGAGATCTTACTGCTTTATAAACTTGAAAAGGTGCTATTTTCCACAAGCATCCTTTGTGGATATGTGGGCAAGGCTTTGCAGTAGGAGATATGATTGAGTAAGGTGAAGGAGAGTGGTATATATAAAATAGTCCTCAATAAATTTGGAGAGGACTTGGATGATGTCATACAGAAAATGGCAACAGGGGCTGGGGATATAGCTCAGGGGCAAAGCGCCTGCCTGGCAAGTGCAAGGTCGTGAGTTCGGTTCCCGGTACTGGAGAAAAAAACAAAAAAAAAACAAAAAACAAAAAAAAAGAAAATGGCAACAAATGCTATGTTAACATTGTTATATCCTGTTTGTACTTAGATTCTTCTATAGCTTAATGACATTTGAATTCTTACATATCCTTTTATATGAATTTCCAGAGTTTTGCTGGGTTCAGATTAAATGAACATCTAAACAAAACAAGAAGCCTTAAATATATATAACTAAGATCATTAGACAAAGAAATAAAGATCCAGGCTTACTGAGTCACTCCAACATGTCTTTTATTTCTAGATTAAAAAATTGCGAAGATTTTAGACTAACTGGCAGTGACTTCAAATCTCTTCGCGCAAATTTCTGAGCTAGGTATACGTGGCTACTCCTATGTGTAAATCCTTAACATTCTGTGGACTATAAAGTTTCCTCCATCTAGACCATCACCTCACTCCTCTCTTTTTAAGACGTGTCTATTAAAAATATCTGATCCACAATCTTCCACAGTTCTATACTTTTCATGGAAAAGAGTTGAAACAGTGGTTCTTTTGAAGACAAGTACTGAGATGTCTCTGAGTTATGTTTGCCTAAAAAGTACATTGTATTATTTTATATTCACTTGAAGTGGATTTTGGGACGCTGTAAGAGAGCGTAGGGGGACTCATAGCCTTATCAGCCCCCTTCCAAGTTAGCTGAATACTCCCATAAGAAACCAAATATTCCAGAGCTTTTTGAGATTTAGTTGATTCATTCATTATGACATAAAAGATCTAAATTGAATATTTTGACAAGCAGCACGAAAGAGTAATAAAAAATATATTGTGTAACTTTCAGTTCAATGAATTTATTTTGTACATTTTTAGAAATATTTGCATGCATAATGATCACATTCATTGTGAGGCATTGGTACACATTCATAACACCTCTTCGTTCTTTTTTTGTCCATCCCCCTTTCCTTTCCTCTTCCCTCTATCTTTCGCTCTCCTTCTAGTTTGCAAAAGATGTCTCTCCTGTTTTCTAGTATTTTATTTTGCTCCAAAATTTATTTATATTTTGGGTTTTTCATATCAGAGAAATCATGCGGTATTTGTTCTTGTGTGTCTGCCTTATCTTATGTAACATCACGGTCTCCAAGTGTACCCATTTTCCTGCAAATGACTCATGCTTATCCTTCTTTGCCTTCTTACTATATAACTCACTTTTTAACAGGATAGTAGTGCAAGAATTTAGATGACTTATATAGGTCCTCATCTATCGATATTGATAGAATATTTAGTGCTTATAGCAGGTTCATTTTTTTTTTAAAAATACTCCTCTTCAGTTGAGTTCTGTGCTTTGATTGCTGCAGTTGAGTTATAAAGAAAGTTGTGTTTGCCATCCCAACATCTATGCTGTCCTTCCTCTCTTGTGCAGCTGCAGTATGATTGAAGTCCCAAGATCTTCTTTCCAACTCTAGAGGTGAGCAATGATTCTTCAAAGGTAGTCAGAGCAATCCTACATATAACTAGCACAGTGAAACTTTCCTGGAGAGCTAAGGAATTCAGTCATACACCAATCCACAAGTGGCTTCCAGGAATTAGTTCAGAAGTAAGCATGTCATGAAGAAGGAATCAGTTGCAATTGAACCTAAAAGTTTTCTGAGATGATTTTAAGAATCATCTTATTCTGTCTTACCTTTGATATGGCTGGGATAGAATATATCAATAAGTGCTATATATTCCACTACAGAAGAAGGGGTATGCCGAACAGACATACACCTATAATCACAGTGCTTGGGAGATGGGAAAAGGAGGATTTCAACCTCAGGGACAGCCTGAACAACTTAAGGAGAACCTGTCTCAAAACTAAAAGGGCTAAACTGGCTTATGGAGAAGTATGTGGGGCCTGTAGACAATTACCAGGACATAGAGTAATACCTCTGACTAAACGATGCACAAAGGTTGTCCTCCCTGGTCTACAGTTACATAAATTAATAAATTACCTGAATTTTTAAAACCTTTACTTTTTTGTTTTTATTACTAGGAATCAAAAGCATTCTGATAAAAGTGTGTACAACCAGTACTATCGTGGACTTCATAAATATTCTTATGACATCTGATCTTATGGTATCTGATTTTGGGGGGACAGGCCTTGAGATTTCTTTTCAAGAATTTGCACATACTTTTACATTAACATTTAGGTTGGTGTAGCTGTGGTATATACTTTTATGGTTATATTTGCTTAAAAAGGAAATTGTGACACACATAAAGGACTCTGGTATAAGTTACTCCATAGTTACATAAAGCTAAGAAATTAGAGAGATTGCACGCAAGGATAAAAGGGAAAAATGAATAAAAAAGTCATTGAAATGAGAAAAAAATCCCCAGATAACATAGAGTAAACTTATTTTATTCTTCTTGCTTCTTGTTAAAGAAAAAAAACATATTTAAGAGCTTATACTTAGAGAAAAAATGCTTATCTCTCTATTAGTCTCATCTTAGTACCTCAAACTCTGCAATAGTAAGATCCTTTGAAGGTTGAATACATTGAAGTTAGAAAAAAACACACACACACACACACACAGACTTAGGAGACAACTGGCCACAAAGGAGGATTTTAAGAGGATGAGCTTATTCATATCTCTCAATTCCAATTTCTGGGGGTTGTAACACTTTTATTTTATTATTTTATTCTATTGATGGAGAATGAAAAGTCCTGTTTCGTTTTTGGTAGTCTATTATTATTCAAGTTACTCAAAAGAATCCTGGCACACCGTGGCATTCAGCCTTTGGAGCTTAGCCAGGAACGTTCCTCACCATGACTAGGATCTGCTTTGATGAGGTGCTGCGGCCATCCCTAAGTGAGTTTCCGCTTTTTATTTTTAGCGCATGACCAAAGCTGCAGAGCCATATGGTAGGCCTGGGTGAGTCACGATTCATGTGCTGATAACCATTCTGTTGCTCAAACTTCCCACCCTGGCATGGAGACAATGCACACTCAAAAATCTCAAGAGTTTTAAGAATAGGTCATGAAATCACGCTGAGTATTTACGTGGGCTGGTAAGACAGGAAGTACTTTCCTGGGAAGACTAAATATGGCATTTTCAGATTTCTTTCTTAGTTGCAAAATATTGGACCTCAATTCGTAGCCGGTCTCCACCGTGCTTCCTTACTATCTAAGTATCCTGCTTTAAATTATTTCCTTGCTTATACTAAGTGCCATTTTATAACTGTTTAGATTATTCAAAGGAAAATCATAACATTGAAGTCACATTCTCTCACTTCAGTATCTTTAAACCAGAAACCCCTAAATTTTAAAAAATATATTAAGGCCTTTTATGTTTGGTTTTGTCATATTAATAGTGATTAAAAAGAACTTCAGATCAATTGCTAAATTCTTCACTTTATTCAAGACATCTGTTACATGTTTTTTTTTTTCTTCTTCTGGTTCCAGGAAATGAACTCGTGACCTTGCGCTTGCCAGGCAGGCGCTGTGCCGCTGAGTTAAATCCGCAGCCCCACTTACACATTTTGAATTCTGAAAGTCATTTGGATTTTCATGTAAAAGTTTGCACAAAAATGGTATGTTATTTCTCAAGTATGTTAGACACTGTAATTCTTATCTCTGACCTTGACTACATTTGTTTCATTGCTCAGTGTTGTAAAAGTACACTGGTTTCTGGTTTTCCTTAATTTACCTTTCTTTTCAAATGCTTCATTTGATGAGGCAAGGTATTTTATCACCGTGAAATTAACTTTCTCAATGTGCCATCACATAAAAAGCCAGCCATATGCGAGCTATTATCAAAGTAGACTCCATAAAGTCACAAATCTGAGGCCGGTAAATTCATGATTTTCCTATGATTGTGATCTTTGCTGAGAATGTTGTCCAATGTGGAAAGCTCACATTTCTTCTGGGTCCTTGTGATCAACTTTATATATGTCCAAATGAACTCACTGGCAGTGAAGCAAGGACAAATTTTTAGGGTAGCATGTATCATTTTCAGGGTAGAGGACATTTTTTTCAACGTGTGTCTGCGTGTGCATGTGTGCGTTTGTGTGTGTGTGTGGTGACATACAAGGGGATTGCAGAGCTCACTAGGACCATTGGTAAGTCCAGTTAACCCAAGCACCCTTGTGACTCATATTTGACAGGTAAAAGATACAGTTTTTCTTTCTGTATTTTTAGGCTTTTCTCCGTGTTTAGTGTCCTGCTGTTTTTGCAGACGTGGTTCACTTATGGCAACATCATAAATAACATTTGTTCTCTTTTCCCCTTTCCCCAGCCCAGTTGCATAAGAGAAGGAAATGAAAAATTTGAACATGGTCCATAAAAAGTGAAATCAGCAGTCTATCAGTTTAAGTAGATGAGCAAATCATCTACTTGAAAGGCAATATTAGAGACCATTTCACTTAAAAATAAAAAATTATCGATAAACCAAAGTATGCTAATTAAAATTTTCATTTTACATGTTCATTTTCATTTATTCTTATGCATAAATATTGCATAAGATGAAGTAATGCAAGTTTCCTGGTTTTCTATAATCCTTATAATCTGTTTTGCTTCCTGTGTAATAGTTTATCTAGTTGATGAGCTATAATTGATCTGAACACTCCGTGGAGTTAGATATGTAAATTTTTAATGAGCTTTTTCCTTTAATTGGGTACAGCTAAGATTAAAACTTTTTTAAGATTGAATTTTATACACAAAACTCTTTCAGTTCTTTAAATAAATTTCCAAGAAAGGGTTACTGGATCGTAATATAGATAATTTTAATTTCCTTTGATACCATTTCTAGAATTGTTTGGGTTTATTATGCTTAAAGCATCGTGTCAATGTCTGGCATTTGACATGATTTGACTATTTCTATTTGTGTCGTTATTCATGAAATATTTATTCCAGGTAGTCTTCCAGATCCTTGTGAAGATAAAAAGAATGTGTCTATTTAGCATTGGCTAAATTAGGCCATAAAATTGACTCTAATCTACACTCTTGCAGTTGCAGGTGAGAACGTTTATTTTGTTATGTGATATTTACTTTGCCTTTGTGTGTGAATTTTCTAAAAACATGCTCCTGAGCCGGTTTTTAATGCAGAGATTCCATGGCCAGAAATATAAGCAGCCACAGCTAGCAATCACTCAAGGCCATGTATAAGGTCAAGTTTAACACATGTGCATTTTGGTGAGCTGTGGAACACTCCCAGCACCTGTTCTGTAGTAACTGGACAAAATACACTTCAGCTGCTTAAGTAGCCATTTCTGCACATTTCCTGCTACCTATTTCACTTATGTCAAGCTGTACTGTTTTCATGTTAGGTGAATTTGATCAGTTCCCCCAGTGAGTCACACAGTCCGAGAGTGCCTTCAAGGGAAAAGAGCTTGAAATCAGAAGCTGTGTTGACTGAAGGAGGCAATAGTTCTTTGTCGGATGGTTTTGGCTCAGATGATTAGTCTGTGAGCACTCAAAGGATAAGGCATAAGCACTCTGGGCACAGAGCATAAGCATGAGGGATTTTTATCATGATACCACCATATGCTGTAATTATATAGCACCATTTTTACAAGAAAAAGTAGAAATCACTCCTATAGTAAAGTTAAGGCAGATGCTTTTGAATCATATTTCTCTTAGTTCTAAGTACCCCTCTATTTCACACAATTGTATGAAATAGCTACTCCAGAAAAAAAAACAACAGCTCAGTTCTTTCAGAAGTGCAATGACCCTACATGTTTAAGTTTCTGCCTGCAAAGTGAAGACTAAAGATCAAAACACAGACTCTGAATCCATTTTCTCAGTAGATTTTGAGAGTTTTGTCCACACTGAAGAGCTGACTATTATTCATATATTTTTCTTTTCTTTTTTTTTTTTGCGGTACTGGGGATAGAACTCACGACCTTGCACTTGCCAGGCAAGCGCTTATGCCACTGAGCTATATCCCTAGCCCTATTCATATTTTTTTTTTTATTGGTAAGTGAGATCTTTTTTTCTTTTTTCTTTTGGTCTTTTTGAAACAGGGTCTTGCTATGCAGTTCAGGCTGGCCTTGAGCTCACTTTGTAGCCCAGGCTGGTCTCAAACTCACAACAATCCTCCTGTCTCAGCCTCCTGAGTGCTGGGATAACAGGCATGCTCCACCATGCCCAGCAAGTGTGATCTTCTTAAAATGAATGTCTGATGACATGTTGGATTAGCCCCATACTGTGACAGTCTTTAGGCTTCTACTTCTTTTCAGTTACTGGTGATCGCTCATCTGTTCTACTTTATTTCCTACATCTTTGCCCATGCTGGTCCCTCTGACTGTGGAGATTTTCTTTTTCTTTACTAAGTAGTTCTTGATCACTCTCAAGAATGACCTCCTATGGAAAGGTTTCTCTAAATCTTTTTTCTTTCCCTTTCAGATAATTGTTGTCATAGCATTATGCATTGTATTTATTATGCCACAGAATATTTTGATATTTTGTTTCTATCTCTCTCCTTCATGACACTGAACAATGTAAGTGAAGGAAATATTTATTTTATCATTGTGTTTCCAGAAATCAACAGTCCTGGTGTGTAACAGCTTTTTTAATAAATATTTTTGTTTTAATTTTTATACAAATTATATACATTTATGGATACAGTGTGATATCTTAGTGCATGATATTCAGTACAATCGTAATAATCAAATGTACATAAGTAGCATATCCATCGTTATAATATAGCCATATTATTTATTTGTGTTGAGAACTTCCAATATCTTTTCTGCTGGATATTAATTACTGAAATATTCAATTAATTGTTGTTATCTACATTTTTTCTACTGTGCTTAAAGTGTTAGGAACTGTTCTTCCTATCCAATTGCACAACTGGCACTACATTTATAATATGTTATTTAAAGCAATAAATGGTAAGAATAGTAAAAAATTAGGGCTATTTTCACAGATGACGGTACAGAGGTATGTTGGGAAAAGAGCACAGTGTGAAACTAATAACAACATCTGCTGGATCATTTCTTCTAGTTTTCTTTCAAAACAAGTCTTTTATCAACTAACTATGTATGGCTGCAACCATTTATTACTTTGTGAACGTTTACAATATAGCACTCTGTTTAAAATGAATAAGGATTCACATAATCCTTTAGGATTCACAAATGGGGTGTGTGTGTGTGTGTGTGTGTGTGTGTGTGTTTGTTGGTTGGCTTGTTTTTTTTGAGACAAGATTTCCCTGTGTAGGTCAGGCTGGCCTCAAACTTGGCTGCAGTCCTCCAGCCTCAATCTCCTGAGTGCAGGGATGAGAATAGTGCAGCACTATGCCTGATTTATGTGAGATTTTAATGATAGAAAGCAAAAGGAAGTCAATTAACAGGAAATGGTAAATATATATTGTATCGTTTAGTACATACATGACACCTATTTTTACTTCAAGTAAATTATCATTGAGATGTTGGGCTGTAGCTTATTTATAAGATAGTGCTGATAGAATAATGGGGTTATTAAGGTGGGAATTTTGCTTTATTTCTTTTTTATATTGGTAAAATAATTACATCAGATTAAAGAACGACATTGTTTTCTTAGTTGGCATAACTAAAACGTTTGGAAAAATTACCAAAAAGTAAGAAGTGTTGTTTACATTCATAAATTAATAATAAAGAGAAAATAAATTTAGAAGTCAAACTGAAAATATTTTTAAATCATCAAACACAGTATAAAACACGCACAGAGAAGGAAATATTATTATTTGTAAGGTAGTAACCCAGGAAATATAAATAAAATATTTGAAAATTAGAAATTGATAATATAGTAGATTACTAAGTGGCAAAACCATAAACTCTTAATATTAATAAATATCAGATGATATGAAAATTTCTCACCCAGGTAAAGCAAGAGATAATACGTTGATATATATTTAATAAGAAATAAGGATAGCTATGCATACAATTTAAAACTCCACCAAGAATTGTAAATTACAAAATACTCTGGTAAATGTAAAGGTTTAGTTTTCTTCTAACAGGAAAGATAAACGTTAAAGATGATAATTACCCATACACTAATTTATTAGTCAAATGAATACCAGATTTCTCCCTAGAAATTTAGGCTTATAAACATATACAGAAAACATTAAAGTACAAAAATTATTTGTAGGTACTAGCCCTACCACTAATTAAGAATGTTATGAAATGACAGCAATTAAGATTGTTTATTTCTAGAATATACAAAAGAGTTGAGCAAAATAGACTATAGAAATAGGCACCACATCAATGAATGATTGTGAAATCATAGACAGTGACTAAAGGACATGATGAAACTTTCAAAGAAAAAAAGCTACAAATGCTCAATAAATAGAGACAAAAATGTTTACCTACTCCATTAAGGAATATAAATTAAATCAGCAATGAATGTTTTTTCAACTTTCAGATGAGCAAAATTTCATAGGTAGATGATCTACTTAAACTGGTGAATCTTACTGAGGTACTGGTAAGCAGATATTCTTACATAGTGATGATGGAGATTAACATGATATAATATTTCTGGTGGACTGTTTGATAAAAGCTAGAAACATAAAAATATATATTACCTATTATCTGTTAGTCCTTATATTAGCATTTTCCTTACATGTGAGGATATATGAAATTTTTCAATATATTTGTTATGCTTTAAATGTTAGTTCCTTCCCAGCTCAAGTTGATATCTGTCATGTGTGTCTGTTTTTGTGTCTTGGGGGGTGGTGACTGGAGATATATCCCAGGACTTTGCAAATTTAGTCAAGTGCCTTACCCACAAGCTACAACCGTAGCCCCTCATATTGAGATTTTATTGTTATTATAAACAGTATTAACAGGTAGAAATATTAAGAAGTGATTAAGTCAGGATGGCTTGCCCTCTGGAGTGCATTAATTTTGCTATGGTGGAGTGTTATCTTTGTAAAAAGATGAGATCTGCCTCTCCCCTCCGCATACACTTCTCTTCTCCCCTTCCTCCCTGGCCTTTCCTCTTTCTGCACTGGAATTATGTAGTGAAAAGATCCTTACCGGTGTCAGCCCCATGATGTTGGACTTCCTGTACTCCAGAACAGTGAGAAATAAATTTCCGTCATCATAAGTTACCCAGTCTGTGAAATTCAGCAGCACAAAACAGAGTAAGAAAACATATAAAAGGTATTGTTAGTTTTTAAAAGAAAATAAAATAATAAATAGAAATGTTCCTCAGATGAATGAATAAATTAATGTACATGACAGAATACTTTCCAATCATTAAAAAGAAAAAAGCAGGAATGTACACTATATATTTTTGTGCTTGGGTGACTATTGCAATAAAAGAGAAGTTACTGGCTGGTGAACATTTATCACCTTAGTCACCACTTTTTGTAGGCTTTTCCTTTAGTGGTACCAAGATTTACGAGCTTAGTTCTTTCCATGAGGTCACAAATCAAATTTGGTGAGAACCAAATCAAATTTCTCCATAAGGTCAATTTTAAACCTAACCATTGAATTTGATTTGGTTCTTGTCCAATTCAGTTTTGCAACCAGAATCACAGAAAGAATGAAGTCTGTGAACTGAAGTACTATTATATTATCTCATCTTAATGGATTGTTTTATTCATAGTTCTCAGACAGCCTTCCATCCTTTCTCTAAGAGTCGGGAATAAGCCCTGTAATGTGCTCTTGGTGATTCCTGAGGCTCCTTTTTGGAGAATACTGTGGGTCCACTGGAGCTGTCAACAGATGCAGAGAGCGTACACATCTGGAAATTTATTACCTTATGCTTTTCCCCGAGGCAATTGTTTAAAAAGGACTACTGGGCATAAGAATTTGCAAGCCTAGCTTCCTTGCCTTTGGTGGGAATAATTGTGAGGTGTAACTTACATTCTGGCTTATTGATTGGATCAAGTAGAAGCCTACCTATTGTGGAATTTATGCTTGTGATCACATATTTCATTGACTTCCCCCTTTTCCCTGACCTGCCTCCTCTATGTCTTTACCCCTTCCCCCTAGGGTTTCTTCCTTAATGAATCAACTGCAAATGACTCCTCATTTTAGCATCTGCTTCTGGGGAATCAGTCTAATATTCATATCCTACTACTTACTGTTACTATTTAAGAACTGCTTATTATTATAGTTCTTTCCCTAGCATATATAAGGCAAGGCCTTGGGCAATCCAGATTTTTCTCTTAAATTACTTCATATGAGAAAACAAAATTTGTCAATTTACAGCAGATCATGTACATGAATTTTTAAAAAAAGTACTTGTACGGTATTACCTACTAAAACAAGTTACAACTCTAGACATGGGCTTTTTCGTAATGTAATGAGAGGTTTTAATGAAATAATGATATGACAAGACTATTCAAATGAGGACACTGGCTTAATTACTTCCTATTATTTGGACAATGCATGTAAGACTAGATGCGTTGGTTTCTCTCCTTTTTCACCTGGACTTTCTTCACTTTTTCTACCAGCTATGGTTTAGTTTTATAGAATGTACCATTGTTCATCAAGAGCAAGTTTCAAGCATTTAGTAGCAAATAAATGCCAGCTGAACAAAGGAGGGCAATGAAATTCCAGGCATTGTCCCAGCAGGTCCTATTATCTCTCCATTTATGAGATGCTTAGATAATATGAATCAATTTTGTGAGTAACTTTTGAGTACATCTGATTAATTATGGTAGTCATAATTTAAAAACGTGAGATAAGACTTTGTTTTAGGACAACAAACTTGGTTGAATTTTGCGGGTCTGTGCTGATATTCCTTTATCCAACCAGTGTTACCACAACCATTTGGTAGAATAGAATATATGTTAGCAAAAGAGCATGCTGTGCATACATAAGACATGCTTGTGACTCGGCCAAATGCATAATGAAAGCATTTCTAGTCTATGAAAATTTCTGTTTCTTAGAATTTCAGTTACTTTTGGTGTTTTGTAATCACCACATTAATTGTAATATACACAAATTATTTTCAGTTCCCACTTCTTTCTTCAGCAGAAGGAGTTCCCAAACCATAAAAGCATTGTAGGCTTGTGAGTTTTGATAAATGTTTTCACCCATGAACTCACAACCCTATCAAGTAACAGCTATGACTATCGCTTGGGAAAATCCCCACAAAGGTTCTTCTCAGACAATTCATATTCCTCCTTCCAGCTAAAGGCAATAAATATTATGCTTTTTTTTAACTACAGATTTTGTAATTACAGAAGTCACACTAATGCATTCATGTTAACATGGGCACATTTTTAGTCAAGCAGCAAAAGGAGAAATTCTGGAGTACTGCAAAACCAAGATAGAATATAGGAAGCAAACAGTCCCTTCTACTCCACCAGAGAAATAACCCACTAAAGAATCTAGACTTCATTGTACTGCATGAAAGTAGAGTCACTGAACCAGGAACATCCTAAATCTCATTACCACACATAGGAACAGAGAAAAAGAAAGGTCCATACAGAGTTAAGGGAAAGCAGAAAATGGATGCTAAGTAGCCTCACAGCGTGAAAATCCATCAAAACACAAACCTAAAAGAACAAAATCATGTGCTAATCCCTCATAATGATAATTTATTGTGTAGTTTAGAGATTTGAAGGGATTTACTATTTAGCACATTTGAATACTCTTCTTAGTATTTAATCTTTTAAGCACTTTTTGCATATCTTATTACTTAATTTTCTTCTGACTGTTGTCTTGGGTTAATATATATTATACTTTCTAAGAGGATAATTAGGTTTGACCCAGGACTTTTAAGGAAAGGGGAGAATAATATACAGCATTTCACTAAATGCAAAATATTTTCCAATAGTGATATTTTTCCAATAGTGTTAGTTTTTTCTCACTGAAAACCTTTTCAAAATGTTATGTGATTGGTCAGGAAACACACTGATACTGAAATCAGAATTAAAGGTCTATGAAAAGAAGTACCACATGGATAATAATAGAACAATATTATATCAATTAAACCATCAGAAAGAATGTTGAAAATTGTGCTACTGTTAAGATTGAAAGCTATACATATTTTAAAGGGAAGATACAAATATGAGTGGAAAATGGTAATCAGCTCTAAATATAACATTGGAAATTCTAATACATTATGTCCAAAGACAAACCAACGAAAGGTTTTTATATGGTCTGAGAGTAAGTGAATTTTGAATAAGTATGTGTCAACATTATGTAGTACCGGCTAGCTGTCAGCCCTGCTTCTATATATGGAGGACATCAGTGTTCAGATCACTGAACAATACGCTTTTTAAGGAAGGCAGTGTTTTAACTCACTCTGTTTTATTACTTAGCTATTACTTAAGGACACCCATCTTCTTGTGCTATTGCACCTTACATTAAAAAAATTAAGATTTAAAACCTGTTACAATGTAAGCACCTAAAATGTAGGCTGGAAATTAAAAAATAAATGCAGAAATGTACTATAAAATGTCAAAAGTTGCCAGTCAATAAAGTAACTTATGGGAGCCTGAATATATGACTTTATTCTGAATATTACTCTTACCTCACTTTTCTTTAATAGTCTTTGAATTTAATTTTTATTAATAAAGGGTCAGTTGATGTTGCTGAATTACTTTGAGGAAATGTGGGTTGGAAAGAGTGAGAACCCTTAGGTTTCATTGTGGGCTTTGCTGGTCACTGCTGCAGTGGTCTAGATCATTCTCACCTAATTATCCTCAAAGGCAGATTTAGAGTTAATAACCTCTAGTATTCTTCATAACTTAATATTATAATATGTTTAAACTGTTTAAAAATGTCTTTTGTTATGAATCACTACCTAAATTCATGTAGTTGGCAAGTATAGCTGGCTATATAGGCTTGTTTAATAAGTTATAAAACACTTATTAATAAAGGACAACATCTTTGCAAACTCTTTTGATCTATGAGTTCCGGGCTACCATTGTCCTTTCCTTTGACTTGATGATGAATTTTTTCATTTTAATGACCATAACTTCTCTTCGCTAACTGCTGAAATCTGTCCAGTCCTTCAAGGCTTAACTTAAACTCAAGCATAGTCTTGGATCTTAGGTCTTTGAACATAGGGGTTATAATTCTTCATTTGATGCTCCACAGGAATAAAAAAATTCATGCAAAATAAGGATGTGTTCACAAACTAAATGATTGAGTGGGTTTTTTGTTGTTGTTGCTGTTCATGGATGGTTAGATCATTTTTATTTTATTATGGTTACCCCCATTTTCTTTTCTTATTCCTGTCTATTAATTATGGGAAATTTGCTAAATTGAATTGTACGGCAGAATGGAATAAAACCTGCAGGTTCACATATGATCTAAAACTACAGCCTGAACTCATTAGTCTGTCCTCAGAGAGTGCTACCACGTCATGATTAAGAGAAATGTGACAAAAATTTTATTCTTTTTTTTGTGGACAAAAATTGTATTGTTTCTCTTTTTTGTGTGTGTTTTTGAGACAAGGTCCCACTATGCAGTTCAGGCTGGCCTTGCGCTCACCTGTAGCCCAGGTTGGTCTCAAACTTGCAATGATCCTCCTGCCTCAGCCTTCTGAGTGCTGGCATTACAGACATGCACCACCATGCCCAGCTTAAAGATTCTATTTTTGACTGAACATGGTGAGATGGCACATTCCCCTTGAGTTCCTGTCTGCAAAACCCAATACTACCCCCAAATTTACATTTATTCCAATTAACACCTGACCACAGCCCTCTAACTTCCCTTTAAAGCAATTATTAAGAAAGAAATCTTAAAAATTAAAGGTCTTCCACTGTCCCTTTGAGACTCATAGTATATACCTCTCCTATAATCCAAGAGAATCTTTCCCAAAGACTGAAAAACCATTCCTTGGAAACGTAATCATCAAAAGAGGATTCTTGTTTCTCAGCCTCCATCAGGACTACTATCTGACATTATTTTGCAGCATGTTCTGTATATACTTTTAAAGCCTGATATTTCCTGTTTTTAAACTTGATTGCATTAGTGTTCACAATATATATGACATTAGTTGTTATTACAGAGTATTTAGGATGACTATTTCACCTCCAAAATCCAAATAGAAGCTATTTATAAATGCAGTATACTTATATCTGCTTTGCCAACATAAACACATGCTTTTTGTGATCTTTATAATATGGCTCAATGTAAATATAATGTATATATGGATATATGTGTTTGAGTGTGCTTTGTTTTGGTGTAAAATAAGCAGCATAAAATTTGTTGTTAGGAACTAGATAATAGCAGATATTTATGTATTACTAACATCCTATGTGTCAGAAACTTTATGCATTTATAGTTAATCATTACAACAGAATTTGAAGGTAAGCAATACTTTTCCAATTAAAAAAAAATCCAAAGCTTTATATCACTTTTCCTGCCAAGAAGATTGTCATTTGTTTTTCGTTAGTCTAGTTTTCTGCTCTTTTTTTTTTCTTGTTTTTCCTCTTTCTTTGTTTAAATTTTTCTTCCACATTTATACATTTTTTTGGGGGGGGTACTGGGAATGGAACTGATGACCTAGCACTTTCCAGACAGGTGTTGCACTACTGAGCTACATCCCCAGCCCTACATTTGCACTTTTGAGAACAGATTTCAAACACCTTGAATGTCAGAAATTTGTGAACTATTTTGTGTTAGTATTTATCCTCTTGAGGATTATTTTCTTCAAGAAGACTTCTCTTGGTTGTTGTTATTTTTCTCAGACTTTTGTTTTTAAGCATATGCCCTAGTTAAAAGAACTTAGGTATTTTGGTACCTTTCAAACCTTCTAAATTAATTTATCAAGCATTAACAACCAGTGTTAATGTACTGAATATCTAGATACATTCTCTAATTTGATGAGTTAAAGTATTTTTCTATTTATATCTTGCTTGAAAAATTATATTTGCTATGTTTTCTCTAATTCTGTTTTTCTCACCCCATGATATTAATTATCAGCATATTTCAAAGAATATGATTACATAATACTGAAATCTACATTATGAAACAACACTTTTGATGAACTTTCTCATTAGCGTGTTTTCTCCCACATGGGAGTGAGCCCTCCTCTAAATCCCTAAGCTCAGTAACACAAGGGAAGCAGATGGTTGGAACTCTGGAGACACAGAGAGGAAGGAATTTGACAGTCTGAAGAATTACGATGCTTTCTCTTCTTTAGAGTCCCCGTGGGAATGGATACCAGGCAGTTCTAGGGAATCCGTTTATGATTGTGATTTCTCAGACTTTTAATAGACCAGTGAATATAATTCTGGATGACAGAGAAAGGACAAGGAGAGAGTTCATAAAAGTATTTAGAGATAAATTCTGGAGAGAACATGTTAGATAAACATATTTGGTGAGATAGAAAAATATTGTGAATTTTTGAATGTTAAAAATGTGCAGTAGAAGACATTCTCATTAGCCCCTCTCACACCACACAGTCATCTCTGTTCTTATCACATTTCTTTCTTTCTTTCCTTCTTTCCTTCTTTCCTTCTTTCTTTCTTTCTTTCTTTCTTTCTTTCTTTCTTTCTTTCTTTCTTTCTTCTTTCTTTCTTTCTTTCTTTCTTCCTTTCTTTCCTTCTTTATTCCTTTCTTAGTACATGTTTGCAGTCTATAATGATTTTAATCCACATGAGGCACTGGTACATGTATACAACACATCCTTTTCTTCTGCTCCTATACCTTTCTTGGTCTCCTTCCATTTTGCAAGAGAACTTCATATTTCCTATTATCTATCTATAACTTCGCTCTGTACATTTATATTTTGAGTTTTGTATAAGAGAAGCCACGTGATGTTTACTTGTCTGTTTTATTTCATTTAAAACTATAGTTTCAATATGCATATAACTCTGTGACATAGTGATATATATTTATAGCATATATATGGCAGAATGAAATATACATATATATATCATATATATATGGCAGAGTGAAATATATATATATCATATATATGACAAAGTGATATATATATATATCATGGTGATAAATCACTGTCTTTATCTGTTCATCTGTTGATGGATATCTAAGCACCTTCTATGATTTAGCTATTAGGAATTATGCTGCTGTAAACAGAGGTATGCAAATATCACTGTAATATGATGTTTTCAGCTCTCTTGGGATCACACCTAAAAGAGGAATGTTGGGTCAAATGGAATTTATAGTTTTAATTTTTTAAGGATTCCCCATACTGATTTCTGTAGTGGTCATAAATTCCCACAAATAACGTAAAAGATTTCCTTTTTCTCTGCAGCCTCATCAGCATTTACTATCAATTGATTTATTGATGACAGCCATTCCTTTGGGAGTAAGATCGAATCTCAGTATTTAAATTTACATTTGTGAAATGCAACAGGGAATCCATTGGGTCCTGGGCTTTTATTATTTGGTAGGTTTTTCAATACTGATTCAATTTTATTGCCCGTTATTGGATTATTCAGGGTTTTCATATGTCTTGGTTGATTTTTGCACATCATACGTGTGTTGGAATCCATATATTTCTTATGGATTCTTCAATTTATTGGAACACTGGTTTTCAAAGTAGTTATTAATAATCTGGATTTCAGTGGTGTCTGTTCATTTCACCTTTTTCATTTCTAAGTGGAGTGATTTGTGTTTTTTCTTTACTTCTTTTGGTAACATTGGTTAAGGATTTGACATCTTGTCTCTTTTGCCATCTTGTCCCATTTGACACCTTGTCTTTTTTGAAGAGTCAGCTCTTTGACTCATCAATTTTTAATTATTTTACTCTCAATTTCATCAATTTCTGCTCTCCTCTTCAAAATTTCATTTCTTTTACTAGCCTTGGGGTTGAATTTTTCTTATTTTTCTAGGACCTTGAGGAGCATAAATAGGTAATTCATTTGGACTTTTGGTTTTTCCAAGGTGGGCTTTCACATTTATGAGAACACCTTTTAGGACTGCTTTCATTACTTCCCACAAGTTCTGGTATTTTGTGCTTTTGTTATTGTTTGATTCTAGGAAGGGTCTCATTTCATCCCTGATTTCCTCTGTGACCCATTGATTATTCAAGAGTATATTGTTTAACTTCCATACATTTGCATAATCTGAAGTTTATTTGCTTAGATCTGAGCCATGACTTGAAAATATGCCTGGGATAATTTCTATTCTTTTGTGTACACATGAACATGTCTGTGTATTCTGTTTTTGGGTGGAACACTGTGAAGATATTAAATCCACTTGCTTGTAGTTTTGGTTTAACCTTGATATCTCTTTGTTGGTATTTGTCTATATGACCTGTCTATTTGTGACAGTGAGGCATTGAATCCCTCCAGTATAATTGTGTTGACATTTATCTTTTGTGTCCAGTAAGTGTGTTATGAAGTTGGGTGTGCCAGCACACATCCATTTATAATTCTTTACTCTTCCTGGTGATTGTTCCCTTAGCCATTATATAATGACCTTCCTTATCTCTTCTGATGTTTGCCCTGGAGGTCTACCTTTTCTGAAAATAGAATGGCTTCTCTTCTTTTGTGTTCTCATTGCATGGAATATTGTTTTAATCCTTTCATTTTTAGTCTTGTATGTCTTTTGGATTGAATGGATTTCTTATATACAGTACAAAGTTGGGTTTTGTGTTTTGGTACATTTGGCCAATCTATGTCTTTTATTTAGGGAACGGAGGCCCATTCACAATGAGAGTTGTAGTGAAAGCTCCTGAATTATTCCTGTCATTGCATTATTTTCGTTTCCTTTTTTTCCCCCTCCCTTTTCACTGCTTACCCTGCCAGATGCATTTATTCTATTAGATGGTTTATTTGTCACTGCTGGCATCATTGTCTCTTTCTAGAATGTTTTTCAGAATTTTTTGGCTGCCTGGTCTGGTGGACGTGAATTTTCTAAGGCGCTCATTGTTGTGGAAATACTTTTCAGACTGCTGTGCTCTCTTTTCTGCATTGTGTTTTATTTCTCTGGCTTCTTTGTAGTTTCTGGTTTTCCTGCCAGATCCTTTCCATTTCCCCAAGATCTATTTCTGTTTTCTCTTTACCATGTTTTGTTTTCCAGATGTTTCAGCTCTGGATCCTGGAGAGGCACTATTTTGCTTCTAATCACGGTCCCCCATCCAAATTCCATTAACAACCAGAATTCAGAGAGACATTTCCTCTTGTCACTTCGTGAAGCAGTTCTGGAAGTCCTATTGTGTGAGTGTTATCAGTTACACTGTTATTACTTAATGTCCTAAATGTTCACCTTCTTGGTCATTTTGACTTTAGAAGAAGTCACACGGTGCCCGATTCAGTGAATAAGTAGTAAGGATGCTGTGATGTTTTAATGAGCCTGCCTTTGTCTTGCATGGCAGTATTCACCATATTTTTTAATGACCTTTTGTAAGCACATGAAAGAACTGCTGTACTTCAGAAAGCGGGAAGGGTGATGGGATATTTTTATCTGATTTGAGGAGTATTTTGAGGTGGGTTAGTGGCGCTAGTACAGTTGGAAACAAAGGAGCTCACTCACTTCCTTCCCTCTGTTCAGTCAGAAACACAATGCCATCCTAATGATTATTCAGGCTTAAGTTTAGCAGGTCACAGAGATTGCTGACATCAGTAGAGAGAGACAGTGGGAGACACCTCGGACAAGTGGATGTCTGACCCCATAAGTACTGCAAGCCTGAGGTACAAATGCCCTTTTTTATTTTTGCCCACTTCGCCCTGTTCCTGCTAATACCCTGCAATCTTCAATAAACTTGCTACATACCATGAGGGGTACACTTGGCAATTCTTTCTTTGTAGCACACAAGAACATGGACTATTTTTAGTCCACTCATCTGTAACAGCACTGCATTTTAAAATATAATATATTTTCTTACAATTTAAGCATTCACTGTATATTTTATCAAATCTTATATTTTGATATTTGAAGTATTCATATGAATTCTATTACTTTTGATATTTTAGCTTATTTGTTTCCTCTTTCAGACTTTGATTAATGCTATAACTTTTTCCACTCTGTGTTATAAGGCTCTTTAAGGTACACTTTTTCTTATTTTTGCATTTTTATTTGGTATTTGATTTGATGCAAAATAATTATATAAGCCACAAATAGAAAAATTCAACCAGGTCAAGTTGCTAGGGAGGAGTCAAGTACCTTTACAGACCTTCAAAATCAGATCTATGCCAAGTGTCTCTGCTAGTTCACTTACAAAGCAACATATATCTATTTGAGGACATAGTTGTAACTATAAAGAGAAAGTAAAGAGAAATTAATTGTAACTCAGAATGATCAAGGAAAATAAGTAATATTTGAATTAGACTTTAGAGGACAATTTATTTCAATATGTCTTGATGGGTGAATGCTACCCTGGGTGGAGGAACAAAAAAAAATTTTTATAGGACATTTTATTAGGGTAGCAAATTCCCTGGTATAACTTGCTTTCATAGTCAGTGTCAAAATAAAGTATAACTTCATATTAGTCATAAAGAATTCAGAAAGCACATTTAGAAGTTAGGATATTTTCCTGTTGTATCTAGAAAGTCATCAACTGTCTAGAGTGTGGAGTGTGAGATTACAGATGACAGATTATATTTCTACAGGACGCAAAACCTTACCTCCATTCTCTTAGGGTCTCCAGCTAGGCCTAAAAATTAAATGGCTATAAAACAAGTTATCAGGAGAAAAGCATACAGCTCTTTACATATACGCAGGAACTTCCTAAGAAAATAAAGACCAAAGAAGCAATTAAAATGGATATGAATATTAAGTTGAACAAAGAAAGGCAACTGTGCAAATAAAATATGGTATTTGCAAGGACCAAAAGGCAACTAAAAGAAGGAAAGATGATTTTAATATTGTTGCAGAATCCTCTGAGCCTTGATTCCCTTCCCGGTCTTCTGTGATAAGGATATGTTTTCTTCCTGGAAAGACACTATTCATGCAACAGTTTAATTTCCTACTTTTAGGGAGAAAGGAGGAGATTAGAATGTCCTTCTAAAACCTGTTGTGTTTTTTAATTTATTTCACTAAAATAACCTTATGCCAAAAGAGTATGCATATTTTGCCTTGGTGTATTCTGTTACTATTCACAGAAGAGCGAAAACATTCTCTAATATCTAATAAAACAAGAAAAGTTCATTTATGTTTTTATTAAAAAGCAAGTGTACCCCACACATAAAACTGTGCTTTAAAAATTTTACTATAATGTAGTGGAAGTATCCAGTTTCCTCTAGTTATCTTTAAATAAATCCAAATCATAGAAGTATTTTTCTACATGAACTGAATTCTTAAAATAAGTACAGGAAAAATCTCCAAGAATATTGGTTAGGTATTTTTAACAATAACAGTGCATAAAATTCTAGCACTTGGTCTAAAAATATTGTATTCTGTGAAGGAATTAATATAAGTTTATATTTAAAAAAGATTTTGTGCAGAATCTGTATAAACCTTAAAAGAAAAGTCTTGAAAAATTAAGTAGTTAATTAGCCTTTCACAATTTTTCATAAGTACTGTGTTTGTGTGTGTGTGTATGTGTGTGTGTGTGTGTTTGTGTGTGTATGTGTGCATGTATGGTTTCCTTCAGACCTTGAGAAAAAATTTAGAAGAAGTCTTAGAAGAAGCTATAAAAGTGACAAAAGTGAAGAAATATTCAAAACAAGCATTCAACATCTGTGATAAGAATATTGAAATGGTTAAATGAGAAAATTTTAACTGATTAACAAGGAAGAGGGAGGCAGATCAAATATTTTGGATATTTAGTTTTGTCTTTATTTGGTACAAAATTATGGAAAGAGAATCCATGTGAAATAGAGAAATTTGTGAACTGATGCGAAATAAATCAAAGGGATTTCTATTAAATCCAAACACACTGGAGTTGTAAGGTACAAAACTTATTTTCAGCAGTGGAAATGAATAAAATAGTACAAGTCTCTGCAATGAGGAGAAGAAATTGAAGTTCTTTAAATAAATAAAACAGAAACCTGTAGTTAAACTAAACAGAAATGTAAGTAACCATTTTTAAGAAGTCACGAACTCATTTCTCAGCACTTAGGCAGCTATAAACTTAAATGCAAATAATATAGTTTTAAAAATATATTTGATATTAAAAATCTTCATTTTATGATCTTAAAAATTATAAGACTAGCTCAAAAGTCAATCATTTTGTCATATTTTTAACTATTTTTTTTCTTGAGTTGGTGCATGTATATAACATAGTTTAAAGTTTTTTTCATCCCTTTCACCTCCCTATTCTTTCACATCCCTTGTCCTCCCTCCTGAGGAACACTGTGATTTTCCAGGAAGGCTGCTCACTCACCTAGCCTTCTCTCTTCTTCCTTGAAGAGTTAAGTGTTAACTATGTACCAGGCATTATCTTAGATGCTATTCATATAACGGTAATGGTAAGGAGATGATTCATTAAGGATGGATAATAAATAATAGAGATAAAGGAGAAGCATGTCTTGGAGGGATCAGTCTAGTGCAGACAGATAGGAAGTCATGCAGTTACGCTACATTGCCATAAATACAAGAAAATAATGAGAAAAATTGCAGTAAGTCTGAAAACCCAGATGAGTGAAACTCAATCTCTCTATCAGATGCAGTGACTGAGAGTGGCTATTATCCTCGCAGATATCTAAAAAAAGGTAGCTTCTAAGCAGACTTTAAAGAATTAGAATACACTGGTGAACTGAGGAAGGGTACAAATTTTCATAACATTGAACACACACAAACATAGAAAGACATGAAAAGTGGAAAATTCAAAAATTGATTTGGATGCTGGAGTGGCCAAGTCAAGTTTAGGGAATTTGGAAAAACAGATCAAAATGTGTAATTCTACTGAAAAATCATGCAGATGTTTCCCATCACACTCATGATGTTACCCATGTTCCTTAGGGTGGCATCGTTCACAGAGTGAATGCGTGACTCTTCTTGTCTCCCAGCGTAGCTTCTTGACTGTCAACCATTTTGTTTTCCCTCATATGCAGTCTGGACCCCTTCAGTATCATATGAAAGGCAAGGACCACATGCGATACTAATTTCCTTTGTTTTCTTTCTTCTTTATTGGTTTCTTCATACCATGGTTTCAGTCTTATTCATGCATAAGCCCTATGAGTCTGTTAGGTCACCGTGCACAGCTCACAAGGCTGTGCTACTCAGAGTTTTACCTGGTGGTGGAACAAAAAAGCCTTTTGTTTTCATTTTTTCCTCTAACTTGTAAATCCCCATGAAAACTCACCTCAAAGGGAGCGTGAATACCACACCTCTGCTTATTCCTCTCTCAGCCTTCCAGAAAATTTCACAGTTCCCTGAGGGAGAAAGGGATGCCTTTCACCTTTTCTTGTATTTCAAGAATTTTCCTTGTATGATGTGTTGTGGGACGGAGGTAGAACTTTACCCGCCGAGGGTGCCAACTGGGCCAGAGAGTTAAGTGAATATAGATAAACATGAGAAATGCACACAAATTTAATCTAAGTTTTATGTGACATGAGAGCCCTTATAAGAAAATGAAAACCCAAAAATGTGACAAAATGCCTAAAGATTTTATATTAGACTGAACAAACTGATGCTACTGTGGAAAATGAAGTAAATTATGTATGAAGGCTAAAATAAGAATTATTTTAACAAGTTTTTTTTCATGTAGAAGTCTCTTGTCAATAACTCTCTGTTGAAGAATATTCTTTTCCCTTGGTACAAGAAAAGCATGTTTTATCTGGGAGGTTTTATATCTTATTTTCAGGAAGAAAAGGGGAGATTAAAATACCTTCCTTGAATCCAAGCTTTTCAAGTGCCTGTAGCTCAAAATAATCCTTAGAATTAAGTGGCGTTCTTTTGGGGGGGAGGTGCGTTTTCTGCCACCTTTCATGGGTTTTTATATCCCTGGATTATTGGATTCTTAACAGTCAGTTTGACCAGATTTGGCCTTGGTGTGTTTTGGGAAGCTTAAAGAAAATCCGTCTCTTGGCAAAACTTTTTGTTAAAGTCTGTAATCTTATTGTATTATCAACATACTATTTTGCACTTTAAAACCTGAATATTGACTCTTTCTTCATCTTTGCATTCTTTATTAGCAATCTTGAGCCTCCTTGAGGCAAAGGAATGCCTTTGTTAGAATAAGGATGAAGCCAGTAAAAGGAAATACAAAAGAGAAAAGGTACACTCATGCTATTCTGTGCTAATGTTATAACCAAGGACGGAGCATGGGAATATCTCAAGATTTTTTTTTGTTTGTTTGTTTGTTTGTTTGTTTGTTTTTCTCCAGTACTGGGAACCAAACTCACGACCTTGTGCTTGCCAGGCAGGCGCTTTGCCTCTGAGCTAAATCCCCAGCCCTATCTCAAGATTTTGATCTTAGGATAATAGAGATGGAAATTGATGGGGACCTACAGGATAAAATTTTAGCAAGGAAACTTACTGTAAAACAGAACAAGAGAATCAATCACAAAAAGAAACCAGGAAATAGAGAAAAGAAGTAAAGAAAGCACACACTATAAAAGAAATTTTAATACATACCCAAAACTTTCCTGAATATTTTACTTGCAGCTGTAATCTCCAGAATAATTCACTTGTATTCTCTGTATTTTTCTGAGAAGTGACTTATAGGAAAGAATTATTAGATAAAATGGTACTCCTTAATTAAATACGTAGGATGCAAGGTAATATTGCTAATTTGGCATGATTTTGTACATTGTTAGAATTAGAATATACAAATTTTAACTTTGATGATACAAAAGTTATCACATACATCTAAAACAGAATAAATTATAATACAATTTGGAAGTTTGAGCCTAAAAGTCTGTGCCCAATTTTTAATCAAAAATCAGAAAAGGTAAATCTATGCAGAGAATGTATAGCGAACATTAGATGATTGCTGTGAAAGACTTAATATGAATATAAATGGAACACTTGAAGTTTTTTTTTTTTTTTTTTAATGTGTAGATACTGATTCAGTGCCTCTGGGAGACTGCCTGAGATTCTGCATTATCACATAATCCTCTGGGGCACCCTGAAGCTCTTAGTCGTAGGCTTGTCTTTGAACAGGAATTTAGAGAACTATCTAACTTGGTTGGCGTATCTGGGTTTCATAATTGTCTTGGGTTTTTTCCTTTTTTGACTTTTGTTTTTTTTCCAAATGAACTTTATCATTTACATAGGAAGCTTCATGTAAAATTCCTCACATATTTTGATTGGGATTATGTTAGATTTTAAAGTTATGAAGAAACTGAAATATTTAAAGTATCAAATCTCCCCCACACATTCTCCAGTTACCTAAAAATTTTTAGTGTACATCTGTAATATTTCATAAATTTCTGTATAGCTGTCTTGCACATATTTTGTGAATATTATTGCTAGAAACAGTATGTTGCTGCTATCACACACAAGATCTCTTTGTATTATATTTTCATAATTATTTACAAATAACAGTTCTCTTTCTCTCTTTTTTTTCCCCTGCAAGTCCTTATTTTTTTTTTACTTATTTCTTTCACTCACAATTTTTTTTTTTTTTTTCTTTCCGGTACTGGGAATCAAACTCACAGCCTCGTGCTTGCCAGGCAGGCACTGTGCCGCTGAACTAAATCCCCAGCCCCTTATTTCTTTCTTCCATTGGCAAGACACACTGTTGATTTGTTCCTTAGTGGTTAGTGGTAGTATACATCATTTGTTGCTTATCTTAATAGTGATGCAGCTATTAGTTCCTAGAATGTATAAAAGTATTTTCTATGTAAGTAAATTTTCACTTACTGTTTTCCTTGCCAGTGATTCGATTTTGTCTGTATTCTTTCCATGACTGAGAAGATACTAAAAGTAGAGTGGAAAGGTGAGCGCAACTACTGCAGCAATGTGGGATCTTACTTTGTACAGGGAGAACCCATGAAATATCAATGGCCAGTAAGATATAAAGGTTGGAACTAGACAACCAATAGAGGCAAGTATTAAAAGCCAAGACTCACAGCCAAAAATTACAGGGCAAAGGAAACAATAAAAGAAATAAGTTCAAGTGTATTGGAACATGTCTCCGTGTTTTATGACTTCCTTTTACGCGTAAGCCATAGTTGCGTGCGGGAGGGCTTGAGAGAGGGTATGTGCGTTAGATAATTGTGTGTGAGATAGACATCTAGTCCAGGAGGAATCAAGCAGAGCAAGTCAGACTGAAGCAGACGGAAAACTATCACAGTAATTAAGAGCTCTGTATAGTATTATGTATGTGGTATGTGCTTTCCTCAATTTTGCGGATTTCTTATTTTTGTATTTCTTTTTCTTCCTTTTGGTTTTCTTAAATATTTTATTAAACATTTCATATCTGAGTGTTTGCCATATCTTCCAAGGGTTATTTCATTTCATATTTCCTTCTGGTCTCTGGAACATCTACACCATCTCCTCCTTTCTCCCTCCTCTCTCCCCTACCCTCTCCTTGTTTCCTCTCCTCTGCCTC
>NW_004955403.1:32402527-32470038 GCF_000276665.1 Chinchilla lanigera | reverse complement strand
TATATATATTCTTACTTATTGATGTTGCTTTCCTGTTCATACTCACCTTAGATAACCATGTCAGCCTTGAAAGTTTGTCTGAGTGTGTTTTTTCTTCCCAGTACGGGTAATTGAACTCACAACCTCACTCTTGCCAGGCAGGCACTGTGCCGCTGAGCTAAATCCCAGCCCCGGTCTGAGTGTTTATTTATGCCTTAGGTTGTGGAACAGAAATGGATGTGTTTTTCACACTTTGCAAGTGGGAATCCAAACTCAAGAAGTACATACTATAGTCTTCTCTTTCTTCAGGGTTTTGCTGTCTGGTCTGATTTTCTTTTAATTTTAAAAATTAAAACAAAACAAAACAAAAAAAAAAATGAAGACAAAATCAACACAACACCAAAACAACAAAAACAATACATGACCTCAAAACAAAATGATAGGAATTAACAGTGGTTGCTATGTTACATACTGTTATCTTCAATGAAGGTGCTCAGTCCACCAGACGTTTTGCTTTCTGCTATTTCAGTTAATCCTGGTGAACCACAGTTTGAAAATGTTAATTGCAAAATTCCACAAATAAACAATTCACAAGTTTTCAATTGTGTACCACTCTGTGAGGTGACGAAGTCACATGTTGTCCTACTACCTCTCACATGAGACCTGAATCATGCCTTTGTCCAGCATACCCAAATTGTACATGCTATCTACCAAGTTTGAGAGGTTTCAGTTAGGAACAAAGACTGCATCGGCTGTTGGACTCCAGACTATGTGTGTTACATTGTGGCAGAAAATGTTTCTGCATTTTGCTCATGTCTGAACATTTAGCAGGAGACTGAAAGTAAAGAGACTGAGATTAAGATGGAGTGGTTTCTACCTAGAGAAGGGGAATCAACTCACTTTTTTCAGCCATTCAGGCATTCAGAGGCCTCTGCAACTTCAGGCAAGATGCAAAAGGGCACAGCTCCCACTCAGGCTGGTAGCAGACCTTGGTATCATCCACATAATGCTGTTTTTTAGGGATGCTGAACACAAGAGGTGTGCAGTCTGGAAGGATTCCACCCAGATTTCAAAAGGAAGCCTGGGAGGCCAGGCATTATGCTTCTGAGAGCACAGTATGTAAAGCTGTGAGTATGAAACTGAAAGTGCAACTTAAACCCCAGAAAATCAGACAAGACAGGGACACAGAATGTCTGAGGAGAGCCATGAGGAGTGAGGATAGCCAGCTTAAGAGAGAGGTCATGGGAGCTACAACTACTCGCAATGCCATAGGAGTTCAGGTCTTGCCACAGCCTACTCCAGGTGCTACTGTGGGATGAGTGTTTGCCTTCTTCGATTTAGGTTTTACTCTACCACTGTTCCCTTTTATGTCCCTAGATCTCCTTTGTGGAATGAGAATGTTTACCCTGTGCTTTTGTATATCAGCAGTGTGCAATGATTTTCTTTGAATAGGGGTTCACAGCTAAGGGTTTGTCTTAAAACTCAGAGAAGACTGTGGATGTGGACTTTTCAGTAAAGCTGAAACTGTTAAGACTGGCAACTTTTAGAGATGAATGAAGTACATTTTGCATAAAAAGATGCACGTGAGTCTTTCGGGAGCCTGAACGGAATGTTATGGTTTGTCTTTAGATGTCCCGCCACAGCCTCATGTGCTCAGAGGTGGGGCTGTGGAGAGGTGATTTGATTGTGGTGATGTGATACTTATCAGTGCATTAACCCACTGATGAGCTTATAGCTAAATGGGATGAGGGGAGATAAAACCTAGTCAGAGGGGGTGGACCACTGGGACTGTGATCTACAAGGGTATATTTCCCTTCATCCTCTCTTGATATCTCTGCACTTTCTACTGCTATGCCATGAGGTTTTTCTCTTTGGCCATGCCACTCTTCCAGTGCCACCTTGCCTTGGGGTTAGCAGACTATGGCTGAAACCTCTACCAGTTGTGAAGCAAACACACCTTTCTTGCTTTAAATTGTGGGTGTTAGGTATTGCATCTCAGTGATGAAAAAGTAACTAATACAAGTATGTACCAATTCATTCTGAAGAATAATACTTTCCTTGCAACATGCATAGTGCTAGAGAGGTTTGAATGGGGAACTCTTAAACAGGCTGGAATCAAAATAGATGAAGAAAAATTGAACTTGAAATATACCCTAGGAATGATACTGTTGATAGTTTTGACCTGTTTGTGTAGACGGTATTTAAAATGTGATGTATGATTAAATAGTTTATATAAGTGTGCAATGTATGCCATAGCTGGACTTAATTTGTGTTCCCTGTCTTTGGGAATAAGAACTCCATGCTCTGAGATAGGCTGTGTTAGAAGGTACAAGAATAGAACACTGCACAGAAACAGGCAACTCCTGGTGTTGGTGTCTATTTCCATAATTTTTAACCCAGTCCATTTCATTTTGGTGACATCACTGGTAAATAAAAAGATAAATCTTCCTAAATCACGACCTTGCGCTTGCCAGGCAGGTGCTTTGCCGCTGAGCTAAATCCCCAGCCCCTGGTTTGAGCTATCTTTAACTTGAAATTTTTCTCTCTTACATTGATGCAAAAGTGATACATATTTAATAGAAACTGTACTTTGAATTTTGAATGTTGATCTTTATTAAGGCTGGTGATAGAAGATAGAGTACTCTGTTGTGATTCTGCAAAGTGGTAAGAAGCCACATCTCCTACTGAGCCACACAATCTTGAGGGTAACAACTGCTCCTCAACAGTGTACTGCATTGTTAAACTATGACGTACAATACTTCAGGTATATTAAGTGAACCCTTAACTTGTAATATTTTAATTTACATAAATTGAGGAACATCTGTATGTATATCTTTTGCATGTAAGTTGTTGCATCTGACAAATTATGTTACTATTTAGTATATTTTAGAATGTTCCCCTTCTCCAAATGAAATTATAATGTTATATCAATTTTTCATGAATAAGCCAAGTAAATTTCTTGGTTGGTTTATAGGTTTTTCGTAGGAAACTTCTAAACAAATGGCATTGTTAGTCTTCTTAACCTTTTTTTTTTTACCCATAGGTTGAATACTTTACCTTTACAGTCTATACATTAGATGACTCTTGGCCACAGCTAATGAAACCGGGCTTGGTTATCAAAACCAAACTAAGCCAATTTATTAAGGAGTTTGCAAATGAAGAGTTAGGCTTGATACAAAACTCTGCCCAATAAAAGCAAACTACATGACTAGTTGAATCAGTTAAATTTCTGCTTATCAAACATTTAACCACAGACCTACCAATGGCAACAGAAGTTGATAATAGGAGCAAAAGTGAAAGTGTGGGAAACTATGTCACAGGAGAAACTATTACATTTTTAGGAGAAGCTATTTCCTATTACTAGGGAAGACTCTAACATTATTCACAATAACAGTTGAATTAGTTCACAAGAACAGTATATTTGAGTGCTCTAAATTGAGTTGTACAGAATAGTAAGAGTGTGACCAGGTAGCTGTTTGTTGCTTGGATTTGGATAGTATATTTTGAATGATTTTCCAGTATCTAGAAGTAATGATTTTGTGATGCTTTATTCACTGTGGATTCCACAAGTACCAAACAAGTAAGTGGCCACTGGCCAAGTGTACTTTCTAGGGAGAGAATATGTGAACAAATACCAGAATGTCATCTTCTGGAAGTTAGTGTTCCACTGGCCAAGATTATTTTCATAATTTTATCTGTATCTATATAGAAAACTTTTATCACCTGAATTAATCCAAGTGCAACTTTGTTCCTGGCAATCTGAGTCTAATAAAATGTTGTACTAATACATTAATTATTTACAATTCTGAAAGCTTCTAAATTTTACATGAGAAGAAATGAAGGCAAAAAGAGGTTTAAGAAATATGTTTAAAGTAGTAGGTGTTATTTATTACTACAAGAAATATAACCAAGCTTTTAATTTAGATAGTTATATTCTCATTGTTCATGTTCTTAACAAATTTTCTATTCTGCCTTTTAAAATTACTGTTGTAGAATTCACTTTGTATCCACAGTAATTACATTTATACATCTATGATTCTATAATTTACTCTTTATCTTATATCTCCTAATTACTTTTATCTCTCTTGAAGGTAGGCATATAAATCCTTAATATATATCATTGTATCTATTTACAGCAAAGGGAACAAAATACTATGAGCTACTGAATGATAAGGAATTGGTTATTGGTTATAATAGAGGTAATAAATGTTCTTTGACATTTTCCCAGACCTTTTATTTGGAGAAGCACGTACGTCATATATCATACATGGTAACATCATGGTGAATCACAATGATTCTCAGAAGGATAAGCATATATTAACATTTCTTTTATGTGTCAAGAGTTCTGAGTCACAAGGGTGAATTGGCATAACACAACTAGCCTCCAGGAACTGAGTAGTTTGTCTGATGCATTACTGCCACCATTTATTACATAATAGCGAGTACATTTTCTTTCAGAATTTTTGCCGTAAAGTCTGTATTGGTTAAGATATATGTTTTCATTTTCTTTAGGTTATTTATTACATGAAAATACATAACATCCAGCTGATCTCATTCTCCCCTCATCAGGGTACAACTACGGTAGACACATAGTGCAAAGCATCATATTCACATTAAATCACAAACAGTTTGAGTATGCTTATTATCTCATTTTTGTTTTAGCATATGGAATTTTGATATAATTTACCAAGATCACAGAATATACCACAGATGTTTCCAATATATATCCAGTGGCCTTATTTGTGCTATGTTGATTAAATTTGAAGTTGTTTATATCTTACTAAAATTCATAAGTGCAAAGGATTATAATGTTCAAAAATTTGCAGGTGGCTTTCAAATTTAGTGGCTAAAGTGTGAGACTGTTACTAAGGAAATGTACTGCAAACATTAGCAAATTTGTTACTTAACTTTGTTTGTGTCTCCATGGTTCGTGTGGACCCTGAGTCCGTGACATAAAGTGCTGCTGGCAGCCTCTATCCCTGTTGTTTACAACTGCATTATAACTTCACAAAGGTGCAGGCAGATTTGCTTTGGGAAATATCCTTTTGGTCTTCTTTTCAATGAGAATGCAACGCATCAGAGGACCACATTAATATGAAACAGTTTCACCAGCTAACAAAAAATCTGAAGTGCTGGAGTTTTGAGAGCACCAAACAATAGAACAAGATTAACAACTGTGATGGTAACAATAGTTAGAACAAATCATAATAAATTTAGATAATTGCACATGTAAATGCTGATAATTTTGGTAACAGTTTAACATATTAGAGATCAGAGTTCAAGTTTGTCTTACACAAAGGCTCTTTTACCTCTTTAACCTCATTAAAAATTTACTCTAAAATCGTATTATCATTTTGTTGTTCATATTTTCTTTTACTGTTAACTTCCCAGCTTGAGGCATGTGTGGGAACCGTGAATTATGATGGAAGGAAGTGTGTGATCCACTGAAATACATTATTGTCTCTAATTTGAAAAGGTAATATAATGCTCTTTAATATGGAGGGATTGAGGAATAAGGCAAACTATTGTTCCATGAACTAGATTCATGCTTATATAGTCAGAATATTCATACTTATGTACCTTAAGGAAATCATTGAAGGTGCTAGAATATGATCATCATGATAATCTAACACATCTCAATATTCTGCAGATAATATTTTGCAATTGGCTATATTGGTGAAACAAGCACAGGAATTACTTTCATGTGGTATTAAAGATATGAATTAGGAAGAAAGATGTGACTTAGAGAGAACATGTAACTTTTCAATCTTTCCTTAGCTTTATTAGTAAATTTTAAACTCAGTTCATTTATGGAAAGCTGTAAAACTATTAGGCTTGCTGTATATGAGCAACCTTTTGTTATGGTTTCCTGTGTAGACACACTTACTACAGTTAGACAAAAGTCTCAGTGATGGAGTAAGTCCAACACAAGGACTAACACAATAACTTTTAGCATTTATACCCAGGGATACAGCTCAGTTGCACAGCACCTGCCTGACTTTTAGCATTCATAACAAAAGAGAATGTACACATTTTTGCCCTAAGCATTCTTTTTTCACCTACATTTTTTCACTAGCAAATACTAAAGAAAACAAACCAGAGTTGGAGGTGTCTAGAGTACTGTTAGGCTACTCCCAGAGTTTAGTTTTTATGTGGATAAACTGTTTCATTTAGTGTGGAATTTTTCTTTAGCCAGTGTGCATTTTTCTGGTTCTACTAAACATACTGCGCAGGGACTCTGAACTTAATCTACTCTAAATTCTAAAATTTGAGGATGACAAGAGCAGGAATAAGTATTGAAGAGGCAAAGGAAAACAACATATTTGTCTTAGGACATTTCATTTAAACTCTTGGTTTATCAACTTTGTTATTATTACTGCTAACTCATTAGGAAGAGTCATATACAATTTTTCATTGAAGGCCCTGTTACTTATTTCAACTATCACTATTATTTCACTTACCTGCTTTCCTTTCAGGTTTTGAAAGTGACAGCAAAGATGTTTATAAGCTGCAACATTTTAAAGAAATTCTATTACAAGCAAATATGCAAAAATTCAAAGTAAAATAGTTTTAACTTTATACTGAACATCAAATAGCTAATAAAAACAACTATCCCCTTATTAAAGAATAAACACATGCCTAAAGAAATACATGTGGGTGAAAAATGAACAGCTCAGAAGTGCTCAGATTAATTTTTTTTTTTGTTGTTGTTTTTTAGACACAGGGTCTCACTATGCTGTTCAGGCTGGCCTTGAGCTCATTTTGGAGCCCAGGCTGGTCTCGACCTCTCAGCGATCCTCCTGCCTCAGCCTCCCGAGTGCTGGGATTACAGGCAAGCCCAGCTTCAGATTAACTTTTGAATACTCTTCGCTTAAGTCATTTCATGTCTCTTTTCTTTCTCCAATACATATTTTTCTGTATTACAATTTTAGGAAACTCAGCCTGGTTTTTCAGAGCTGATGCAAATTTTTGTTTATCAGTTACTATAAATTGCAGTGGCAGAATATTTATATTTTCTTCTAAATTATTATTTTAGTACCTGCAGTAAGTGTTGATTTATGCTATATTTTATCATTCTTAGGAATGGCAGAGATCAATTAAAGAATTTCACCCAAATGCTTTTTAAAATTAGACAACCATGGAAGAAATGAATGCTTTAAATGTATAATTGAAATGTTTTTATTTTCATTATTAAATTGAAGTTGAAATTAAGTATCAAGTTTAGCCATATATATATTTTTAAGAGCAGAATATATTTTTTGAGGGAAATAAAAGAAAGCTTCTGTCCAGAGAGGGACAGAAGGGGGACCTGAGTGGGTTACCCAAGACTCTGTTGTTTCTAGGGACTTTTATAAAGCAAAACCACAAGGTGAGGTGAATCCAAGGTAGGGAAAAAGTGGACAAAACTATGGTCAGCCAATAAGAACTGTTCAGGTAAAACTGAGTAAATTGGGATCAAATGGGGAAACCAGTCACTTAGCAAATTACAGAACAGGGGCCTTTCCTGTAAGGGATTGAGTCAATGACTCTTCAAGGTGATTGCTACCTAATTAGAATATCAATCCCTAATGTTTACACCTAGAAAGGTATGTGGGCACCTTTGTTTAGTCCTTTGTCTTCAGGTCTGGCCCACAGCAAATGTCTCCACTCACAAGGTATCGTCTTTCATGCTGGCTCCTTCAAGGGCCTGGCCCTGTCTGACTGCCTATAATATTTCTATCTAACTCAGCTGACTATAACATTACCCCCTCTGGGGGCTGGGGATTTAGCTCAGTGGCAAAGCGCCTGCCTGGCAAGCGCAAGGTCGTGAGTTCAGTTCCCGGTACCGGAAAAAAACCACACACACACACACAAAAAAAAACATTACCCCCTCTGAAGAAGTAACCCAAACTGCCATGAGGGAGTAATGCGTGATGCCTGCTCTGGTTTCTTCAGGCTGAAAGGAGTCATAGTTGTTGATCCACAGTCAGAGATACTATACAGAGGGTCTATCTAAAGACCCTTGAGAGACACCACGTGTTTTTATCTTGGGTAGTTGTATAGCTTTAAATCCGGAGGAGACAAAGCCAAAGAAACAATTAAGTATGCATGGGCCAAATAAGAAGATCACCAGGATTATTATGAATATAGTCAACAAAGATTTCCACCAAGAGGAGCTGATAATGGCCTTCCATAGAGATGATAAGATCAGAGCTATGAGCTCTGCTGGTTAAGCACTAGTCCCAGGTGTAAGTGAGAAACTTTGAAGAATCTGATGTAGTTACGACTGCATACCCTGCCTTCCTTGACCCATTTTCTGTGAAGGAGCTGCCATCATAGAAAACTGTCAAATCAGGGTTAGTAGGGGTTGTGTCTAATAAGTCTTCTCTAGCTGCATATATATGGAGAATTAGCTGTTCACAATCATGTCTGTCAGCCTCAATTTCCCCCTTTTCTGGCAAAAAGATAGCAGGGTTTAAGGAGGAACATTCAAGAAGTCAGCTGCCTGATAACCAAAGGCTCCCTTTGGATAAAAGAAGTCCTGTGACATTGTGAGGTATATACAGTGAGATCTTTACCTAAAGTTAGCTTTGATGCTTCTGGCACTAAAAGAGCTACAGCTGCCATAGCTCTAAGGCAAGAAGGCCATCCCTTTGCTACACTGTCTAATTCATGACTCAGATACCCTATAGGCTGTTAAATGGGTCCCCATCCTGTGTAAGTACTCCCAAAGCCAGCACTCCCCTCCCATCAACATATAAATTGAAATGGTGTCCTGTGGGGAGGCTTAGGGCTGGAGCATTTAGGAGAGCTTGTTTAAGATTCTGGAATGCTGTTTGGGAATCAAGTTCCCTGGTTAAATTATGGGTCTCTATCATTTGGGCCTCTTTTCTAAGTTGATAGAGGGGTCTTGCAATCTTCCCACATACTGGTCTCCAAAGCTGACAAAAGCCTGTTATTCCTAGGAATACTCTTAGCTGTTTTAGGGTCTTGGGCTGTGGGAAGGAAAGAATTGGTTTAATTCTTTCCTTTTGTGGCCTTCAGGTTCCCTTGGATATAATGAGGCCTAAGTATTTTACCTCAAGACTGCAAATTTGTGTTTTAGATTTACAGACCGTATAACCTCTGTCTTCTAGAAAAATTAGCAAAGCACAGGTTTCTTGGCTACAGAGCTCTTCTGAGGGGGCACATAAAAGTATGTCATCTACATACTGTAAGACTGTGACCTGAGAAAACTCAAAGCATGCCAAGCCATGGGAAAGCACTTGCCCAAAAAGATTTGGACTATCACTGAACACTTGGGGAAGCACTGTCCATGTCAACTGAGAGGCCTGGTCATGAGGATCCTCAAAAGTAAAGAGAAACTGGGAATCTCTATGTAAAGGAAAACAAAAGAAAGCATCTTTTCAATCTAACACTGAAAACCAACTGGCATCTTCTGAAATTTGAGAAAGGAGTGTATATGGGTTAGGGGCCATTGGGTGAATTGGCACTATTGCCTCATTTATCCATCTAAAGTCTTGTACTAATAATCTCCATTCCCCACTGGGTTTTTGAATTCCCAAAACTGGAGTGTTGTACAGGCTGCTACAGGACTCAAGTAAGCCTTGTGCCCTTAGGTTATCAGTTATAGGTAATAACCCTTTAACATCAGGTTTTAAAGGATATTGTCTCTGGTTAGGAAAAATAGTAGAATCTCTGAGATGTATCTGTACTGCAGCAGCTCTTAATGCCCTATCTATTTTGCCTTCAGTTGCCCGTACTTCAGGATTTATTTTTGTCTCCATGAGGGGAAGACGGTGTACCTGACCTGGGTGCATATATATTACAGTATTTAGACAAGGTAAAATATCTCTCTCCAAGAGAGGGACTGGATTTTCAGGCATTATCAAAAAGGAATATGAAAAAAGAAAACCATCCCAGTTACAGCCTAAGAGTTGTGAAAAATAGCAAATTACCTCCTCCCCAGTGACTCCTTTTACTGAGATGTGACAGCTGAAAGGAAGGTCAGGATTGAAAATAAGGACTGAGAGACTTGTGCCAGTGTCCAACAATAAGCTGATTTCTTTTTCCCTCTGTAGTCATGATTACGCAGGACTCCTCCTTGGAGATGACAGTCTAGCCAGAGGGAGAGGGCAGAGAGTGCCCTGGGACCCTTCATTCCTGCTGGACCAACTGGTAGGATGGGTCTGAACTCTTGCTTCAGAGGGCAGTCAGACATCCAGTGGTCACCTTTGCAGTTAAGGCATGGCTTAAGAGGCTTCTCAGGGCAGTCCCTCTTAAGGTGGCCTGGCCTCTGACAGCGGTAGCAAATGAATGTAGTCATCAAGTTTCTTGGGGCCCTGAGAATCAGACTCAGGGTGATTGGTTTCTTGCCTCACTGTAGTTCTTGCTGAGTTGCTATGGCACCCAAGCCAATATGGTGCTGGAGGTCATGTGGTATGGTGCTGAGTCACCATGGCATCCAGCCAATATGGTGCTGGCCACTAAAGGCCATGTGCCAATCCCCACCCTTCTTCTGTTGAGTCAAATTACAACTTCCCACTTCCCTTTTTGTAATATCCTGTTCTCTTTTCCCGTACTCCCATCCAATCCTGGTCTGCCATGTCAGGCTGTGTGCCTCCTAAACCCTGCCTCCAGCCTGGGGCTATTTAACCTTGGACCCCAGAAAAGATTGGTAGAGGCCACGTTTTTCTCTTTCCTGTGGCCTTTCCACGTCCACAATGAAGGCATTTTATTCTGTTTTACTTCTCTCTGCACTGGAAAAACCTATCACAGGTCTGTTTCCCTTAGTGCTACAGCAAAGGCAGCTGCTTTTTCTCAGTTTCTTTTCTCTCCTTGGCTTTCTCCTCATCAGGGTTATAAAATACTGAGGAGTCAATTCTTACTAACACATCAAGTGAGCTATCTGGGGCAAAAGCCATTTTTTGTAGCTTTTTTTCTAATATCTAGGGCTGACAGTAATGAACTTATCTTAAGAATAATTTGTCCCTCTACTGAATTAGGATCTAGGGAAGTACGTTTTATCAATGCCTCTTGTGAGCTATCTAAGAAAGCAGAGGGGTGTTCCCTTTTTCTTGTTGAACCACTGACAGTTTAAAATAATTAAATAGCTTAGCTCTTATCCTTCTTAGACCTTCAAGAACACTTGTCTGAAAATGTCTCCTATTCCAATCTCCCATATAGTCGCTAGGCCAGTCGGGGTCTTAGGTAGGGACGGCTTGGGCTCCAGTGGGAACTGGTAGTTCCCCTGGCTGTCTTTCTTCTGGCCTTCTGAAATTAATAATATGGTATTCATCTGCAAATGCAATAGCAGCCTGTAACTCTTCCTCTTTCTCATTAGAGGTCAATGTTTGATTTAAGAGTAACATTATATCTTTCCAATCTAGCTCATAGGTCTGAGTGAGGCCTCTAAATACCTCAATGTATTTATCAGGGTCGTCTAGAAATTTACCAAGATCTAACTTTATCTGTTTTAGGTCACTAAGACCAAAAGGCACATGAACTCTGATAGTTCCAAATTGTCCATTTACTTCTTGCAATGGATACTGTGCATGAGGAGCTTGCTTAAACTCAGCTAAGGATGGGTATAGCCCTGTAGAGGCCTGGGTTACAGCTGGTCTAGAAGTCCCATCCTCTAGCCTAGAAGGGCAAGTAGGGGAAACCTTAGGTTAAGGCTGACAAGAATCCCTTTTTACCCTTAGTTAGCATATGTAAGACACAAATGTGAATCCTTCCTTGTTAGCCTCTGTGAAATGCAAATTGCTGCAAGCTGCTTCAGCCTAGTTTCTAAAGGGTGGGGTAGTTAAGTAGCTCAACTGAAAAGCTTATGGAGAATTCCTAGTCTACTGGCAGAGAGAGAGATAAGTAGGATAGGTAAGTGGAGATTTTTTCAGTGGTCAGGAGCCATTTTCCATGGAAGAACCTTTGAGTGTCCACCAGAGAGTAGCCCTGGCCATGACCCCTCAGTTCTGTTTCTATTTAGGCATATTTTGAAAGCAAACCCCCCAAAGAAGCCAAGGGAAACATGTAAATCTACATTACTTTTAGTACAATGGAACAGTTAAGACAATGTTAATTTGAAGGTATAGATTTTAAATCACACGTGAAATAAGGCAAATACCATGACGTACTGTTGGAACGAAAACATGATCACATTCTATAGATGATTATTTCTCATAATTTGATATACTTATGCTGTATTTTCTTTTTTTTAAGATTTTAAAATATAAAATATATTAATGCGAAAATTTGGAACGTTAAAAAGTTTACTGGTATTTTTTTTGATAGAAGCAGATCTTTACTTTGGTTGTAAAAATAAAAGAAGGAAAACATATTAACAGACAGACATCCATTTGCAAAATAGCATAAAACAATACAGACAAAACAGTAACAGACAAAGTTGTAGGAAAGTAGCCACGGTCGTTGTATTACTTATTGATGTCTTCAAAGTGGCTTCTCAGGAAAACAAATAGAGACATACAACATTGATCAAACAAGTAATCATGAACTGATCCTTTTAGTAGAGTAATAGAAGACAGTAGTACAACTATGTTAGCTATCCTGTATATACATACTTACATAATTTCCCCTTCTTTCCCTTTTCTTTTCCCACACCCAAGTTGCCCTTTACTTATAGTATCAGTGGCCAATTAGGTCAAAGAAATTCAACTCTTTAGGCCAATATTTTAACATGGAGGTTTTACATTTGCTGGAATGATTAATTGATTCAGTAAGTACTATCTTGTCTCCTCTCTTTCCCTTTTCTTATAGTTACCTGTCTCTAGTGTTTCTAGACCTTTGGTATTTAAGTCAGTTGGCAAAAATTAGGTTGACATAAAATGAAACAGAGAAGTAGAACATGAACTTAACACTAAATAAACAGTGATGAGGCCTTTTCACATGACCTCTTAACTTCAAAATTAATATTTAAATGCTCAGCATTGTTTATTCTTCACTTCTTAAACCTGACTCAAGAGAAGAGCATGGATCTCAGAGTCAGTTAGGCATTTCTTCCAGGAAAATTTCATGAAATTCAAATGGGCTTGGAAGACAAAATGGACACTTGGAGTACATTTTCCTCTATAACATCAAAACTCCTTTTCTGCTTCTGCTTTGTATTTTACACTCATTTAAATTTTACATTTTTAGTGACATGGTTTTTGCAAACTGTATAGTAAAATTATCACTATAAGAACATGTTAATATTTATCTTATAGTTTTTCTTAGTGCAATTTGAACACGAGTAGTTCTGGCTTGAATAGTGACTACAACTGGTAGAAGGTGGTGGTGCGTAAAATAGCCTCATGCCTTTAGTCTGCAGTTTCTTACTTGTGAGTAGATTACCCACAAAACTCCATTTACTGAGGCTATTAACATAGACTGACTCAATGCACTCTTTTTCCACTTTAATACGCTTTCTATGGCAGAATATTACCCTCAGTCACTGAAATTGGTCTCAATGTTTTTTTTTTTTCTTCCTAAGACATTTGCAAATCCCAAACCAATGAGAGGGAGCCATCTTGTGGTTTAGTTACAAAGAAGCTTACATTTTATCTACATTTATATAAGAGAATAATATTTGAAAAACATTACTTCAGTTACATAATAAGTATAATTTAAAATTTTAATTTATAAGTAATTAAAGACTCCATTCTGGATCTGAGTAACTGGTTTTGTGTTTTGTTTTGTTTTGTTTTGTTTTATTTTGTTTTGAGACAAGATCTCACTATGCATTCCAGGCTGGCCTTGAACTTGTAGCCCAGTGAATTTATGGCAATCCTCCTGCCTCAGCCTCCGAAGTGCTGGAATTATAGTCACGTGCCACTGTGCCAGGCTGAGTAACTATTCCTTCAACAATTCAGAAGACTTGTTTTTAAACTAAGGGTATGGAGCAATAGTATGTTACTGTGTGTAATTATTTTCTTATTTAGTGAAAATCTAATATGTACTGAATTAGTCATGGTAATGCTTAGTAAAATAACTTAGGAGATCAGAATAATGACATTAAAATAGATAGTTGCTTATTACTTCTGATCCTTTTTAATTATATTTCTGAGTAATGAGAATCCAATATTTTAATCACTTAAGGATATAAGCATGATAATAATGACATGTGAGTTCATCCATACTGTATTGCTTAAGAATACAGTATATAAAGCCTACTGAAAGGTCCGCATATTTAGCATAAACCACAAGGGAACAGTGAAACTATGCTAACACTAAGTACTACCATACTATTATTACTTTATAAATTTTATTTTAAAAATAGTTTTTATTGTCCATTAGGTAATATGAGCATGTTTTCCTTTTTGTATCTTTTTATAATTTAAAATAACATCTTCTTCATTTACCCAACATTTTCATTACTAGTCAGACAATATAAAAAAAGGTATTTCAGGCATAAGGAATTCTACATCAGTAAATGCATTCTGATTTGATTTAAAGTCAATTGCAAAGACTTTACCATCTCCTCTATTTCTTATGATTCTTCTCTTATATTCAGAAAGCAAAAAATTGCACAATTAAGCCACATAAATTAGAAAAATAATTTACTATACACAAAGCATCAATTTGAATGGCATCATCTTACGAAGAATTATATCCTTTGTAGAAATTATTGATTACATGTGATTATACTGTACACAAAGTACAGTGAAATAAGCCTCTTGTCTATGGCATATGTTTCCTGCAGATGTTATTTCCTGCCTTGCTTTGCTGGAAGGAGAGGAAATTTTCTTGTTTGCTGCACCTTGAGTTTTTTTGTGGCCTGACACAGTAAAGACTCAAAAAAAAAAAAAAAATTGTTAATAATGAACAGAACACAGGAAATGCCCTGAGATGTTAACATTGTCACCACTTATACTACTAGCTTCAATTCAATACAGGTATTTATTAAATGCAATGTAATAGACTGAAGCTATATTTCTTTCAAGAGATACAATTATCTGTTATCAATCTTGTTCAGGAATTTTCTGTGCATTAAATGTATGTTCTTGGATTTTTCTTCTCCATTATCAAATACTCTGACATTGTGAATAAGTTCAATTTATTTCCTTCTTATATTGTATTCCAGTTTTCCTTGCTTAGTAAAATAGGATATAAAATTTACAACTGTACGTATGATCTACCAAACAATAAGTACTTTAAGCAAGGTCAGTGTGTAGGAGATTAATTTGGGGTGGAAAAGAATTGTTTCAGACCTCATAAATAGATTATTTTTGCAATAGATAATTTGGGAGGGATTTTTGTTTTGTTTCACTTTGCTCTTCTGAAGCAAAACGAGTCTGACACCACCTCAAAAGAATGAATTTTTTATGGATCTCTCACAAAGAGATCCTTTGGGGAAAACCAAGAGTGCTGAGGCCGTACAACAGCAAGTACATGCCGTTTGAATTTTAACAAATATTCATTGTTTGGATAACAGACCATTTATTTCTCTTGTCACACAGTGGATTGTGGATGATAACAGGATTCTCTTCCTGATCTAACTTTAGTCACATTCCCCTGAGCTCCCTTTTTGACTAGGGTTGAATTTGAGTTTTATCTTTGGCCCATTTTTGTTCAGTTTAGCAAGAAACCTGTGGAGCCAGTTCAAGGAAAATCTCCCACCTCTGATACCGGATCAAATATCTTTTTCTCACCACTAACATCTTATTATCGCAAATGTCTTCAACCAGACTCATGATGAGTCACTTAAGCCAGAATCCCCTTTAGCGTGAGGCTTCCTCTTAGTAATTTTCCATCCTCTGAGGGGCTCTTATCCCTAAGTCCGGACTTACCTTTGTGTAGTCAAACCTGTCCTTGGTGTGGTCAGATGGAGCCTGGATCCTCACTGAGCTCTCTTTCCCTACTGCAATGGATCCTGCTTAAAATTTGCCTTTATTGCCTTCACTTATGTTTAGCACTTGTTCTCCGAGACAGTGCAATCTTTCTTTTAAAACCTTGCTTTCATTTAACAATTTGGCTAAATGAATTTTCAGATACTGTTAGAGCATCCACTGAGATAACTTGTTAACACATGGTGTCAAAAAAAATTAAGAAAAGCAAATATCTAAATATATGTAATGATCATAACTCTAGCTGCCTTCTGATTTAATTCCCTTGCACGAGCAATTAACAATGTTAACTTCACAACATTAAGCAGAATTGTTTTAGAAAATTTGTTCATCATGAAAGATAGCAACTGTCAGTGAGAGTAACAGAGATAATACAAAGCAAAGAACCTAATTCAGTGGTATTGAAAATGGTGAATGAGAATAACGAGGTTGCCATTAAACTTCTCTTTACACTTAATACAGGCACATTACATTTATTCATATGCATTTTGTTTAAATGTCTATTACTTCTGGCACTTGTCCTTCACAGATGACTTTGCCTGATTCTATGGCTGTGTTGCTGATGAGTATTTCTGCTGATGTTATGATGTGAACTCTTCATACACTAGTGAATGCCAGTTCATCAAGGAAAATCAGAATTCCACTTTAGCACATAATTTTCAATGTATAAATCTTATTGAACTTTGTATCAGTAAATATTTACAATCATGCAAAAGTCTGTTACCTATAAATTATAGGTAGTCAAGAACTGAGAGACCAGTATCATATACCCTACAATAATATCTTATTCATTAAATATCTTATTCGTTAAATTTTTTCTTATTTATCTACTACCATATAATAACTAAACTTCATTGCTCTAATTGTATGGAGGAGAAAATCAAGAAGAAATTGCAAAATAAAAAGTTAGCATTCTGTTTTGAAATAATATTTATGGGTAACAGATGATTCAATAAACACATGTTAATGAAAACTCAAATAAAAAGTTAATACAATGACATCAAATAATTTATATAGTTAGTGACACATCTTTCATCATTTTATCTTTAGTAGAGAAGTTCCATTCACCATCCCCCCTTTTCTACAATAGATTACATAGATATTTTTAAATTTAGAAACATTTTCTTACTACCTGTTTAAAGTCTTCTCTGAATATCACTGGCTTTTGTAATCTTAAATAGAATCATCTCCATCAGAACAGAACTGTAGTATGATTTTTGTCAGAGAAACATATCCTTTGATAAAGCTTGTTCTTTAAAAATTGGACAGGAGTATGAATATTTTTGAAAAGTGTTAATTTTTATTAATTTTGATAAAATTATCTCTGGTTACATGATATATATTATCCGCTGTTCATGGTTTAATGACTGATTAGAGAATTTGTTAGTTGCAGAATTGAACTAAGGAGAATATAATGAAAAATAAGTTAATAAAATCGTGCATAAATTTTAAAATATACTTTTAGTAAAATTTCCTGTAAAAATAAGACATCACTGGACAAGAAGACAGACTCTGACATCAAACTAAGGATGATATATTTTTGATATACAGTGAATAATTAACATCACAAAATATCAACACATTTTTAAGAGAGTAGACTTTTAACATCTTGTCTCACTAATAATATACGATGTTAATATAGTCCATGAAGATACTGTATATGGCACATTTTCTTTTTGCTTTTTTTCCATAACATGTTATATATTAACCACTGAATGTCAAAGTATTTTACCATATTTTTTACCAGTATTATTGCCTGTCATAGATTAAAATGCAGATTTAAGGAAAACCTACTGCATAATTCATAGAGATGAAGATGAAGGAATGCAAAAATTACTCGCACATGATCAAGTACAGCTTTACATTTGACATTTTTGCCTTTAATCCACAGCTCCTCACCTCTTCCCATTACATTACCAAGCCAAGCTAGATAATGTGTATGTAAGTAGGCTTCCCTGAGGGGACGTTTGCTAAAACCACCCCAGAGAAAAATCAGCTGTCAAAAGAAAACAACATACTTAATTCACTGTACGTTTATTATAGCTTTACCCTAAAAATATGTCTGTTAGCTGATCCTTTTTCAAATTCATAATATTTTGTAGCATTTTATATAGTATCTTTGTATCTGAAATCACTTTTAAGTGTCTGAGATTATTACTAAGTTACAGGCAGATATTTAAAGTTACTACAAATAATTTACAAACATTTTTACTAATATTTATTTATCTAAATAGACAATTTATCTTATTTTATTTCTTTATTTGTTGAGATAAGATCTTGCTATGTAGTTCAGACTGGCTTTGAACTCACTATGCAGGCTGGCCTAGAACTCATGGTGATCTTCTTGCCTTAGCCTCCGGAGTGCTGGAATTACAGGTGTGTGCCGCCACGCCCGGCTGACGATTAATTTTATATTTTTCTGTTTTGTAAATCTGAAAATGTCTCCTCATGGTTTAATACTTAAAACGCTCTAATGAATTGTCTAAATAAGATTAAAGGTAGTGATAGAGGACTGAATAAAAAGGCATTGATTGAGCCTTATCATAGGTAGCAGATAATAGAAAATACATGATAGGTCCTCTAATGGGAGTGGAATAGGCTTAAATGTTTTTAGGCAAATAAAATAATATCATTCTGATGACTCACTCTTTTATTACACAGAATTATGACACAGTGGAAAGGGTGCTCTCAGCGAGGACATTATCTACATGTTATATGGCTACTGCAAGAATGCAGATAGTGTGATGGTGAAGATTCTGCCATTGGTTAGAAAGCTGAAAGGCTGATTTTTAATTCCAAGAACGTAAATGAGAGATAATTAAAATATATGGCTGAAAAAATATGAAACTTTATAAGTATTAATTTGAGTGATATTAGACTAGGTCTGTCTATGTTCATGTCAGTTATCTCATCAGCCAAACTTCGTTAATAATGCAGAATTTCTTCTCTCTCTGCAAAAACACTGAATGCGATGCTTAACACAGTGCCAGGCACACATAAGTTGCTCAATTAATATTTGTTTAATCAGTGATTGAAGATTGAATCAAAATCTTCTATGTTAGAATCTAGTATATATATATAAAATTCAGATATCTATGTATAAATATGTGCACATATATATACATGTAGTTCTGAATTTTGGTTGTATATCTCATATATATATGTACTTCTGGTATACTAACATGATTTAAAATTTAGAACAACTTTTTAAAAAAAATTGTCCTTGGTTTTAAAATTATCTTTTTATTTTACTCATGTGTGAACTATTAAAAGTATTGAAAACTCTATCAAGAGACTAAAATATCCTGCAATATTACTAGCTGTTTTTTGGAAGAACTGTTTGGCAAATATTTAGTTATTTTAAAGGTAGTCTACATAGTAATTGTTGTTGTTATGATTGTGGTGGTTTGCAGTACTGGGAGAAAATCCAGAGCCTTAAGTATGCTAGGCAAGTACTTTACCCTGAGCCACATCCTTAACCCCTAAAGTGGTGTTTAAGATTCCCACCTTTAAGAGTTAGAAACAAGATTTGATCTAGATGGCTTCATTCCTGAATTTTTTAGATAAAGTATTGTAGCTTCAAAATTAAGACAAAACTAAGTCAAGTGATGGCATTATTCATATTTCCCACATAGAATCATTTATGTTGTAAAGTATGTCACTTGATTATGGCCTTTTGTCTAGGAAAGGGGACTTTTGTATTTGTAGTTTGAAAGTATCACATTACCTAGCATGACTTCTAGTGTATGTGTGTTTGTGTCTGCATCTGTGTGTGTAATTGAATGAAAGAGGAAGGCAGCATTTAGGTGAAACATGTGATAAAAAACATAATTACTAGCTTGGGAGCTTTCTATCTCTTGATTTTTGGAAGAAGCTTCTCTGGGATATATTTCTTTCACTACTTATGTTGAAATTGTAGGGAGTTCCATTTCACACATGAGCTCTAAGTACTTTTATTATGGAAGTATATAGATCACTTCACATCTTAAATAATTACATAATAGTTGTCTCCTTACACAAGTTCACGTTTTAAAATTAGTATATTTTTAAAGAGGAGGAGCTGGGATACAAGCTTAATTTTAAAGTTAATAAAATTAATTGTATACATGTTTATTCATGTAGAGTTTATATAACAGTGAATATATAATGAGATTGCTGTATTTTGCTACTCTTTGCAGTACAGGAGTAAGAAAAACATCAATGCATCTGCATATAAGAATAAAATTAGCAGTGGGTATATTATCTGCATTAAGTCAAGATGGGAATCTTAGTGTTCATATACAGCTTGCCTTTTATTATGTTGTATTGAAAAGCATCAGCTTGTTTTATATATGCAAGCTGCAATTCTTATCAGTTTTGGCATCCATTTAAACATAAAATGGTTAGATAATAAATGTCTTGGTCTAAAGTAAAAAGCCAAAAAAAGGAGTGTGCATTTTAAATTTCAAGTGGTAGATGTGTAATTTTCTGATATATAAAGAGTGACTGTGTGGCTAAAGGTTGTTGATTATTTTTGATCAATGAAATGGTCATGATTATTCCTGCAGCACTGTGAATGGTTCTGTGGCCCCAAGTAGAGGCTGTAGTAAAGAATTCTGAAGACACAGTGGAGAACAAGACTGCACTGCCAGATTTAAAACGTAGTTCTACTGTGGAGTCTGATCTCTGCAGCCATAGCTTTCCAGTGCCTATTATTTAGATAGATTCAGGGGATGAAAGTGGTGTTGTCAGAATTATTCGAAAAGCTGTACCAGAAATTATTTCAATTTTACATGAGAAGACTAGACCATTTTGAGTCCAGTTTGAGACACCTGAAATTTGACATTTAAAACATTGTGTAGGTTTTGCAAATAAAGCATTCTCATAAATCAATATAAAGTCAATATTTAGCAATGCAGGTTAAGTTTGCTGTCTGCAAGAGGTCTTTGCGCTGAGAATTTCAGCACGTCTGTAATAGCACGTAACTGAGCATGTAACTGAGCATGTAATTCAGTCTTGAAACCAAGCATAAGCAATATAATAGTCTAGTTAAAGAACTCTATGCCTAAATTATCAAGCAAGGAGTACAGTTATTATCACTGTGTTTAACAGGTGGTTATCATTTAGAACACAAGCTTGCGATTCTAAAATAAAAAACAATTTTCTCTGAGTCACTAAGATAACTCCTGACTAATCACTGAGTGAACTAAGATAATTATTATTTTGTTTGCTTAGATTTTCATTGAATATATTTGCCTTGAAAAGACCGTTAAAATTAAATTGTCTTATGTGGGTGGAAACCACATTTATTCTCCTAATGTGTTGATGAAGTCCAATATTTTAATCTTTGCCCTGTCAGCACCAATGAAAACTGGCTGACCATGTTTTCATGTTACGTACTTGGTGTGCCTTGTTTTTCTTTGCTAGTTCAATACCAAGAAGATGAGAAATGCAGGTGGTATGTGATGGCAAACTTTGAGTGTTTATGTGATTATCTGTGTGTCAAAGTATATGAATCTGTGTGGAGTAAGAGACATTATGAGTTCAAGGACTGTTCATATCATGCTAAGAATTATTAGGCACACTTTCATTTCCAAGAACTTCGTTCTTATAGTGCTCCAAATTGTCGGTAGGGGACACCAGTGAATTAAATATTGCCACTTTCCTACTGTCAATATCGAAAGCACTCTACTTTCTGGTTTAATTATGACAAATCCTATATTCTCCCAAGTCAGTTTAAAATGTGTACCTTAGAGATGAAAGGAAAATTTAAGCTGCTAGAATAATGTTCAGTTCTGTAAAGTAATTTGCAGGCAGAGGTATATCATATTAAGCACAGAAATTTACATTTTTATAAAAGATGCAGTGGAGTACTTTTCTGCCATCAATGATAGACTTGAGTCATTTGTAGGAAAATGTGCACATTGAGACCATAATGTTAAGTGAAATGAATAAGATACACAAGCTTGAATATGAGTTTCTCTTATATGAAAAGCCCAAAGTATAAGTAAATTCAAGGGAAAAATAGAAGACAGATAATAAGAAATGGGGACATAGACCTTTTGCAAAATGCAAAGGGACCCAGATGTGGAGAAGGGGGAGGGGTGATGAAAAATGCACTCTATGTGTTATGTCATGCACCAGCTCCTCATGAGGAATGTAATAATTATGTCCTCCAAACATGTACTAATAAAAATAAAAATTTTAAAAAATGAGATAGACGAATGATCTTGAGGAAAAGGATGCATAAGAAAGATACACCTAATTTTCTCCAAATAGTGTAACTATTTATGCTGCCCAAAAGTAGTTAACAGCTTGTTCTTTTCTGTTAAACATGTTGATTTATTTTATCTGTTTTTCCTAAAATTTCTATTATATTTCAAACAATCCTGGGAATTCAGGTGTCTATAGCTGTTTAAGTAGTCATAATTAAAAATAAAGATAAAGGATATTTGACTAGTTGATACCATAGGAATTCAATTTGGAGTAAGATGACACTTTAATCAATGGGCTCTTTAGGTGTGTGCCATGCATGGAGAAACTTCTGCAAAGATTGGAGACATTTTAAAGACCCTTGGCTTTCTTGTTCCTCATGATTTTGGCATCTATTTTAAGTAGTAAAGGAAGTTCTAAGTCCCATTTATATTTCAAGTCCAGTTCCAATGGTTGCAAAATGCAGAAGTTCAGGCATGTATATACTAAGGTACAAGATTTCCTAAAATTTTATATGACATGGGTACAAACATGTCAATAGTTTTGGTACATAATTACTTTGTAAAAGTTGATATAAACTACATTAACAAAAATCATATACTTTCTAACGTGGATATTTCAAAATGCTTCAGAACATCCACACTAACTTCCAACTTAACTGTATAGTAATTACTCAAAGTATTTATGCACATTTTAAAATTTTCTCACCATTAGTGGTTTTTCTGGTTGGCTTACTTTAGAATATTCTGGTTTGCTACAGTGCTTGTGGAGGTGAATACAAACTTAGGATAGTAATTACAGTGTGGTTTTACAAGTTTAAAGTGTCTGGATCATTACAGGGGACATATTCCTGTCAACATTTTACCTTCAGCCATATGTACCTTGTCACTATTGTGCTGTAAGTGAAGGCTGTATGGTATTTTTTAATACAAGAAGGCAGTGAAAGATATAAGGAAAAAGGAAAGTTATGCCAGGAGTGTATAATACTTTTGAGATAACGAGATGTCTATAGTACCCACAATGTCCTTGTTGACAAGTTTTCTCATGGCTGGTGTCTTATGTTCCAAGTGTCAGGTTTAAAAAACAAAACACTTTTGATATCCTCAGGAAAGTAAATGACGTCTGTATTTCTCTTGAGAGTATGCATCTTTATGTTCAGTATATTTTTTGTTTGCTTCTGGCAAGATTCACTTAAACAATACTCAAAAATGTTTAAAGTTAGCTTTGTAAAATATAGAAAAGTGCAGTCAAGTATTTCATAGACATATTGAGACAATGTAGTTTATCATCACTTTGAACCTTTCAGCTAATTGTCAGAGAGCACAAACAACACGTCTTGCTCTAGTCTTTAGTATAGAACATATTTTTATGGTTTTAGTTCATAGACACCAAATGAAGACACATCTAACTTTTGGGTAGGCAGTCTTAGAAATAAATAGAGTACACAGTAGCAAATTTTCTCAGTTATGGCATTTGTATATAAGGCCAAACATAATATTTTCCTCCTTGTTTTAAATTACTTATCAAAAAGGAATTTGCTTTTTTCTTAGCAAAAACTGTTGTTCATGGGTTATGTTTTTAAAAAGTTGCTTTTAAAATCTACAGTTGGATAAAATATAGAAACATTGAAAAATTTTTTAAAATTTAAATGGCAGTTTCTGCTTTTCATTTGAGAGTGCTTGAAGTTCAGAAAAAAATTGTATCTGGCTCAGAAAAACCTGGCTTATTTTTCTTACATCTGAGCTAATTGTTTACTGTGTATACTTTTCTCTGTAAATAATTTAACACACTGAATTTTCATTTAGTACATCTGATCAATAATTAAAATATCTAAAAAGAACTAGGAAACATTTTCAAAATAAGTATAAAATAGCAAAACTGATAAAGCAAAAGAGTCTTTGATTTAACAGAACTCTTGTCATGCATGTGCACCTAATAACATGTGTGAAATAAACTCACATCTCATTGTGGTTGAAATAATCTCATGGGATTATTTATATGTGTTAAGTAAAAATTTCATCTAATATTATTCTCATCTCATGAATGACTCATATTTTGAATACATTTGTTCAGGTATATTAAAACATTCCTTATTCTATATAATTGATTTATTTATATAATTTAAAATGAAAATCTTCTGTCCTTAGAGTTGGAGATAGTTTGAATCCATATAACTTTCTTTGGAAAACTAGTATCCTTAAAAAATCTTTCACTAATCCATTTTTGTTTCTATTGTATTCATTTTGTAAAATTGTAGATAATGTAATTACCTGACATTTTATAGTCTCATTTAAGCTAAAATACGAATGTTTTATTGAACTTTTTTAACTCGTATCAAAACATTAGACATAATCACATAGATGAATGAACAGTTATTAAAAATCTAACAAAAGTGAAGATGCTGGTTTGAAATCTCCATTGTCAATTATTAAAAATACATCACTATAGCACTAATTTAAAAATTAAATTTTTTTTTATTATTCCCATCTGCATTTCTAGAGAAATAAAGCTTAGGAAAAGTAGATTTTTGTATATAATATGATCTCTTAAGCCATTTGTTTTTAACTTTCCACAGAGAGAAATTTAACATTATAAACAACTGAATTTAGTATTTTAAACAACAAGTCTTACTTCAATCTTCCATTTAAAAATATTTCTTATTATATATGATAGTTCTATAGTGTTCTACATGTAATCCTATATTAATAGGAGAAAATTTTCCACTGAACTGTCTGATTATTTTCCTTTTTTTGTAACTACAGTATAATAAAATAGTTTTATATTTCAAACTATTGATCTTTACTATTTTCATCATTTTCTCATTATTTTTTCATAAAATTTACTGTGCAAATCTTACTTTTGTAACATTGAACATCACTTAACTAAAAATCAAGAAATTCCAAATTTTCATCTTTACTACTGTGTGATATAACATACACTGTTTATACTGGCAGTATAAGCTTCCACTTACATGATTTACTGTAAAAAAAGCAGAACATTTTGAGTCAGTATGAAATAGAATTCTCGTAATATATATTTGGTATCCATGAAAAGAATTGTAATATGTTTTCTTAATCTGTATACATAGAAAACCAAGATACAACTTTTTCCCTTATGCCACTGTAATACAATGGCCGTTTGCACACCACACACATATGTAGTCACACATACACGCACCTATAATAAAGAAACTCTTTTGAAATGAATGTTAGTGTTTAAATTGCCCCACAGACTTAATCTTGTTGCTGATGAATATCTTCGTGCCTAAGAATTTTATAGATAACCCAGTAAAAAATGTTAAAAATCAGAAAAGCTAATGGGAAGCAGGCTCTGGAGATGGTGTCAATCTTCTTGGCCCGGTCAATAAAGACCTTTCTCATTTCATCAGGGCTCTTTGGCATTACCTGGACGGCATGGTTCGGGCCCTTTGGAGTCACACCATCTTTTGCTTGCAGGCATGGACCCATTCCATAGGCTGTGAAGCTGAACTGACTTTCTCTCACCTCGTCATCCTGTCAAAGAAAATGCAAGAGAACATTTTAGTAATGGAATAGGACATGCATAGCAGGCATTTTGGAACCATAGTTTAAGTTTTATCATGATATATATTTATACTAATAAAAGGAAAGGTAACTGAAACATCTGTGGATGAGTTGCTTTATTCCCTTTGAAGTTTTATTTATCCTATTGCATCATATAGATGTTCCATTAATAAATAAAATCTCTTGAAAGGTATGTTTTAATGGACATCTAAAGTTCGATATTGTCTACATACTGGTTGAATAGCTAAATAAAGAATTAAAAGAAAAAAAGCTATTGGGATATTGTATCGCATGTGTTCATATGCTGGATGTTTTTCACATTACTTGTCTAAATGTACATTTGTACATGTCACAGGGGAAAAATACAAGGATTGTTGCCTGAATTTTTCTTTATCATAGAGACAAGCTTTTAATGCTTGTTTCCTACAATTCGAAGTTACTTCCTTAGAAAACGCAGTCGAGCACAATAACATTCCTTGGTTTTTGTTATTCTTACTTTATGCTACTCCTGTTTACACTAACCCTTTTGAAAGACCTATATGTTCTCATCTACGTATAGTTACTTTTTGGTTTGGTCAAAATTGAAATTAGAGTTTATTTCATATTCAAAACATAAACTTATTATTTACTATGTTATGTTCTTCTAAAAGGTATAATTACTTTTAAATGATGAAAAATGAATGAGAATTTTCCATACACATGAATAAAAAAGTCTTAAAAAACAATTATTTAATTAGTATATAATAAGATATGCTTATATTAGTGATACGGGACATTTAAAAGTTTATAATGGAATTCATTAGTAAAAAATTTAAAGCATTTATTTAAAATGTGACAGTAAATAGCTACCAGTGAAAAGGGTATACTTGATCCTAAAATTGAAAGCTTAAAGATAATAATATATTTTATAAAGTTATATCTCTCCTATTCTAGTATTATTTGTTAGTAACATAGAACATGAAAATAATTGACCCAAGTGTGAAAATTACTTAAGGTCTGTGACAATAGCTGTGAAATGAGCAGTATACGGTAAGTATGAAAGTGGAAAGTTACTGTTACAGATTCTAAAAAAGTGAGAAAATGACCAAAGAAGATTCAGTGATACATAAAATAGCTTTTTAAAAAATTATGAATGTAAAGTAATTCCACCTGAAAAAACCAAACCATACAATGATTGAAAAACATTTCAATCAGAAGGTATCCATAATCAATTGAAATTTGAGGAAAAAAGACTGAAATGAGTTGAAAATGAAAATTACCTGAAAATAGAGCTGCCGTTCCAAATCACATGTGACTGCTGTTGTAATTTGGCAAAAATTGGAAATAGAGCTTCCAATATTCTTTGATAAGCCTGTTCATTTAGACTGCTGTGTCTTTGGCTTTCATGAACATTTTATGGCAAACTTATTTATCACATTGACATTTTCTGTGTCTTGAGTAAAAGTGGGTATACTAGAGATTAATCTATTGTTATCTAAGTGCCAACATGGGATGGTTATAATTGAAAAAATCATGATGGTGTTTGTGCTGCAGAAAGAAAATGTAGATCAGCTTGGCAATTTGTACTATTTAGTGTGCAAATCAGCTGAATATTGCCCTATAATATAGAATTTTATACTGTATCAACTCGTGTTTAAAATTCCATCTTAAAAAATAGGATAAAAGATAACAGCATTTACAGCTGTTGCTGTGTTAGTTGAAGTAGTTGGAAAATTCATACCAAAATTTTAAGTTCAGCCTTCCTCTTTCTGTGTTGATGAAGTGAAATCCATTGACTACCTTTCTAACCATTTTGTTCTGGAGAACTTACTTTAAAGCCCTTAGACATCACAACTGCTTGTCTCGAAATGGAGAGAATCCATTTAAAATGAACACATATAGTAAGCAAGTAAAATTTTCACAGTTGTGTCTTTCTATATAACTGACTGTGTGTAAAGAGTTAACATGAAGCCTAGGCCGCTACAGGACTGTTAGGATGACCTCTGATTGCTATGGCATCATTTCTTTGAAGACAACAGAGTTAAGCTAAGGGGAATTGGAGTCTGCCTGGGGAAGGGCTGCACTTGCAAGGGGACTTAGTGGAGTTGCACAGAGACCAGTAGGTCTTTGACCCGTGTGTCTGGACAGTATACACATTTAGCTCAAAGCAAAGGCTTTGACTTCCCCGTGTCCAGGCAATTGCACACAGCTTGACGTTAGTGCCTGCGTGTCCTGTGGGTGAGGGGAAAGAAGCGGTGCTCTTGGGAAACTTCCACGCCTCCCATGCAATGAAGACATTGTAGCCCTGATTGGCTTTCTGTATCACATCCTCCTCTAGAGCTGAATAAATTTAATCCTAAGTTAAAACCTTTTGGCATTTCAAGACTCTGAGTGACAATTTGAGTCCTAGGTCTCAGAAGTGGGGACAAAAGCTGGTCAGGCTTTAGAATCCTTTTGGCCAAAAGTTTTGGGTGACAGTTGACAAGACTCTGATGCTCACCTATGCTAGATTAGAGGTAGTAAGAACTGCAGAACATAACGAAATAAATCTTGCCACTGGAATCTGGATAACATAGATTTGTCCCCTGCTGGAGTGTCAAGTGGGTGGTCAGAGAGAAAAAATTCAGGAGAAAGTGGCTCATGAAGGAATTAATTCCCATGCCCTGTTAGTTAATCAGTCCTCATGAAGCTGAAATCATGTGGAGGGAAGACAAATAGCAAACAAAGCAGCTGCACGGCTTGAGCTCAAAATAAAGACAGAAGCCCAGTTGGGACTTGAAAAGTCATTACATTTAAACTTCGTGTCATCCTTCTGAGGAACTCTGGGCAAAAGACACTAGAAACTAGTATCTTCAGTGCAGTGCCATCCTGGAAAAATATGTGAGCCACAAATGAAAGATGCATAATTGAAAATCTTACATTTCCACAAGTTGTAAGAAACAGGTGAAACTAATTTTAATTTTAAAAATCCAACTTCATATGTCCAAAGTATTATTTCAACATTTGTTCAAAATAGGAGTGGAGGTAGTTTACACATGTTATTTCCTGCCAAGTCCTTGAAATCTGGTAGGCATTTTCTGTCCGTCGACTTGACTTTCCTGATTCTCAGTAGCCATGTGTGGCTAGTAGCTACCTAGTTGGATGAAGCAAGTCAAGTACAACGGACCTGGTTCACTTTGCAGAGAAGTGTGGGCAGATCTCTAGGCAATCCATGCTTTCTGGAATCTTTAGATTAATTGAGCTAGGAGCTAAGAATATATTTTTGGATGTTGTAGCATGGCAGTAGTGTTGCCCAGGTTGTCCTCATACTGGTGATCCTCCTGATTCAGCTTCCCAAGAGTGTTGGGATTACAGGTGCCCAGCTGGAATGACTGTTTAGAAAAGCTGATGTGTTATGTGTACTAGCAAACCCAGGCTGGCTATACAATGAACAGAGATTAACTGACCCAAACAATGTACTTTCACCTAAACTCTGGTACACAAACTGTGGGCACAGGAGTCCCTCAGGTATGTGGCCCTTCTTGTGGGAAAGTAGGAGGGCAAACATATTCATGGTCAGATTCACGCTTGCAGCAGCCACGCTGGGTTTCACTTATTGGAAGAAAATTTAGTCTACTCCAAGGAAAACTGATGACCAGAGGTAAATATATTAGTTCTCCTCAGGTGTCTGCTAAGGCACAAAAAGAACACAGTGAAAATGACCAGGATTCCTGTGAGCAATTTCCTGGCACACTTATGGCCAGCTGGGAGGTAGGAAGTCTGTTTTGATTCCAGCAGCTGCCTCCCCTTAGGAGCCTTGTTAGATCTGTTCCTTTCATCTCAGAAGTTAAATCCAGCGGTGCCAGTGAGGAATGGGAACAAAAGACACTGACACAGGTTGCTAAATTTACTTCGTCAGTAAAAGTATTTGGAACTGAAAAAGACTGACCTGAAGACCATCTTATTGTTTGTTTTGAGAGGACTCTGAGGTTGTAATATAGTTGAAATTGAATCACAAAGATTAGTAAACATTTTTTGAGATTATTGGATATCAGTGTAAAATATGATAAAATTTTTAGGGAATAAAATTGTAATGTGAGGAAAGAAAGAGAAGCTGGTAGGACAGGGAAGGAGGCAAAGCGATTAGCTATGATAACAGGTATCATGGCTTTACCAAAAACTGTATGTAGGAGAATAGAGTGTGTTACGTGCTGCAGGTAGCATTGCCTCAGGCTAATGGTATGGTGAGACACAAAGGAAAGACCTTGCCATTTCTAGCCTTAAAACTAATCTTTGGTAAATCATTCCTCAGGCAAGTTTTAATTGGCTGTATTAAAATGAGAGCCTTTATAAACACCTAATCTTTTATCTGTAGTAAATATTAAGCAGTATAAAAGTGCAGGAAGAAAATGGAAACTCTCAGCTCTGATGAAAAACTTGTAGAGGCAGAAGGGCTAATCTTCATCATTTCTCTCTAGGAGACCCTGTCTGGTCAATGTGGAAACTAGATAGATCCTTACTAATATACACATTTTTAAAATCTAGATAGATCTTTCAGGCTGATGGTTGAATATTTGTGTGAAGTAAAAAATTCCGCCAATGGCACCCACCATCCTGGACACAGTTTCAGCATGACAGAGGAGGCAGAGGTGATCTGATAGATTTGACTGATGTTTCTCATGTTTTCTTTTCAATTCCAGTTTTAAAATGTTAAGCAAAGTGTCTTTGAGTGGAGCAGACACAATTATACTCTTCCTTTCTGCCCTTCTGCATTATGCTGGTACAACCTGAGGAAAATCAGTTCAGTGCAGAACACTCAGAGGTAAACTGATATTTGTATAATGATAGATGATAGCTCTCTGTGAGCAGAAAGGGAGAATTTGGAGACAGTGTTGGCAAACGTGATTAGTTAAGGGTAGCCAGTTAACGTACGTAAGATTCAGGGCCAAGCCACATTGGTCCACTGTCTGGCCTGAGACGGGAATATCTTGGAATAACCTGGTTTGAGACCACTATACACAATTCACAAACATGAAAGGCCAAACTTCTGTCTCTTCTGGATTCTACTGGGAAAAAAGCAACATGAAGCATTTTAAATCATTTGTGCATTTTGGACTTCTGTTGGCCTCACTGTATAAGGTGACTAGAAAACAGATTAAATTAGAAAGGAAAAGAAGGGCGAATGTACACAATAACACACTCTGTTCCTCTGGAACCTTAGAATTTGATTGGACTGGCCGTGGGCATAGCCATATTGGTGTTTAGGCTGCACAGTAATACACAGAACTATGACATATTCCTTTGGCACCAAGTAAGGCTGTTTATTTGGTGAGAGCTTGCCTTAAATAACAAGAGAAATGATGTTTGAAAATTGCTTTTGGGATAAATCTTTTTGTTTTCTTTCTGAGGCAGGGTCTTGCTATGTAGTTCAGGCTGGTCTTGAACTCATAGTGATCTTCCTGCCTCAGCCTCCCAAGTGCTGGCTTTACAGGTGGTGTGCACCACCACACCTGGCTGGGTTGAATCTCTTGAAAACAAGTGCTAAGATACAGCTGGCAGATGAAATACTTGAGGTCTTTACTTATGGTTCCTGGAGGATTCAGAGGATTTTGGCAGAAATTGACATCCATTTTGAGCGTTGGCTACAATGTAACAAAGGTCACAGAAGAAGTATTTTTACATCAGTTTGGGCCCTTTATAATAGATCAATAATGTGGCAGTGCATAAAATGAGCCAAAGAGCAAAACATAGGAAAGACATACTATATCCCATCCAACCAGAGAGTGGTGGTTTAAGTAGAAAGTGGACAGACAGTTAAAGTACTTATGAACTAGAAATGACATCACAAGGACATGGAAGCCTGGCTGGATCTGTATGTAGGACGTGTGTGTCTGAGTGACAGCAAGGAAGAATGCCTGAGAAAAGTTCTGGTTTTGGACGGTAGACAGGTAGAGCTAGGGTGCAATGCTGCGATACTACTGTCTTTCCCACTTCACAAGTTTACCTTGGGGTTATCTGGTATAACTGTTCGGGGTCTGTGATACCATTTCCACATTCTAGTTGAAGGACCTATTGTTGTTTTGGATCCTCTATCTAGGTGTTTTTGAAATTTCATTCAAGCTCTAAGTGGTGAGGGACAAAAGTCTTACTTATTTAGCAGTGCTGAGGCCTGCCAATAGATGAAGATGCTGTATCGTCTGTCTTTCCTGCCTTTTACCCTTCTATAAAACTAAGTAAATGATATATGAACTTCAACGTTCTTTCTGTCTCATAAATAGGTTGCCTTATCAAACATTTAACCAAAGCTATAGTACTATACTGAATAAGGATAGTTAACATTTGGATATTCCTTTTAATAGAGCATAAAACATTTGAATAATTCAAATTTAATCACTTTTATGCAACATTAGTCCAGCATGAAAGCCTGGAACAGATGTAAAATAAGAGCCTTCTCTATGTACGCAATAATGATAGCTTAGGCACAGCAATGTTTCTTAAAATGTGGTCCACAGCTAACATCTGTCCAGAATCACGGAAAGAGGTTGAAGAAATCAAGGTTCTGGGTCTCACCTGATTATTACTCTTGAGCATTTAGGTTGTCACAGGGATCTGCATTCCCAACAAACTCTGGTGACTACAGTACACAGTGACATTTTAGAAACAGAAATTTCTAAGAGGCAAAATTCTGCTAACTCAGTCAGCTTGGATTTGTAGCAATGCAACATGTTTTGTGCTCCTGTAGCACTTACAAATTTACATTTTAAATATGTGTTTGTGAAGAAAGTATTCTGCAGTGACTTTTGTGCTGTTTCAGTTTTACATAATTTCTGTTTCTAAATCTCATCTCACAACTATAAGTAAGGATATACCTATGTCTTTGTCCTTTGAAAATTCTGTTTACGAGCTAGCCTATCTCAGGAAATGGACCTTTGAAAAATATATATTTCCCAATTTGAGGTAGTGTGTTATTGTTTTCAAAAGCACTTGGAGTATGGTTTCACTAACAAATCTATGACCAGTAGTTTTCCTCCTAATCTTGGATTTGAAGAAAAGAAAGCTTTTAATCTCAATAAAATTATCTTCAAAATATTCTGTTTATTTATTTTCTGGCAGTGGTAGAAAATAAGGTGTCAAAGAGCGTTTATACCCTAAAAATTAATAAATGTGGTATTTGAATTAGAAAAATATGTGTATTATAGGAAATACTTTTCAACAATTATGTATGGTCATAATTACAAAGTATGAGTATAAAATCAGATGTTAGTCTAATTTAAGATTTTAATTTAAAATGTAAATATTTGTTACAAGTAAGCAATTTCATGGCTTCCTCATTTATTTTCAGAAGTCTAGATAGCCTTGATTTAGCAATTTAACTTACTGAATCTTAGTTGCTTACACCAGGAACATATTATTTTACTACTAAGTAAGTTTGTATAGGTTGAGAGAATATACATGAAATACGTGACCAGACCCTCAAATTGTTGCAATGGAATTAATAATTTGATTATAATAGTTATTATTAAGGAAACTGAATAAAGTATAATATGAAAGAAAAATGCTAATAACAACTTGTCCTTTGAAAATTCTGTTCAAGAGCTACCCTAGGAAATGGACCTTGGAAAAATACATATTTCACAATTTGGGAAGATATATATTTCACAATATATATTTAATAATTTTACTATCAGATGTTTTAAACTCATAATAACCAAACTGGCATTAAAGTATTATGTGGGACAGGCCTCCTCTGTTGCCTGTTCCCCAAGGAACGCTGGATTTGAGCACTGTCACACTGAAATGTTAAGTCAGAGCGTAAAAATCCCAAAGATTGCTTCACCTCCCTCGACTTACAGATGTAATTTATGCAATCAAGGAGTCTTTAGTACTATAAATGTTTCATGAAACAGAAAATATATTTTACTATATCCATGAGATGATGTGTGTGGAGTCATGTAAGAGCTCATTCAGAAATAGGATCGCAGTTCTGTTGGCAGGCAGTGACCAGGCTCTTGACAGTGCCAGATCTGCTTCCTGAAGTGGTCAGGGAATAAAGACAGTACAGGTCCCTGGGTCACTAAAGTAGGAAGCGATTTTGATTTTTTTTGATGATTGGAGTATTGGTATTTCTTTGATGTACTGCTCCTAAGTAATAAACAGTGAATCTTTCCTAGCTGATTACTATATCAATAAATTAGAAGGTATATTAAATTATTTTATTACTGACCTAATTGTACTTTGAATAACCTAGTTATATAATTATATTTATGCATGCTTAGATATAGAGGCATATTTTTCTATTAGTTGTCAAATATTCCTGTGGGATACTTCAAATTTCTGTGTATGTCTTCACCTTAAATTAAAATGAATTGAATGCCAAAAAAGCAAGAAATTTTAAAAAAATTATCAAAATCTTTTGACTGGAAGACACTGTGTTAGCCAATATCCTAAGCTCATAAAATTAAAGCATTTCATAGGTCTAAATATAGGTAGTAATAAAGATTCAATCAAATGAACTAAAAGTGGGCTAAATAACATGATTGATAGAAAAATTAAAGACATGGTTTAAATTATCAAGAGGCAATTTAGAATGGTAGACAATGAAAAATGCAAAAGCCATTTAGTTATGTACAGGTTTTCAAATAGGAAAACATTTTACCACTTTATAAACATGGACTTTAAATTTACCTCAAGTACAACATTGTGTAACTTTCTAAGTGTCTCTTCATTTTACTGACAGGATTATGCCTAACATTGATTCATTTTAATGCATCCTACAATTAGAGATGTAAACAGACAAAATAAAAAGTATAGGTATAGTTTTTCAGTAGAACTGTTTTACTTCTATCATCAAAATAATACATTGACACACATGTGAGATAAGAACTAATATCCTATCCAAATGAAGAACCACCAACAAAAGCCGTACCCGTGTATGAGTGGTACAGGTGTAAAACTGTCACTGAGTAGTCACAAAACATTAAGCACATAATATAGCACACAGTATAGATTAAGTCAATTGCAAGAGGTAACAGGGTAAAATATATAATATTCATCCTAATGTTTCTCCCTTAGTACATACTTTTGAGGAATTTTTTATATAATTAAGATGTTAAATAGATTACTGCAAAGATTTTGTTTAAAATTGTTTCTATTATTTTATTGTCAAGTGGGAATGTAACAGAGACAGAGAACTGAATAGTCAATTTCCATTTATATGATTTCAAAGTGTATGGATTTTTAAACGCTGCTAATAAAATTAACGATGACTTATTTGAGGGGATAAATGCTCACCATTTCAAAAAGTCTGATATCAGATGAAAAATATAAACTACTTAAAAGTTATTTTTTAATATACTATTTTAAAATATTGATTTCATACATTTATACAAATTTCTATATTGTTTAAAAATAGAATTATTGAAAGAATACAGTTATAGATGAGGTTAAAACTATTTTACATTTGCAAATCAATTTTTAAATACAAAATCATTTGAAATATAGCTTCAGAAGAATTTTACATTTATTATAAATGATTTCTATGTTAGCTACAAATTAGCCAAGTTAATGATTGACATGTTGAAATTAGATTCAGAAATGTTTTGGAGATTAATAAAGGGTAAAGTGCAAGTTTCAAAAGATGAATTTTTGGTTAAGTGCCATGAAAGTATAATAAAAATATTTTAAAGAATGAATGAGAAATCAACGGAACTCAAAAATCTATATATTTCTAGCACAAAATGTTAGGTTCTTGTAGCGTCAACTCATAATGATGGAGTAGTGTGATACTAAATTATCAGTGGCAGATGTAAAAAAGCTGAACTGTTAACTTTGAGACGGAAGTCACTGTAATGCATTTGATTTTAAATTGAGATTAGAAGGGCTAGGGATATAGCTCAGTGGTACAAGTGCCTGCCTGGCAAGCCTAAGGTCCTGAGTTTGATTTCCAGTACAAAAAAAAAAAAAGAAAGAAAAAAAAATTGAAATTATGCTACTTTATTGAATATTATTACTCTAAACAGATATCTCAAAGGATATAATTGTTCTAAGGAATAGCTCTGTTTAACATAAAACCTAGATAGTGCTTTGCAGGAAATAGTTATAATCTTACAATTTTGTTTTACATGAGAATACAATTTAAGCTAGTGATATGAGTCATTCAAATAGAATTTCATTTGAGTCTAAATTATTGGAAGACTAGTTTTTCTCAGGTATTTATCAGAAAATTTGGTAGAAATATTTTATCTTTAAAGGATATTTTAGCATTAGAAGATAGCATAAACTGAACTAGAATGGAAAGATTATTAAATAATTTTATGTATACAGATGCATATTGCTTTTAGCTACAACCTTTCAACCAACCTGGTATATGTGTATATTTGTTCTAAGAATATAGAGCTCACAAGATGTACAAGATAGAAAAGTTGTTTAGCTGTTATCCTTAGAAGTTGTTTTGAGTAATACAGCATACGAATATACAAATAATTCTAATTACTACTGGTAATCAACAATACATTTTTATTAAAAAAGATAACCATCATACCTAACAAGGCACAAATTTGGTCATTATGTTCCAAATCAGAGCTAATGGTCCATTCCTATTGCATTGTCATATACAGATAATAATTACTAAATGATATTAGGCAGGAAGAAGAATTACTAGAGAAGCGTGTGAATGTGTTTTCCTTCAGAAAACCATTGCATTATTATGCTGTGATGTGGAAGAAGCTACATGAAATGCATTAAGGCAATCCCATTTCATCCATCTCACTCGACAAATACAATGTTCAGAAATAATTTGCTGGCTTTGTAAGTCTCCAGGGTCAAGTGATGATCTATAAGGATAGTAACTTCTGGCCAGAATACTTTCACATCATGCACACACTAACACACAGCACTGAGAATAGCATCCATGAGATGGCGCAGTGGATAATCAGCACACAGCAGGCTACAACAGTGTAGGGTGGGGAAATCTGAATACAACAGCGAACTTCTGTTCTTTCACAATAGACTTAGGATCCTCTGATACTTCAGCAGGACAAAGTAAAGTATCAACATTTTATATAAGGCCTAAGTCAATGCTGAGTCAAGTTAGAACTTTTCTAGGAATACTATTTGCATAATATAAGGTCTCCTTGTGTGACCGTTGTGTATAATAAGGCAATTTTGTTTATTTTGTCTATTTTGCCCAAGTGGAGTACTGAAGAAAGTTAATGTCAACCAGTATTCATGAAAACAAAAAGCATAATTTCAGCTTTTACTAGTCTCATTTTGACTATGCTGGTTTAAGATTTAGATTTTTCAGATTATCTTGAAACAAAATATATATAGTAAAATCATGATGAGTTTGATGAGCCCATAAGATTGTTAGTTGAGGAAAATACTTTCCATCAAATCAAAATAACCATCCCAAGATTTGCCTAATCTTTTCAGTTAAAAAAGTAAATGAAATTTATGTACCTTTTAGCAAATATATTTGCACTGTCATATTCCTTTTTTAAAATTAATTATCCATGCAGTAAGCCTGACTTTTCATCAGAGTTCTCTGTAAAGCAACAACTAATAGACTATATCTTAATTGTACAGTTTCTGTAACTATTAACTGTTACGTTTGTCTTCTAAAGAGATAGATTTTTTCTCTCTCTTCTCTACTATGTAGTCTAGCATATATATATGTGTGTGTGTGTTTATTGTATGAGTATGTATCACAAACACTATATTTAATTATGAAAATAGAAATTTATAGCTAAGATAATCAGGTAAGGGCAAAGAGATCGTGTGAAATTATTTTACAATGACAAAATCTGAGGGACAGTTTAAGTGATACGTAGTAAAAGAAAAATGAATATTTTAAAGTAACACTGGGTCTAGATCATCTGTTATGCAGATCAGCTCATGGAAGGGACTCCTAACTGGGTCATACAGCAGAATTATTTTACCTCAGAAATTTTATTTTCTTAAACTGGATGATTAATTTCCCAGTTCAAATCTCTGGCTTTGGTAGATTTAAATTTAATTATGCATGTTGTATTAGGGGCTTCCTGTCAAATCATCCATGGACCTATATACTATACATTAAATTAGTTTTCTAAATATTTAGCCACACACATGAACATATTCTTTGTGGTTCTTTTTAATTTGAAAATTTTAAAGGATGCTACTATCAATATTAAGAAGTTTATTTGCTATAAATAGCTTCAATATATTTAAAAATTAAAAATCTGTTTTAAAGGTACACTGTACAAAATTTGTTGGCCTTATTTTTAGGTCACTTGTGCTTTGATTTTAGAATTTATTGTATAAATAAGGTTGCAACTAATTTTTAAAATAAATTTTTCCAGGTATATGACTGTGTCTTCTGTGGAGATTACTACAAGATTCATGACATTCCTCTTGGAAAAAAAATATACAGTCATGTTGACCAGTGAAATAATGAAAAATATTTAAACACCCCACTAATGAATGAAGACAAGAACAGAGCTCTTAGAAAAAAGGAATCTCCTTCTTAGCTGAGGGGAAAGGTATTTGCTTGGCTTTACACGTGAAAGGGGTGTGTTTCCCCACCAAACACTGCCTAGGTGCAGGATATGCTGTCTGCTTTTTACTGATGATCACATTCCTGGATGTAGAGTTAAGAAAGTCAATTTACCGTGTCTGAGAAACGGTAAAACTTCTCCAATGCAAAAGCTTCTGTCTGTGGGAAGGTAAAGTGAACCAAGAGGGGTTGAAAAACCAGAGTCAAGTCATATATACTTAAATATAATTACATAATTGATTTTAATCACATATAACATTGTAACATATGTATGTATCACTTAATAGACTTTCACATATGCAAGATATGAACTGAAATTTAACTGGCTCACTTTCCTCTGTATCAAAACTTTGTTACATTGATGACATTTGCTTCCTGAATTTTTCAAGTAGTGATGAGAAAATAAGATACTACTGTTATTGCATTTCTACATTTTCCCAGAATACCAGTCATGGGGAAAACTCATCTTTCTGTCTTTCTAAAAGCTAAAGAGTATAGAGTATCAGATACTTTTATTTCACTAGTACATGTGATGAGCTAAATAAGCAGACATCTTGATAAGGCTAATTTTGCAAAAAGGGAGAAGCACAGTGAGCGTCATTATTTTCTCTAGTGGACACAGTGACTGGAGGGTATAGAGTATGTCTGAACTCCCAGACCGTCCCCAATATCTGTGTACCATATGCCCCATACTTCTCAGTTCTAGGGCCTGTACCACATGATCGATACATCGTAAGGTGAATAACGGAAGGGAAAAAGTTAACGAAGTGACATTATTTTGTTTAAAATTTCACTTGCATTTAAAATGTCAATTGACACATTAACATTAGAAGACATAAATTTGCTGGAGATTTTTTGTGAAGAAACTGTCTTATAGAAAAGCGGAGAGGGGCTGAGGATTTAGCTCAGTGGCACAGTTCCTGCCTGGCAAGTGCAAGATCGTGAGTTTGATTCCCGGTACTGGAAAAAAAAAAAAAAAAAAAAAAAAAAAAAAAGCGGAGGAAGTAGTCTCAGAACCATGAGGCTGTAGACAGCGATACCATTACAGTACTTAATAGAAGGAAGCAACCCGTTCTGGGCCTGCAAATCCAGTTAGAAGGCTACTTCTACAATTTTTCAGGTTTTCTAAAGCTCTAAATACATTTTCTTTTGTCAGATGACACTAAGGCAGTTGCTAGTATTTGACTGTGTATTCTATGGTATTTCTGAACAGTGTGAAAACATGGAAATATGCATGAAAGAGACCATGTAGTCTTGCATGAACTTACAATCATGATATTAATAAGTAATGTTCTACGGAAACAAAGGAATTAGTTCAGGAAGAGAAACAATGTTAATAGTTATATCTATGACATATCAAGTAAAACATTAGAACTACTAGCATTGCAAGTTAAGGATTCATTTCTTTCACTGATGCCAAAATAACATTCCTAGAAGTACGTTAGAGAGGTTGATAAAGCTCTTATCCTATCAGATATCCTGTTAAAGTAGAGCCAGGTCTCAGCATTTGCTCCCTGAAGCTACTCTGATACTTAAAGTTTTAACTGGACCAAAATAAAGAAATACGTTGTCATTTAGTTCCCAGTCCCAATATCCTGCCTGTACCCTCCATCAAATACAAAACATCACTTTTCCGCAAAAAATGCTCTTCCACCAAATCATTTACCTTGTTCTTTCTCTTTCGTCGAAGTCGCAGAAGTTCTTTGTGTTGCCTTGACACAAAATTGACAGCTGCGTACTCCAGAAGTGCTGAAAACACAAAAAGGAGGCAGACTGCCATCCAAATGTCAATGGCTTTGACGTAGGAAACCTGACCAAGAAAGAGAAAGTCCCACATTGGCTTATGTCATTAGGTCCTTTGAGAGCAAAACTGAAACGGTCTGATTTTTAGTATCCTTTATGCATGTTTTAAAATAAAAGGAACACTCACAACTTTTAAGGTTTCCTCAGATAGTTTTTGCAATTTGTATGCACTTGTTTTACATTTAAAACTTGTATGTATTTTGTTATTTTTTTCTAAGAAGTCATTAGCCCAAATGTAGGAAGAAAAGATGAAATATAAATTACCTTTAGGGTAGTATGATGCTTAAAATATAAGCTGAAGCTGAAATGTGTATAATGATGATGATTTTTTACTTTTATATTTTTATGAATTTTAAAAATTTGAATGCTTTTAATTTTACAATCTTACTTACTGAGTCTCTAAGATATTTTTTCAATGCATTTGTTACTGAACCAGATATTTATTTGCTACCCATTTTGAAATGTTTTTACCAACATGTAATAGGAATAGTAAAGAAAGTTTCCAACGTCTTCAGTTGTTAATATTTGACTATTTATCACACTATACTGTATGATACATAGCTTGTATATGTTGCTTTCCTACTGAATCATTTAGCATTTGCAGACATGGTACCATGTACTCAGCAAAATCTACAATTTAGCACTGATAGAAAACTATCATCTAATTCTAACCCCCTGTTCCCATTTTACCAACTGGCCCAGTGCTTTGCCATTTTAATTTTTTTTTTTCTGTCTAGCCCAGGATCCTGTTTTTTTCTGTCTAGCCTAGGATCCTGTGTTGCATTTCACCATCACGCTTCTTTAGCCTGCACTGTGTGCATTTGCTCAGTCTTTCCTCTTCCTGGCTTTTTGTGATATTGATACTTTGGAGTAAAGGCTAATTATTTTGTACAGTGTTGCACTTCAAGTTTGCTTTTTTAAGGTAGGAATTCCTCCCCAATAATGCCTGTTTTTTTTTACATTCAGTCAGGAAGTACAAAATTTTGATCAGTTGGTCATGGTAGTGTCTACTAGGTTTTTGTAGTATAATGTTAAATTTTTTTCCGTATGTGAAATGCATTTAAACTAGGTAAATTTTGGGCAGTGGGTGTGATTCAGTAGTGAAATGTCATGAGTTTAATCCCTGGAATAAAAGGAAAACAAATATCCTATCAGCTGACCATCTGTTTTGCAAAGTATAGATTTAAATCTTATAAATTCTATATGCAGGAAACTTCTAGGAGTCTCTGAATATATACAAGCTTAATAGAGATGATGCAGTTCTTAAAATCATTGCCTTCAGCCACATCATTCTTGGAAATATGACTCAATGTGTATGCACATTCTTTAGCATCCATATCTATAGTAGCAGGTACTAAAGAGATTAAATCAGAATATAATTTTCAGATTCATTCAGTGAGCATTTCCAGTGAAAACAGACGTATAGAAACATTTGTGGCTATCTTCCCATGAACAGCGCTTGCGTATTGAGCTTAATGCCCGGATCTCCTCATACTGCTTCTTAACCCCTTCACCAAATTTTTGACTGCTTTTCTCATTTTTAGCCGCCTCTCCAAGTATAGCAAATGAGTGACTGAGTATCGTAGCCCTAGTAATTTTAAAATACATATAGCAATTCTTATTCCAACACGTGCACCCCACCCTCACCACAGAAAGCACTCTTCAGCACTCCTATTATTAACTTCCGCCTACCCCTACGCCCTGACGTCCTTTGGGACACAATCACTGCAATTCAGTGCATCCTTTTTGACCCCTGGCCAAAAATTCCTTTTGCCACTGTTGAGCTGGTGTCCTACTTCTCTTTTAGGGATGTTTCTCATCTTTAGTACTCCTTGAGTTACAAGCACATGGAAATAAACCCTAAATAAAGCCTTACTAATGAGATGCACTGACAGGAGAGGTACGTCCTGCAGAGGACAGCTTCTTCCTCAGAGCGTTGTCTTCTCATCATGTCCATAACCTATGTTTTCTGGATTTCCCTCCCTCTGCTCCACTCCATTGCTTTATGTTCATTTTCCCTTTCCTGAGCTCTTTGGGGATGTGTTCTGGGTCCTCTTGGATCTCCTCTGTCACATCTCACTAACTGTCTTTATCTATTCCCAGGGATGGGGGTGCTGCTCCCCCTATGTGCTCACCATTCTCAAATCAACAGCTTCTAATGAGACTGAAGGTTTTTACTTGACAGTGCCCTTTGGATAGCTCACAAAATTCAAACTTGACTAAAAAGACCTTCTGTATCTCTACCAGACTCCTTCAAATGAACAGTGAAGAAGCAAAACTTCCTCTTTCTCTTCACTGAAAGGCTCCATTCTATTTGTAGCTATTTACCCTCCAATCCAGGAGTCCTCTCACTGTCATATCAAAGACCCATTCCTGTGAAAAGTTATACCTTCTTGGTGTTTTTCATACTGTTGTAGCATTGATCTACGCCATAGTGATGTGTTCGAGTCCTTCAGATGTAGCCTTGACACAACAGTGACAATTTTTAAAGGCGAGTCAGGTTATAATGCCCTGGACTTAACACTCATCATTTTTTTCTCATTAATTTGAAACCTACAATCACTTCAATGTTGTTTAAAGCCCTTTATAATTAAGTCCCAAGTTACTTTTCTCACCTCGTTCACTCATTCATTCATTCATTCATTCATTCATTCATTCATCCATTCATTCAGTGTTTTTACTTTTTTATTAAATATTCATTGAAAACTAATAGTGAACCCAACTTGGACCCTTGGTACAGCATATACAGAAATAAATAAGGCAGCCAAGATCCATTATTAATAGAACTTACATTCAAGCAAGGAATACAAACAATAAAAATTAAACACAAAAATGGGATCACTGTCATAAAGAGTAGTTGAGGGGTAAAGAGGTAAAGGGGTACAGGATTGGAGTAAAAGGGGGTTAAATTAGATGCGTGTTGTCGGTGAAGATGTCTCTGAGGTTATGCAGTAATAATTGTCATCTCATGTCACTAACCTACTCACTTATCACGTTCTAGTTAAAATTCCCTTCTTTTAATTTTTGGACCTAAAAGCAATTAACAACCTCCATCTTGCCTCGGCAACTTTGCTCTAGCTGTTACTTTTGTCTAGAATATTTCCTTTGGGTAGCTATGTGTCCTTCAGTTCTTAGCTTAAAAGGGTAATGGTTGGTTTCCTGCTTGATAAGAAACATTCCAGGCTAGTAGGACACAAGTCATTAGGCCAAAAATCACCAGCCGGGAGTACCCACAATCAAACCCACAATCAAGCGGGAGTCAAAGGGGACTGGGAGAGGCAGCCTTATCAGATGATTGAATGAGAAAGAAAGGCAGAAGGCTTTGCCAGCACTGTGACCACCTCAGAGACGTGGGCAGGGAGAGTTCAGTTTGTGCTTTGAATAAAACACAGGATTAGCATAAGCTCTGGGCTGAGGAAAAGTGTGACTTATGATTTTATCATTACTCATGCTATCTTCAATAGAAAAAAATGAGCTTCTTTATAGAGCACAGTTTATGTCTTTACTGGAAAAAAAACTATAGTTAGGATAAGAAAAATAAAATTTATTGATTTTTCAGCCAAAAGTTTCCTGCAGTCATAGTATCAGGTTCAAATTAAGTAAAATCTGTTGTAAGAGGTTATAGAAACTAGAATCAATGACTCAAGAGTAGTTCATTGGAAATGTCCTGGATTCAGTCTCTGGTACCAAGACAAAAAGTCCAGAGTCCTGTTAGCACTGCAAAACATGAACTCAACCTAAGGCAAATTAAGGACAATTAAGATGTTTAAGGTGCATGTACCACCTCCCCAAGAGGAATGTAACCATCATGTATGGCAAATATGTACTCACGGAAAAAAAAAAAAGAACCAAACATCATAGCTTAAATTTAATAATGAGAACTTAAACCAGAATGTGCAAGTTTGAACCTTAAAAAAATAAATCTCCTCTAAAACTAGGTGTAGATACTGTATAAGGCAAAATTTTAGGAACGATTAAGAAGTAAATATTGTGTCTGTTTTTCTCATTCCAAATTCACTTTTTATTCGAGAAAGGTTTGTTATAAAGATCATAGTGAATTCTTTCATTTAGCTAAACAGACCTTTGAAAAGGTAATCTAGTCTTTCTTTAGTCACAATCCTCTTGAATTCCTCCAGTTTCTGGGTCAAGTAAAGCATGATGAATAATCCTGGTGGTGGAATGTCAAGTGACTCAGACATACAGATAAATGTTTATCTACTTGTGTCAGACCTTGTTCTCTAAGGTTTTTATTTCAGCTCTCTGTGACTTAAATTAATGTTTTATTGCTTAAATACAAGTTGTAATATCCTTACTCTATAGTTCTCCTTAGTGTAAAAGTTTACATTTTGTAATGTTTATGGGAAAAATATTATTAATCATGTGGATGGGATGGGACAGGGAATAAAAATAAACCGATATGGTATGTGCACATACCTACTCCCTAAGATGAATATAAACTTCATGTATTGCAAACTTGTACTAATAAAATTTTAAAAACTAATCTGAAAAATATTTCAAATATTACTTAATGCCTAAAGCAGAGAAAGAGGTATTAGAACAGAGGAAATGAGTAAACAATGTTTCTAAAACATATGTTAACATGGAATGACACTGACAAGGCAGAGGAGGGCTGTAGGCAAGAGGCAGTGAATCAGACAGGACAGGATACTGTCATCCTTGATATTCTGACCTTTGTCATCTTAAAGGGTGACTCACAACAGTCCCAGATATCAAATTCTTCCTGATTTTGATACTGATAACCTATAACAAATGATTCTAGTACCATTATATCTATTTTACAAAGTTATTTAATTTAATAGATAAAGGCAATACCGAATCATCTCCTAACAAAGCTAGAGTATTTCTGCAGTTAAACCTGATCAATCTCTCTGATCACCAGGCAAGCAAAGTACAACCAGCAAAAGCTAGAAGAATTTGAAGGGTCACACAGTTATCTCTGCCTTTGATTTCAGTTACTGGAATTTTATTGTTCTTTCCTCTGTAGTACGTGATTCTTTTTCTTTTTCTTATGTTTAGCATTTATGTGAAACTAAAATAAATCTAGCTGTCACTAGAGTACTTTTTTGTGCTTGCTGTTAAACTGGGATTACTTAATGTATTATGCCTTTTGACTTACTCAGTTAAAGTTAAAGTATACTTGTGACCTATCCCAGCTGCGTTTTTATACAGGAAGTTTTGTATTTCTCTAACACCATCCTTATTGTGATCATATACCTCCCTTATTTTTTTTTTTTTCTTTTTCCTTTTGGTCTGGAGTCTAACAGCTTTATTTATAACTTCAAACTGGAATCAGGAAGACACATAAAGCCTGCCTCTAAGGTTCTTTTTAACACTGATTTTAGGGCTCAGTGTTACTTTTTTCCATTGGCAAAGGAACAATGTACATTTATTTTTATCTTTTAGGGGGTTCATAGTATGATTCTAGGAGATTGTGAATACAGTAAAGGAAGTATAACACATATTTTAGGTAAACCAGTTTCAGAATTGTTTATTGAATTCTTGTTTTTAAATTTACTTTGATGTCAAGGCCATTATATAATGCCTTTCTAACAAATTTTAAACTCTAATTTTTCTTAAACCTTACGAATTTATGAGACAGCACTCTTTCCACGTCAAGTATGGTGAAAATGCCTGATATATGTTAATTTTATAGCTTAGTGTCCTTTAATAAATCTATTAAATCTAGAACAATGAAATATGTAGCCATAGACATTCATTAATTCCTCTTTTAATTGGCTCCACCAAGTTTTAGGAATTATTTGTTTACAAAGTTGGTAACATTTGAATTAGTGATTGAAACTGTATGGCTTCATAGGCACTATATTTTGATGTTAATGAAGCCATGAATAAATGACTCTTACATTCTGTGCCTTTTTCCTTTTTTTTTTCCTTTTTCCTAAATAAGTGTATATGGAGCCACATTATTAGTAGGATCCACAACATTTTTTAGAAGACTAATTAAGTATATGGTTCATATGAATATGGTATATTACAAAGTTAAATTTACTTACTAAATATTTTATTATGGGAGAAAGTAATAAAAAGTACTTAGGTTGATTGAAATGACATCATATGGCTATATTTTGAATATGTAAAAAGTATTTATTTTCCTGATCTTGAGGATTGAACCCAAAGGGCACTGAGCTACATTCCCTGCTTCTTTTCATCTTGTTTTGAAACAGGATCCTGTCAAATTGGCCAGGCCGGTCTTAAACTTGTAAATCTCCTGCTTCAGCCTTCTGAGTTGCTGAGATGTCAGGTGTAGTTATTAAGTGATGCAGACCAAAACATGACTGACAGATTTAGCTTTGCACTGTTCTGTTAACAGGAAAGCCTGATTATTGTGCAGCTGCTGCATGCCCATTTACGTTGTACAAACTTGTGCCACTTACTCTGTTAAAAACAAAAGGTATTGTCTTTTTTTAGAGGAATAAGAAGGTATGTTCATTTGTTGGATTTATAAAGCAGTGAAATCATTTTTCCTCTCATCCTCTATCTTTTCCGTTCAATCAACATCATATGTAAATCTGTTCCTAAAGTGTTTGTGGTATTCAAAAATAACATATAACACAGCTGTGTTCATTTTCTAGTAATTGTAACCACTTCTGTATTTAGTAATGAAGCTATCTTTATTATATTTTCTAAGAACCAACATTTTCTTTATACTGTATTCCACATGAATGGAATTTGAAATTGTTTTTATTAATTTAGTTGTTTTATAGGGAACAATACAGTTCATAATAATTATAATGTGCCTTTTAAAAAATTTATAAAAATGAAATACTCTCTTGCTTCTCAAATTAAGACTTAAGTATTAAGTAAATATTTTAAATTCACACATTGTTTTTAAATCCTTGCTTGATACTCACTGCAAACATAGTATTTTTGGATTTAGCCCCAAGAACAGAAATAGGTAGAAGTCAAGTTGTTCTCTCCAAAAACTACTTTTTTAAAAAAAATTAACAATGGTTAATATATTGCATATCGCTATCTTCAAAGTAGTTGCTCAGATTACAAGATATAGATATGCAAGACTGATCAAATGATATAAGCATAAAACTGCTCTTGAGGGGCTGGGGGTTTAGCTCAGTGGCACAGCGCCTGCCTGGCAAATGCAAGGTTGTGAGTTTGATTCCCGGTACTGGAAAAAAAACAAAAAACAAAAAAAAAACAAAAAAAAAACCACCCTGCTCTTAATAGGTTTCACAGATTGAGTGGGAGTAATGGGAGGAATTGAGGTACAAGCTTCTGAATACTTGTTTGGAATAAACAGCTCTTAGTGTAGCATTTGCAGTTTGCATAAGCTACATGTTCTTGAGTTTCTGTGAAATCTTGAGTCAGCTTTGAAATTTGAAGTGCTTCTGATTTTCTAATGTCTGATTGCTTCGTCCTGCGTAAGCAGCCATAGCCATAGAGGTGAAGTGAGGAAAACCCTCATAGAGTTCCCTTGCAACTTCTCCTTTCAGCTTTCTCATCTTTTTCCCTCCAATTTTTGCTTTCTCAAGTATTCAGTAAGCCAGACTGTGGTATAAGACAGGATAAAGAAAAGTTAGACAAATGACGGCCCTGAAGTCGGTAAGATTATCTGTTTGAAATCTTTTCTATCCTCTCTTCTCCAAGGCTTTCCTGTGGGTGGAGTAGTTTCTCCCACCTCATAGACTTTGGCTCTGGGAACTTAACTTGGTATGATTCATGGTATGAGGGCAGAAGTGACTCCATGCCAGTTCTGTCCAATCGCTTTGCGTGTTTCTGCTCTCTTTCTTGCTTTCCTCCATTTCTCCCCAGGAAAAGGCATAGGGAACAGACCTGAATCACCCCACAGCTTAGAACCAAGGCCACCTCAACTCAGCCAATTTCCAGCCAAGCTGAGAAGGGACACTGCAGATCTATCAATCTGTGCCCAAGAATGAATGTAGGAAACCATGGATGTTTGTGGGTTATTTGTCATGCAGAATAATTGCAGTGAAACTGAATTGAAACAATGGTTAATGCTAAGAACTTCATAATATACTGTGCTAATAGTGAGGTTTTAGATGAATTTGTTATTTACAGATATCCCCAACCCACCCAGTTTATGTCTGGTGTGTGAATGTGTAAAATTTATAAAACATGTGAGTGTCTCTGTGTGTGTGTGTGTGTGTGTGTGTGTGTGCATGTGTGCATCTATCTATCGGACATACTATATAGAGTCAAACCACTCTGACTCAATAATAGGTTTAAATGCCATTTTAAGAAAATAAACAATTGTATACACAATAGTACATGATCATACTGCAGACGATGTGAAACAGAAACCATATACAAAACCTAGTCCTAGGTGGTCCCTATGAAACAAGATGAAAAAAAGATGAAGCTAGGTCTCACGCAGGGATTAATTGATCACTGACATCAGAAAATAAAGGGAAGGTTCATGTAATATTGCCATATACCTAAAACTCCTTAGAGTTTTCTAATGTGGCTTCCTACTACAACCCAGAATTTCCAAATAAAATTAGAGCTTTGTCTTTTGATTTTCTTTATTCCTATCTATGCTCATGTTTAACCAAAACTGTGATTCTCTCAGTTCCAGGGTCATAACTGGCATCAGGATAAATGAAATTATATTAAAAATTATTGGTATGATGGTCACTATCTCCCTTTTCACTCTTGGTTAAAACCTAATCCTCCTAAGGTGGATTCTTTTTCCATATCTAAAAACTGATCATACAGTGTGAGAATCTCAGAGAGTTTAGGGGAATGTTTTAGCATAAGAGTGTCTTCCCTTTAATCAAACTCTCTAATTGCTCCATGTCTGGATAAAGACAACCCTGGGACAGGAAAAGAAGGGAATCTTTCAATAGGTAGGTCACTAGTCAGTTGGAGGAGGAAGGATGACCTCAAATACACTTTTTTCTCCTCTTTCTGGTTTTTCTTTTCATTCTTAGAGATATCACCTGATCTGCTTCTCTGTCCATTTAAAATGTATTCGCTAAAATCTGGTGTCTGATATTCATACTCAGAAGTTTAAAAGTTCTTAGACTCTTGAACATTTATGTGATTGTTTTATAAATTTCTCAAAGTTTACATGCTGAGAAACAGAAGCCTAGATAATTCTCTCTCTCAACTTTCCCTTTTGATAACTGGTACCACTACTTGCCTAGTCACTCACCCATATGCCATGCTGAGAGTTTGCCTTTCTCTCAATCCTCAGTATCCAACACATAAGCAAATCTTGTCTGTTTACCTGCAAGTAAGTTTTCTCTAAAATGTCTACATCTTTTCAAATCCATATGTCACGGTCTACTTTGACTGCTACCGGTCTTGCCAGACTATCGTCTACTGTGACTACAATAGCGTTCCTGTTATCGCCTGTTTCTGGGTCTGCTCCTTCTTCCTGATCTTCATACATAATGCAGAGTAGTTATTTTTTTAAATTTTAGTGGCCAAGCTACACCCAAAATAGACCTAATCTTTAGCAAGGGCTATAAAACCTTCCATGATGTGGCCTGAGAATCTTTGCCAAGCATTCAGTGTAAGAAAATCCTCAGAAAGTTGAGTAACCTTAAAAATTTGTTGGTCATAGTGTACATATGACACCCTCTTCAGACCACCCGATGCAGGCACTACAGGAATGTAAAATAGTTCCAAGTTTCCAGGAATGAGTCATATGAGTCTTTTTGTTTTGAGCTGACATGCTTGATTCATTATGATACTACAGTGGCCAAAGCAATACCAAATATCTGAGAGAAATTTCAGCTCTGTAATTCTCAAGAAGGTGGCAAGAGTTTTTATTTTTTCCCAAATAATATATTCTTAGAGATTTTCTTCTCTGAGTCTTATTTGACTGATTTCCCAACTCTTCCCTATCCTACAGAAGATATATAAACACAAACTTCAATCACTGAGCAGTTGTCATAAATTACTGATTATTTCTCTTATGTTTGGTAATCTTGTTTCCCTAAATTTAATTTATTACTACTTACTAGAATTTTCTGGTAGGCTAATGGTGGACATTTCAGTGAAAAGACTTTCAGGTATTTGAGGGCTCTTCTGCAGGCTGAGCACAGCAGGTGTTAAGTTGCCAGTTTTAGATATCTATTCTTAAAAGCAAAGGAGAACTTTTACCTATTGCTTTTCTAGCCCTCAAAAAAAAATTGTATTTTTAAAGGGATTTTCTACACCCTTTTGCCTGAATCACCTCAGGCAAAGGATTAATTCCGGTTTATCCTGAGTCTTTAGAGTCTACATTCTTGAATTCTAATGTGTGTAACTGAACATGCTCAGCCTTCACTACTTAACTATCAGAAAGCTGAAGATAACATGGTCACCTTCTGTTATCACTTAGCCAATCCATTATTCTTATGTGAGAGTTAAACCATCGCATTTCTAGTGGTCACTGTGTCTATGAATAGAGAGACGGGCTTTGTATACGACCATGTACATCCTTGAATTCATGATGTAAACTTTATTCCTTCTCTGCAATCCCAATGAAATAAATGCTTTTTAAAAATTTGTCCTATTTCTTGACAAAAGTATGAATTTGTCCCAAACATTCCTTTTCATTTTTAAAGTGTGTGTCCTCATTCTGTCCTTTAATTTATTGCTTTCTTTATTTCTGCTTTTTCTACTCAAACTTCTTTGCCCTTCGCGCTAACCTTAGTCTCCACGTATAATGCCTTTCCGCTGCGCTTCAGAGAAGCAGCAAGTTCCTGAAGTGCCGCGTTTCACCTTCTTCTTTCTGCTTGACAGCGTACAGAGCAAGTGAGTTTCACTTCAGTGTGATTCATGAGGAAGAGCAGTGAGTCAGTTTCCTTTACAAACTGGCTATGGAATTTCCACTATCACTGAAGCTCTTGAGACGTTCAGACATATACAAGTTAGCACTGAAGGTTTAATTTTATGATCTCATGAATACTTACATTTTTCACATTGACAATATTTTATTAAGAAAGAATTAAAGTGGACCACTTTGAAATATAACTATTGATAAAAATATATATTTTGAAAGACAATCGTTAAAGCTTAATGGGGCATAGAGAGTACTGTATACTACCATGTTCTTCCCATATTATGTAACATTTTAGTGATAAGCTATCCTGTTCCCAACTTTTATTTATTTAGGCATGTTAATATAAAAAAATGAATTATATAATGCAATTCATAAAGAAGGCTCATGGAACTATGATAATACATTTAGGATTGGAATAAAAAGTATATAACATCAAATGCACAAGAATATTTAATATTATTTTACTACATGGAAGTACACCATTTCAATGAAAATAACAATGATATCTGTCTGAAGATTTACTAGATTATTTAATTCAGGTAAAATAAACTTTTGGAAATTATAAGAAGAAAATAAGTTCTTTTTGCTGAGGCTAAATGGTTGAAAAGAGCTTCTTTTAACTCAGTGTATCTTGTGGAAAGAAATTCTAGGTCTTTTAAAAACATCACAGAGGGGATAGTTTGATTTTAATTCTAGAGTCTTAACAAGGACTAAAGTCATGGGATTAGATAAACTTTCCTCTCAATTGATGTATGGTTTCTCAAAAAACAGAGGGAGAAAAAAATTTTTTTTAAATGATAAATACTATATTTGGTCAGAGGGCAACACTCAAGCTCTGATATAAATACTTATGGGAGAGCAATTGCCATATCTTGGGAGGTAAATTTAGCAACACGTATCAATATTTACAGGTATCAGAGCAGAAATTCCAGTTCTAAATATGAACGCTATGAATATAATATGAAATGGATGTAAAGTTATTGCATGTGTGTGTATACGTACATTTATACATATAGCTATCTATGTATATAGCATTGAATACATCATTGTTCCCCACAGTGCTAACTGGAAGAGTGAGGAAATTATAGCATATCTATACAATGGGGTGCTATGTCAACTTCGTAAATTCCACTTAAACAAATGTTTAATATAGTTCTACATTAAAATCTACATAAAATCTATAGATATATATATTCTATATTTCTATAAAATCTGCCTATATATTTCTATGTGTAAATTTCAATATAATCTCTTTTTATTTCTATATAAATTTGTAGCTACAAAGAATTTCATAATGTATGAAGTATTTTTAAAAATTTGAGGGGGCAGGGTCTTATTATGCTATTCAGGCTGGTCTTGAACTCTGTAGTCCATGCTGGCTTCAAACTTGTGGCAATCCTCCTGCCTCAGTCTCCCGAGTTCTAGAATTACAGACATGTGCCCCTATACCCATTAAGACTACTCTTGATGATTAAATATTTAGGGACTATCACACAAAGTATGGATAGCAGATATCACTGGTTTGTTCAATGCTTCCTTTTCTCTTTTTATGTTTTCCAAGTTTTCTGCTTGGTAATGTATTATTTTTAAAATCAGTAATGAGATACAAATGCTACTGGAAAAGATCTGACTGTGATACCTTTCTCAGTGTATGTGTAAATATGTGTATTTCTTTTTAACAAACTTACCTTTGGCAAGGAGGCTCGTGACCCTGAACTCTGTGTGGTCATAGTCAGCACTGTAGTTATTCCCAAAGCAACCCTGGCTGGAGCCGCATCCATGTTGATCCAGAATGAAACCCAAGATAGAATTACAATCAAGAGACTGGGGATGTACATCTGGATGAGATAGTAGCCCATTTGTCGTTCCAGATGGAATCTCACTTCTATACAAGTAAACTTTCCTAATTAGTCATAAGATAAACACATTGATTAGTAGAGAAGATTTTTCTTATGGCATCACATATCACAATTTAATTTTCAGAGCAATTTTGTCCTAAAAATTCCCACTGTAATGAAGAAACCCCAAACCACATAATTAAATTTTATTTGTGATTTCTTTTTCTGTTAGCATCTATAAGCTGTGTAAAGAGTGAGATCTTTTAGCAAATAGTGTGTAATCTTATCGCCTCACCACTGAGCAGTACTTTTGAAATTCCTGAAAGATTATGTTTTTGTTTGATTGTAGTAATTGTTTCAAAGACAGACAATGAAATCCATATTTACCATATAAAGATTTTCTTTACTCATTGACTACTTCTGTTGGTTTTCAATGCTTATTGACACCTAGGAGCTGTTGTTTCAGAGATGTTTGCATTTAAAGTATTAAGAGATGAATACAAGTAAAGATGGATATTTCTTTAAATAATGAAACAAGAAGATGTGTGTACTTTTAGTAACTTCTGGCGTAACTGTAAAATACAGTAAAATGAGCAATTTATACTCATTTTGTATATTTATGCCTTTGTATATCTATTATTTACCTCTCTTATGGTAAAAGAGGAGCAAACTATATTTCAAAGATTAAATTGATATTTCTGCTTATCCTCTGGTTTTACTTCCTTTTCTGTTATCTCTACTACTCTGTTACTTGTCCTTTTAAATTTTTTTTCTAAATCACCAATTCTTGTTTTTCTAATGTTAATTATTTTGAGAAAGATAAGTCAGACAGTTAGTGGTCTTCTCTTTAAGTAATCTTCTTTCACCTAAACATGAAAGAAAAATGGCAAAGACCCATATCCAGGAAGAGTGCGAGTGTCTCTCTGGGTATGTTTCATGTGATAGATCTGCTAACGTGGCTTACTCCCAAAAGATTGCACACTTGATGAAGGAGATGGGGTAGATGTGATTCTAGAATTTAAGTCTGAACAGATATTCACTGGCTCTTGGAGGATTGGATTCCGCTTTGTAACATGTAGCAATTAGAAACACGTTCAAGCCATGTAGCTTCCCCTCCTTTGTTTATCAAATGCATATAGCAGGCTTAAAGTTTCTTGAAATATAAAAAAAAATATTTAGAGCTTTAATGCTCTATTTAACATGAAAATTTAAAAATTTTCATTAAAAAGAATGGAAAGAGGCCCAAAGTAACTGAAATATTTTTATTACATCACTGTTAAATAACCTGCTAAGCAATCTCATGACATAATTACTAACAACTGTACTGACCACTTGGATATACGGTATGATTTATCTAACTTTAATATAATTCTCAAGAAAAAACAAACTGTTGCTATTTTTTAAAAAAGTTTTTATATAAAAATTGTTCAGAAGAAATAAAAGGTATACACATGTGCACATACCATTGTTTGAAGAATATATGATATTTATAGCTTCTGTGGGTGTGCACACACTTGTACAACTGTATGTTCTGTGTATTTTTGTGAAGAGAAAAACCAACAATTTCTACAAAAGAAATCTATCATCTACGCATCATAGCAATAGATTATTAGGCAAGGAGAGAGAGGCAGATTTTGAAGAGATTAGGAGGGGGCAGGCTGTAGGACTTTGATGTACCTAACTTAAAATATACTTTTGGACCATGAATAAAAAAATGAAATTGAATAGAGCATTTGGGTTGGTGCAGTCATTTGTATATGAATTTATAACTTCAATGCGTTTTATTAGAAAAATGTATTTCCAAGTATGATTTTCATAAAACCTGGAGTTTTCTTTGTTGCTTTTTTCATTTGCATAAGGAATATAGAGGACATCTCTGCCTACCACTGGATAATAATTAACAGATGACTCCTGTGCGTTGTAAGAATAATATAACATGGAGCTTAGTTTCTGAGACAAATTAAGTGCATATCTGATGGATGAACTTGCCAGATGCATTTATTCTCTCATAATTTTGGGCAATTTATGATATTTTATATCCTAGATTATAAAGCTATGAAATTTCTATCATATCATCTGAGAAAACACCTGTGCAGCTTTTTGCTTTAAGTAGACACTCATAACTGTATGTTCTGTTCCTGTAATAATTCGGTGCATACCCCCAGCTAAGTATGCAAATTTGCTCTGTACTAAGGAAGAACCTTGAGATATGTATCATAACAACTTGTCCCAAGGTAATCTTCACAGCTTCAGCTCTTATTCTGGGTGTAATGTATGGCCTTAAACTTTATGTGTACCTCGAGACTGTGGATGTGACTTTATTTGGAAATAAGGTATGTGCAGATGCACTCAAGTTAAAATGAAGTTATTCTGGATGAAGGGAGCCCTGATGTAATATGCCTGGTGAGAAGAGGAAAATTTGGACACAGAGATACAGACATAAAAGGAAAATCTGTAGCTCTGAAGGCAGCGAATAGTGTGTCTGTGACCCAAGGAATACCAATGATTGGCATAAATATGAAACTAGAAAAGGCAGGGAGAGATTGTTCCCTAGAGCCTCCAGGCAGAGTATGGTTCTGCTGACCCCTTGACTTCAGGCTTCTAACCACTAGAACTGTGAGAAAAGAAATTTCTTTTGCTTTAAGCTACCAAATTTGCCAGCAGGATTTTGTGGCAGCCCTAGGAAACGAATACAACACCCTATCCCAAAGGTCTAGAGACTTCTGCATTTCCCTAAAAATTGTATCAGAATTTGTATACAGAAATTGTATCAGGACAAAACTGTCCTTAGCTGAGCAAGCTGACGACTTTCTTGGCCTTCATCTTTGTATTAAGACATTAACCTTGAATTCCCTAATAAGCTCATGTCTATCACCTTCATCTCTGAGTAAAGTGGCCAGGACTTTATGAACAGATATTTTGCATTTGTTTAAAAAATAAGAAAGATTAAGGATTTTGTATAGTAATAGGTCTGATCACAGTTCTGGAAAATGCTGAGGCCAAAATGAGTCATAGTTTACTGTAATAAAATGATAAGAGCAGCAGTAGATGCTGATGAAGGCTGTATAGTCACCAAACTAGAGAGATGCTATGTGGGCAACTGAAGGGAGTTATAGTAATCAGGTTAGGTATTTGGGAAGAGCTCATACCAGTGAAGAAAAGTAAAGGGATTTTAGAAATGTACACATCCTACTGAGTCTCTTAATTGCTGGTGCTGGTGACTACATCTGATAATTACTCTGAAAGGCACAAAGTTCCCGTGCTGGCCTGCGTAGTACATGCTTAGATAAAAATGCCTTGAAATGCGTAAAAATATGGCCAAAGAGAAAGTTTAGGCAAATAAAATCTTTTAAAACAGCAACTCATTTTATTATATTTTTTTCTCACCAAATATTTTTTATTGGGAATAATAGTTATTTTCTTTTCAAATAGTATCAGTTATAGCTTATAATGGGTTTAATTTTTAAATATTTTAAAGAAAAAGAAACAAAAACAATAAACACATAAACATAAGAACAAAATTCCAGAACAATATGACAGAAGGGTAACAATGGTCAGCACATTGCCACATTGTACATTGTTATCTGCGAATTAGTTACTCAGAGTACGAGATACCAGCATTTAATTGTCCAGATAATATTAGTACAAGCCTATCCTTTCAGTGGACTGAGAAAAATTAGCAGTGTATCTATCTTAACTATTTTTCACATATACATATATATATATGTATATATTTTCCTTTAGCTTTTTCCTTCCTTCCCCTTTCCCATTTCTCTAAACCAGTTTCTCTTTCCTTTTGAAGTTTTTTTTCCCGTTTTACAATATCTATTGTACATTTTGGATCATATTTACTCTCTCAGCTTCTGACACTAGAGAGACAATATGATGTTTACACATTTGTGTCTGGTTTATTTTTGAACATGGACTCAAGTTGCATCCATTTACCTATAAAAGTCTCCAGTTTATCCTTTCCTTTTATTTCATAAGCATAACATTTTAAGAATCTTTTCTATGTAAATACAGGCTTTTCACAAAAATTATTTGTCTAACTAGATACCAAGCATTTGTTTGATTTCATGTAAGACAATCATACAACAATATGCAATAAATCAATGCATCTACATGTTTCAAATGCTTCAACTTTCTGCTCTGTCCCTATAGAAAACATTAAGCTATATAAAGTTAAAATAGTTAAACTAGCACTACTGTTAGTAAACCTCTGTGTATCATAAAGTCACAAATGGTAAGTGTAAAGAAGGATAATTAACCCCCTACCTGTATTGTAATGTTTAGTGCAATAGCGTAAATCTTTTTCTTCTTTCAGCAGAAACTGGGGCAAAGTGAGTCCTTCTGCCACTTGCACAGGTGCCTCATCTTGCCATTCAAAAATTAGATCATTCATTGTGTACCCAACTAAGCAAAACATAACAGATATTAATAGCTGAAAAGGATGTTCAAAGAAAGGAAGAAAAAAACAGTTGTGTACTCATACAGGACACAAGAATAACCGTGTCATCTCACCTTTGTCAGTTGAGCTATGCATTACCTGATTCCATTTCAAAAATGTGGAACACTGATGAAATAATGTATGCAACTGAAGTAGCCAAGAAAAAGTGTAACATGAAGTATAGATAAAAAGTGTAACATGACAGGTAAAAGCTTAAGGAAGATACATATGCATTCTTTTTTTGGGAACTGCAGTGAATTCATTAATTCAGCAATTTAAATTTTGGTTTTACTCAATTCATTTTTTTCCCTCTCACCTTCTTTCAAATTAGAATGATTTTAACACAAACCAAAACTTTCACTAGGTAGAAAATGACTTCCACTGGTACAACATCTGTGTGTGGGCGTCACTACTGCCTGATAACTTCTTAATTTAATTTTCTTAGTATGTAGCATCTGCTTCTGTGTTCCAGGTCCCAACATGGATAAAAGTATGTTTTAAATAAAAACATCTTTTTTTTTTTGTACGAAGAAAATCCACTGGAAATATAGTTTACATAGGAAAATTTTTTGCATATGCTATTCGTGATTTCAGGCTACAATTAAATAACAGATTTGCAGTAAGTCAACAGTGTTTGGTAAGCTATATTGTCATATTTCTGTCTATGTGAGAGATATCTAAAACGGGTAGAATTTTGTATTTTTTTCCTCCAAGTGAGAAGCTATGGAAACTTATGTTTGGAGGCTACTGCAGAGGAGCTGGGGCAGGAGGCTTGTCACCGCCAATGAATCCCTTGTTGCAGAACTACCACGGAGGTGGCAAGGGAGAGGCAGCACGGCGTGATTTCTAAGCTAAGTCAAGTGGTCAGAAAAGGAAGAAAACTTTCTGTGTGTATGAAGATGCATACAAGCAAATCTGTTCCAGGCAGTTATTCCTGAAAACAAGCTTGTAATTTAGGGAAAAGACCATGAGTAATTATAAATACTTAGTTCAGAGTAGGTTAGACAGTACAGAGCGGTGGGTCGGAAAGGGAACTGATCACTTTTCACTCTCCCCAATATCTGGAAAAGAACCTTCCAGAGAATCTCAGGGGCTGTGGTGATCATGACTGTGTTCCTCTCACTGACTCTTGGGCATGTCTAGCAGCATGGCCCCACACACCCTGGGGATGGGAATGGCAAGAGTCTCAGTGATCAGACCTCTTTAGATTTCCAGGGATTCTGTTGCTCATGTTTATAGCAGTGGTAGCATCCATGTGGTGGCTTATTTTAGAGCAAGCATTATTTTTAGAGTTTATAAAGTCACTCAGACTTAAGGTCTGTCTGATTTTTGGTTCTAGAATACATATGAATCAGGCTTAAATTCTGTCTGACTTTTGGCTCTAGAACACATATTTTTGGTTGTAGTAGTATCCTTTAAGACTGTTGCATTTGGCACAGGAATAATTTGATATCTAACTTGCTTTAAACAAGAATGCATTTCTGCAAACCCTGCAATTAATAACTATTTATTGATAATAATCATGAGCCCTTTAATATGTCCATTAGGAATACCATTTTACCTAGAAAGAAAATAGGTGTACATTTCTAAGTGATCTAAAAATAGTAACATAGGCACCAATTTTTCTCTGGTGCCAAGAGAGACAAGTAACTTTTTCTTTAATGCATATCATCACTGAACACAAAATATTCAGATTTTTGTCCCAATTTAGATTAGTAGGAAAGTGAGTTGAAAGCTCATTTTGTTTAAACATTCTGAATTTTTTGGGAGATTTTCTGTGAAAACTAAGTAGCTACCTGAAAGTCCCTCCAAGACAAGCTCTCATTAGTCTCTGATCCAATTTATAGAAACACATGTATCTTATTCTTCTGGAAAATAATAATAAACACTAAATTATTTAGGCATGAACATTTTCTAATCATACTATTTTACCTCATTATAAGCTATATAAAATTTGAAATCAGAAAACCTACATAAAATTTTAACCTATATTAAACCTCATTATAACCTATATTAAATTTGAAATCAGAGGGAAAATAATGAGATAGCCAGGGTCAGAGGAAATTCCTTAATTCTGAATAACTTATTGGGTGTTTAAGGAAACTAACTGATGGCATTATTGAGTTAAGAAACTTTTAAAAAAATCTTCAAAATAGTCAATTTTCTTCCACATGGTTCAAAGTATTTTAACATCCTTAGGCTTTTGGTTGACAGATGTCTATATAAGTCTAAGAATATGAAGAGAAGCAGATGGCTAATGAGATTAGAGTTGTGAGCTGAATCACCTTACATTACAATAAGCTTCACAAGGAGAATAACTTGTTCAGACACTAACTTCAGCCAATGATCTCATGGTAGCCATGGTGGAGACCTGTGAATGAATGGTGCAATACTTGCTTCTTCAACAGGTATTTACTGGGCACAAACTGTGTGTAAGTCATCTCACTACACTGGAGTTGGACCTTGAAAACAACGTAGGACCTATTTGCCTTTAAAGAGTGCGAGAGAAGGTAAAGTACTTCACGCAAAGAGCAAATTCATTTGAAAGAAACTGAAAAGTACCAAGTTAGAAATAAAAAATAGAACTAGCTTTATTCATCTAGAAAGGAGCCAATTTGCATAAAACAGCACCTGAAATGAACAGAAACATTAGTGTAAGATTGAGTGAGGTTTACAACCCTGGTTGAAAAGTTGGATTTTTAAAAAAAATCCTAGTGGGTAATTGTTATGGCTTGTGTCTAGATGTCCCCCCTAAAGCCTCGTGCAGTCATACTTGGGGCCTTTTTGAGGTGGCTGAATGTAGAAAGTGTGGCACTAGAATTGAGAATTCACGGTACAGTTCTAGGCTCAAGGGCACTAGGATTAAGAGTGTGAGTGCTACCTGTCTTAAATAGCCTGCATAGCAATAATAGTTCATTGGAATCTTTTGAGCAAGAGAATGACATTACAACAATTATTCTTTAGACATATCACTGTAGCCTAATCCTTTTGTGGGGTACACAAGGACAAAACCATTTTTATAGCCATAATTAGACAGAGCTTGCCTTTTTATTGTTTTGACATTTACCTTGATATTGAAAAATCAATGGTGAGTAAAACTTTTATGGCTTTAGCACAAATAAAGACAGTGACATCAAATTGTGCTGATGTTCTTTATTGCTGTATTTCTCATAAAACGGTACTAGTTTTATTTAAGAATGTTTTTAATCCTTGATTAGCAGTAAGTATCTTACAGTAAAAACAAGACCACTTTTAGACAATGGTCTTTTGTCCTTAATAAAACAGTAAAAAATATTAATTTTATTGAATCGACCTTTGTTTAAATGATGTTTAATATTCTGCAAGCCAAATTAGGAAGTCTATACAAAATACTGAGCTGTGTTTTAGGGCGTGATGATTCTTTCAAGGAATAGCACCAGTGTGACTGAACTGCAAGCTGAACCAGCTGTTATTTTTTGTTGTTGTTAAAGAAACATCATTTTTACTTCAAAAACTTATTGGCACACCCTGGTTATTATGCCTGGGCATTTGGCAGACCATTTTCTTGAACATGAAGAAACTAAGTTTACCATGTCAAGTGAAAACAACTGTCAGTATTTGTTGTCAGCAATACATTCTGATCAAAGGAACATTAGTATTTTGGAAAAGTTTTCATTACACAACGCATTCAATAACATTCCAATACTTAGAGATTTTTTGATGAGCTCAATGACAATGCTAACAGATGAGGTATTTTGATATTGTACAATGAAACGTGCTTGGAAAATCTGAGAAACACATTAAACATATTTTCCAAAAGATTTCAAAGCATGGTTTTAAAAACTACACATAGACAAATGATCCATTCCAAGGTCAAGATGGACAAATGAATTTTAATGGTTGCTATATTGCATATTGTTGTCTTCAAATTAGTTGTACAGATTACCAGATATAAGCATGCAAAATTGATCAAAAAATTAAGCATTAACTGTCCCTTTCAATAAACCATTGGACATCAGTGGTACAGTTATCCCAGCTATCCTTCTATATATATTTTTTCCCTTCCTTCTTTTTTTATGTTTTTTCCCTTCCTTCTTTCTTTCTTTCTCTCTCTCTCTCCTTTCCCTCATCCCAGTTGTTCTATCCTTGGAGCAATTTCTTTTCCTTTCATTGATATGCTCCCTTCTTGAAGGTCATCTATGGGGCTAAACCAGACTGAGCAGCATCAGAATGATGGTCTGTGGTCAGGATTGATGGTTGTGTTTATGCCAGAAGAAACAGCAACAACGTGGTAACTACAGCCTAGTAGACATTGTCAAGACTACCACAGGCCTAGACTGTTGCCTAATCCCACGAGGGAAAGGGTCTGGAAGAATTCATGGTATTTTCGACAAGTTTGAGGAGTAGGATGCTTAAAATGAATTTAATTATAATTGTGTAAAATGTGCATTATTTTGTATGCAGGTACCTTAGAAAATAGTCATGGCACATATTTAAATATTTTCTTATAATTTGAGAAGTATTTTAAAAACACACATGCAATTAATATGCCATAGAAGTTTGCAAGAGTTAAAAGATTGAATTATACTTTTTTACACGGATTCTTCCTGGCCCTCTAAACCTATGCAAATTCTGAGTTTTCATTTTCTCCTCATGTCTTTAGATAAGATGATAGCTCAGTGTGCCACAGTGATATACTCTTGTTTTTTTATGGCGGTCTGTGTTAGCTCGGCCACAATGCAAGACTCTCCATCAGAACCTCTAGAAAGAAACAGAACATGGACACTTCCATATTCTTCTGCCTAAGGTCCCTGAAATTTTTGCCATTTTAGGGCACTGTTCTCATTCTCTACTGAATATCAAGCTGATGGGAGAACTGTTGTATCCTCAGGATCCTAAACAGGCTTCCTTCCATCCTCTTCCTCCTGTGAATGCTCACTTTGGGAAAAGTTCTATTTTTTAATATTGTCACTAAGACAATATTAATTCTATGTTCTGTTGACTGTATCTTCTACTCTACTTTATGCCATTGCACACATTCTGAACCATAAAATAAGAATGTTGACTCTAACACCTTTAGAAAAGGTATTGTAAATGTTATTGTCTAATTTCAATTAATTTGAACAAAATTAATTAATGAGGGAAATTATAACACATCTCGATCCTCTCTTCATCTCTCTCCTTTGAAAATTGTTTCTACTCTTTAAATCCTGAAAGTTGCATAATAGAAACTGAAAAACAAAAATGCATGCATTAGTCTCAACTCACGGTCCTACCCACTAGTGTTACCTAGTTTTCTTTGCCTCATGACCAGTTGTCTTTTATTTCCTTTCTCTTTCTTCTATGTCATTTATGTGCAAGTAAACATACATGTATATCTATATACACATACATATGTACATACACTGTATGTGGTTATAAACTTAAAACATTTCAGGCAAAAATATATGAAGTTTATTAATTAATTTCAATTAACTTGAACAAAATTTTTGTTCTTGAAGAAAATAAATGAATGCATGCATAGGAGCGGGCTACAGATAAAGTAAAATTTAAATAATTAAATTCTGTTGAAAGGCAGAAAAAAAGATTGTCGTAAACATAGTGAAATGCTATGAGTTTGGGTAGGGGGGTGCATTTTTATGAATATACTCTAGCAAAATTGATCCATAATTTTGAAGCAATTTACATGAAAATCTCTACACGATTTTCAATTGGAAATTAATCTGAAATATAAAATATGTAGATAGCAAAGGTAGCTGTGAGGAAAAAAGCAGCCCTTCCTTACAGGAGGTAACGTACAGAAGGTTGTAAGAGAGGCAAATTAAACAGATGTCACAGAACAAAGCCTAAAAGCAGGCATATGTATGAAATTTAAGGTAAAAATGATACTTCAAATCAGCATGGAAAAACTTTTAATTAGTGATTATGGGAGAGATTTCTGTTCACTGAGAGAAAAGAATGAATCAAAATAAAATATATTTAAAATGTAAGCACAATCTGCTATCAAAGTTCTGGTTTAAAATATACTGTTTTTGGTTAATATTGAGATGTATAAGCACAACCAGATTTAATTATATATTATATATACAAGTTTTACATAACCCTTACATGAAAATATATAGTATTATATATGATAAAATATTTTAATATATTGTACTTTTTATACTTGAAAGAAACAATAAGGTTATGATATCAATAATTTATACAAAATAAAGATGGAAAGATAATTCAAAAAGAACTGAACAAAAATTTAAACAAAATTTACAGACAAAACAGGAATGGTTTTTGCCAATGTAGAAAACAAGAAGATGAAAATAGAATGATATGTAATTTCATAGCCATCAAATTAGACCAAAACCTTAAATCTGTGGTATAATGGCAATTTTAACATGAGTTTGATATAAATATATTTTTAAATTTCATATATTTTTGCCTGAAATGTTTTAAGTTTATAACCACATACAGTGTATGTACATATGTATGTGTATATAGATATACATGTATGTTTACTTGCACATAAATGACGTAGAAGAAAGAGAAAGGAAATAAAAGACAACTGGTCATGAGGCAAAGAAAACTAGGTAACACTAGTGGGTAGGACCGTGAGTTGAGACTAATGCATGCATTTTTGTTTTTCAGTTTCTATTATGCAACTTTCAGGATTTAAAGAGTAGAAACAATTTTCAAAGGAGAGAGATGAAGAGAGGATCGAGATGTGTTATAATTTCCCTCATGTGAATGTGTTTATTATATGCTACAAACATATATTACTAAAAGTTTTTAAAAGCTAAACATTTTAATTAGTCTTGAAATTCAAGTTTTACAAGCTTCATTAAAGGAATACCCCATAGTTTGAAAACAATGAAACAGAAAAGAAAAAGAAGCAGTGTTTTGATTTTCAAGACATCATTCAAGTATATTATCACTATTTAAAGCAAGTAATCTTTAGCAGTTAAAAATAGTTTAAAAGATTACACAAGAAACAAGAGGTTATTGTGTTATACTTCATAAAATGGATAGTAGTATATAAAAGAATTTTACAAAAGGGAGACTGTGGGCTGACAATACATTTAAGCTCAAAATGAGTTTAGAGATTTATAAATAAGTTATAGATGTGCATTTAGTTTCAAAAGTAAACCAGGATCATATTTGGCCTAGCTATCTCAAAAAATTATCAAAAGATAGAGATTTCTGGTTTGACCCAGTTTGCAAATTCTTATGTTCTTAATATGCAGCAGGAATTAAAAAAAATAGGGAACAATTTGTTCACTCCTGGCACATGCTGAGCATTGCTAAGAGAAATATTACTCAAGTAAATTTTATTGACCTGACAAGGAACAACTGCTATGTCAAAATACATTTAACTAAAACCTCTTTATTTATAATTTGTGCATTTAATTTTAATTCTTTTGCCATAACTCATGCTGTTGCATGTGGTTTCATTTGAGTTATATGTCTACTAAATTAAAGAATTACATGTCTTCTTAATAACTATACTGCCTCTTAAACTTTCTGGTAAACTGACCTATGGCCATTATTTTACATTACTTGCCTTAAATTTCTTTTTGAAGACCTGAGATGCTACTATATAACACAGATTTAAGTGTTCCCTCTTTCTCTTGGGACAAAGGTGAAAATATAAATCGTAACTCCTAAATGTTCTTTTTGACAATCACCCCAATAATTTTGTTCACATCTCTCAAAACTTCACACAGTTGACACAAGTTAAATATACAATTTTTTAAATTCTTGTGAGAAATCTCAGTTAAAATCAGAAAAGGACCTGATTGTGAGCCTATTTTAATGAAAATAGATCTTTTAGTTGGTTGGATTTCTGCAGTCAGAGAGGTTATAAGAGGATTTTGTGGGGCTGGGGATTTAGTTCAGCGGCAAAGCGCCTGCCTGGCAAGTGCAAGGTCATGAGTTCGGTTCCCGGTACCGGAGAAAAACCAAAAAAAAAAAAAAAAAAGAAGAGGATTTTGTCTATCCTTTTATTACAAACTTTAGATTGTGGAGAAACATCCTACATCTGTCTCCACCCCCCAAGGCTGAGGCTCAAGATCTGCTCAAATTTGTGAAATAATCAAGTCAACCTTCATAGCTTCCAAATGCCAACAAAGACACCGTAAGCCCAGTCAACAATGTCTAAAAATTTACAATATTCTGAGTAGAGAATACAAAGATACTGTGATGATCCTCTTGGACTTTTGAAGTCTGATATTTCAACATTGTTGCTTACACACAAGAACAAAAGCCTAGATAATCCTCGAGAAGGCCTCTGGGTTGGCACAAGTCCCACTGGAGATTCTGGAAGCATGTGAAGAATGTCATGAAATAGTATTAATAATGCTATGAAATTTAAACTTGAACATAATTTGATAGCTTGAGTGTCAGAAAAAAGATTATAAAATTTTGGTGCAATTTCTCTTAAAGCTGGAATACCCTTTACCATTGCCCTATAGTCACTGAAGCTTCCAAAGAAGGTAATCAGTCTAGTAATGGACAGGCTTCAAACACCAAAATCCATATATAGTATAGTATATAGTATAAGAAAAACTAAATTGAGCTCATCTTGACAGAAATCCAGAGGTTACAATAAATTATTATTTTATAATTTATCACACAATTAAAACTACATTGCTTCTTTAGGATGTACTAACCCAATTTGTATCATTTTACTTATTAGTAAAATTTAGCCAATACATATTATTGCCAGAGTAAAGATACCTGATAACTTACTTGGAGCCAAAAGTAAATATAATATGTATAAGTAAAATGCAAATGGTATTTGACCAGAAAAATATCTAAATAATTAGACTCTATAATTCTGTTGCATCCTTCAAAATCAAGTCACAATGAAGAATTAGTGATGACTCTGGAAAATAGTTTTAGAGGAAACTTAAAACATTACTGTAATAATACATGTTATGTTAGAGTGTTTTTAAATATCATATCTTTCAGATAGAAATCTCACATCAAGATAACTCATTATTTGAAAGTCTTAAATTGTTCGTCACAGACAAACACAAGGGCTGGGGATATAGCTCAGTGACATAAGCACTTGTCTGGGCAACTTGCGGTCATGAGTTTGATTCCTGATGCAAAAAAAAAAAAAAAAAAAACAAGCAATAACAAATGCTGGTGGGGCTGCGAGGAAAAAGGGAACCCTTCTCCATCGTTAGTGGAAGTGTAGACTGGTGCATCCACTGTGGAAATCCGTGTGTAGAGTCCTCAAAATCTAGGACTAAAGCCTCTGTTCAACCCAGCCATTCCCCTTCTTGGTTTCTTCCTGAAAGAATTAAAAGCATCATACTACAGCGATATATGCATGCCCATGTTTACAGCAGCACAGTTTGTAATAGCCAAATCTTGGAAACAGCCCAAATGCCCATCAACCAATGAATGGATAAAGATGTGGGTTTTTTTTTTTTTTAGCACAATGAAGTACTACTCTGCTTGAGAAGGATAAGCTTGAGACATTTCTAGCTAAATGTATCCACTTGAGACCATTCTCAAGTGAAACAAATTGGACACATGTGTAAATATCACATTGCATCTCTGGTATCAGAAACTGAAAGTGTAAATAAGAACTAAAATGTATAACAGATATTGTGAAATGGGAAGAAAATGTTCAAAGGGGAAGGGGAACAAGGTGGGATGGAACAGATGGGGAAGAATGGAAACAAAGCCTTTGTCAGTGGGAGAGGATGGGAGGCGTTTGGGAAAAAATAAGAATCAAGATATATTATGTACAGGTACAAATTCCCTATGGTGAATATGATCATTAGGAATATCTAAAATGCACCAATAAAATTAATTTAAAAAATAAGAAAAGTAATGAGATTATCCTTTACAACATTTTTTAAAGTCTAGGTCAGTCATCCATATCTGTGTGATGTTTTGGAAAACAGATCTGTGTTCTAAGCCTGACTCATCACTAGCACTCATTAGTAGCTATGTCTGTTTGGATGAGTTACTTAAAGTTTCTGAATGTTTGACTTTTCACCTGTAAGGGAAAATGGAGTTCTCCCACAGGATGGCTGTAAGAACTAACACATTCCCACCAGTTTGAACCTGCAGTACACGGGCAGGATTTGCACCACCTGATGGGTCTGGCTCATGCTACTCACTGGGACAGGACACTCAGGCATGTACCACCAGTGGTTTAGAGCTGCCCAGCAGCAAGACACATCTATCTTCTTCTCATGAACGTGTTAAGAAAATGTATACATGGCCGGCCGTAAAAAATAGTCTACTACTGTGCAATTTACTGTGAATGTAAGGCATATATCCTGCCACTGTATCTGTTTTTATTTTTTAATTTATTTTTTGTGGTACAGAGAATCGAACTCACGATCTCACACTTGCCAGGTAGGAGCTGTGCCACTAAGCTATATTCCCCAGCCTCCCTGTTTTTATTTTTTAAAAACAACTTACTACACCTAAAATTTAGTAGATCAAAGCACAGCTATTCAAAAGATACTATCATCTGAAAAAGAGTGGTGAATACATGTATATAAACTTGTAAGTCTTTTATAAGAATCTTTAAGCAATTCATTATTTTATTTCTATGCATTACAAAAAATGGAGGTCTTAAAAAAAATGGAGGTCTTATCTTTTGTGCATCTGAAATG
>NW_004955403.1:32381751-32402427 GCF_000276665.1 Chinchilla lanigera | reverse complement strand
AAAAAAAAAAAAAAAAAAAAAAGATGAACAAGTTCAAACCTGTACTCAGTTTAAGTTATATTTGTATCATTTTAATGACATATGTTAAATATGTAACATCATTTTCATTAAATCATCCAATTGTGTTGTAAGTTACATTTCCAGGATATTTTTATGTGTTCTAACTCATAAACTGATAATTATATGCTGATTTCACGTAAATATGAAAACCTAATCCTGTTGGGTTTTTTTTGTTTTGTTTTTTGTTTTTTCTTTCGGTACCAGCAATCGAACTCATGACCTTGCACTTGCCAGGCAGGAGCTTTGCCACTGAGCTAAATTCCCAGCCCCCAGCAGAGATTTTGCATTTGACCCATATGTCATAAATATTTTTTGTGGAGATTAGGGAAGCAGTGATTGTAATTAGGTTGAGAGAAGAAATGTAATCACAGATAACTATGCCCTACTCTGGTTTCTCTTCAGAACCTATAAATCTTTCGCTTTTTACAGATGGCTATGTCAAATACATCCAGGGAAGTTTTTTTCTCCCATTTTCTGTTTCCTAAATCCTCACTAATGTTTCATCATTTCCAAAATAGCTATGATGAGAAAATTTGTGAGGTTATTACTTGACTTAGAAAACATCATTCTTAGAAAATATTGTAAATTCTACTTATGGTATGATTGTATCATATTTACACATAAAACATTGCAAAAAACCTCATATTTATGACTCACAAATTATAATTCTTTTAAATCAACAATTCTTTGGTATATATACATAATGGAGTACTACTCAGTTATAGAGGATAAATTTGAGTCATTTATAGGAACATGGATGTGCATTGAGACCATATGCTGAGTGACACAAATCAGACACAGTTAAATATCACATGAAAAACCAAAAGTATTAATTATTTAAAGTGCAAAGCAAAAAATACCCAAGATAAAACAGGAGATGGGAAAGAGACCCAGCGATACAGAGGGGTAAGTGCAAAGCAAAAAATACCTGACATAAAACAGGAGATGGGAAAGAGACCCCGCGATACAGAGGGGTAGAGGGGAGGAGAAGGATAAGTACAAGGAACAAAATACTGTATGTATATTACCAACTCCCCATGATGAATGTATTCCAAATATTTACTAATAAAAATTATTTTAGAAAGAAAGTTTTAACAGGCCTGGGTATGATTATCCCTTATTTCTGTCAAATGCACTCCCTAGATCTGCATCTAGATTTTGCTTTTTCCCCCACCCAAAACTCAAAGAAATCTATAAATTTCTAGGGACTGAGGACTAGAAGAAACAAGCCTCTTGGGATTTTTGAGTGCTCATCAATTTGACAAGCCATTCTCCAAATGTTGTAGAGACTTCCTCATCTCTGAGGATGTGAGAGGGATGCCTATCACAGCCAATAAGAATCAATTATAGGGGTCTATGAACATGCCTGCCTCACAGGGACAGGCAAAATGGAAACAACCCTAGCCTCCATTGTGATTCATAATTCCTGGGTTTTGACCTCTTAAAAAACTTCTAATATATACTTCACTTATTTATTAATACAACTCTTCCACCACACTTTGTGCCTTTTTCTTTAAAAATAATTATCCCCAAACTCTTATTCATATATTTTTCTTCTTTTTCATTTTGTTGTTTTCTAGTTTGAGTGGTTTTATTTTTTATTATTATTATAGATAATTAATATTGTTTTTGTTTACTAATTTGAGTTTGTTTCTCTCTAGATCCTTTCTGTGGATCTTTCATGATTTCTGGAAGCTATGTTTTTAAATTAACACATCAGACTTTTGATGTAGTGTATTTAAATAATTTATGGATTCTTAGAGTTGAGGTGACCTTTGCTTGCATCTAACGTAGCTCACTTGTCTTACAAAAGAGACAATTCAGCCTCTGAAATTTAATGTGTTTACACAGTTTATATAGCTTCCTATGGAGAGACTGAAGGCATTTTCCTGGATTCCTTCTTTAATATAGGAGCTGCCGATGCACAGCATAGGTTAAGGGACTACTGTGACTTCACCCTGGGGCATCACACGGAGGTGAAAGTAGAACCTTAGAAAGTCTATGGGTTTGCCATGGGCACGTGCCCAGTTACTCCAAGGAAAGAGATTTTGGGGCAGCCACACTGATGTTCTCTTTAATGAATCTTCAGGTTTATTATGATCACAATTGGACCATATTAACCTTGTTGTAAAAGAAATGCCCATAATATTTACTGTATTTAACAGGAAAAAAATGAGAGCACTATCTTAACTTTCACCAGCTCTTCTAGTGATGACAAATGGTAAGCCAGAGAGAAAATATAAGTAAGTGGGGGTGGGACAGGCAATAAAAATGTAAACAGAAAAATTAAACTGCGAGTTCAGACAGTAATATGTGCTGTGAAGGAAATATATAATAATGGAGTAGGAAGCAGCAGGGTACAGGCAGCTAATTGTGAGGAGATGATCAAAACAGCCCTGTAGAAGGGCACGAAGTGTCCACTTATGCATGAATCTGCAGGAAATGCATTTTAGACAATAAAATGCATTGTTGAAATAAATAGGTAGATGTTATTTGCTGTTAAATAAGCCAAACAGAACATCCAAAATAATTTTTAAAGCATTTTCTGAATGCATTGAGGCCATACATATAATTTTACTCACACTAAAATTGAAAATACAAACAAGAAAGGGATCAATTGATTCTATAAGTAAAAGGAAAGGATAGGAGCAGTGGGGACAAGAAGAGAAATCTTAACTTTTTAATCCCCACTTTCTCTCTGGAGAAAAGTAAAGTTATAGGACATGAAGATATTTTATATATTAGACTGCTGAAGCAAAACAGAATCTTAACTGGTTGATAAAGAACTGAAAAGCTATTAAAAGATTACCTGAGAATACATTCAATCACTAACAGGTAGATTCTGTGAGTTAGAAACAACAAAGCCAAACAATAAATGCACACAATGCTAGAATAAATTTTGTCTGTGAACAAGTAAAACAGGAGGAAGCAGTGATCTACAGGAGCTCCCATTAGGGTCATGAAGAAAAAGTCATGCCATATGCCGTTGAATTATTATGTCATGATCTCACTTGCAACTCTGCCAGCATATTAAATGACAGTGCAAGTAGTGTTTTCAACAAGATATTTGATTAGTTCTACTGCTATGCTTATGAGAAAGATGTCAAAATAACTTGATGATCAACAATCATTGATGACTGTTTCAGTGATGATTTGTAGGTGACAGGCATAGCAACTGCTGATCATATTTTCAGTATTATAAAACAGGAATTTCTCTGGTGTATCATAGCGATCTCCCAAGAGCTGCCCTTTGGAAGAATGTGTAATTGCATGTTGTCAAATTCCCTTGATGAATAATCAGGGGAAATATGTATCATGAAAGTAGAATTATGAAATAAACCTAACAGGATAATATTTTACTGGGCAAAGAGATAAAACACTTGATATTAAAGTAAATAAATAATAAAATAAAATAAAGTACCTGCTATTTATTCAAGGGAACCAATTCGATAAATGCGGCAGGGCAACGCAGAACTTAGTTGTAGTACAGACCAAACTACATGTAGCCTGGGTAAAGAGTGCTTTGCAACTGCCTGTAATATTGACTGCAATAGTTACAGAATGAATGGCGTGGCCACTAAGGGGGAGATAGGCCTAGTTTGGTGGTCTCAGTTTAGGCCAGTTTTAATATGTACAAAGACAGAGAGGTGAGGGGAAACTGGCAAAGAAGGTAACTCTGATCTTTACATAAAGGAAAGCAACTCGAAGTACTGGATATACTTAACTTGTAGAAATAATTGTAAAGTGCCATAGTTACTATACATAAATTCTTGAAATTTGTCAGATAAATTTAAAGATGACTGATGCTTGTGCAATAAGTTTGCAAACTATTAATTCATAACAGTTTCCTCTGTCCACTTTACAGTTGTGTGATCTTGACACAGTTGTTTAACCTCTAAGCCTTATTTGGTGATTTTTGAAACAGAAATAAAACCCAATTCATTATATTGTGGGGAGGACTAAATCAAGTACTCTATGTAATAGATATAAAACTATTGTGATGTCTTTTATAAGATTGGCAACTCTGTCATAATTTTACTATATTGTCATACAGTTGAAATGTCTGATAATCAGAAAAATTCAACCTACGAAGATGTAGACAGATTAGAAGACATTGGTCATTGGTTTGATGCAGAATGGAATATTTAATACTTTAGGAGGATTTATTTTATAAGTACACAGTTCAGCAGAGAATATTTTTGTTGTGAGAACTCCATTTTCTTAGCAAAGTTGCAGTGACAAGGACTTTAGTAACAAAGACTTAGAAAATGACAACCATATGTACCTCAGACTAGGCAACAAAAAACACAATATTATTTTGAATACCAAAACATTTAAATTATGAAAGAGTTTGGATAACAGTACAGAATATTAGGAAATAAGAGTGAAAAATCATCACCAACCCTATCTTTTGCCTTAGTTAAAGTGAGCATAAATTTCAGAGTATCTGGTCTATGTAATGTCAGGCCTGGTTTTGAAATACAGCTGGAAAAGTAAATAATAAAAATTTTCCATCTATCTTCACTATTTATGTTCCAAAACCACCACAAAAAATATCTCCTGTCTTTAGCTTATTTCTATACAAAAAATTCATTAAACTATATTTCAAAATCTTTCTAAAATTTTTGTTGGTATTTTTTGCAAGGTTATCCTTTTAAGTTCTCCAGCCCCCATTTTGGAGGATAATATTAGGGATTTAGATATTCTTTGTGGAAAATAGTATAATAGCTATTTAATGACTCCCTTAAATGTTTTTTTTTGGATTTTGTTTTTGTTTTTTCTTCCAGTACCGGGAATCGAACTCACAACTTTGCGCTTGCCAGGCAGGCGCTGTGCCGCTGAGCTAAATCCCCAGGCCCAAATGTTTTGTTTTTAATGCTAAATGATAAAACTTTCTTTAAATTTTACATGTTGGTGATGCTTTCCTTTTATTATGCATCTATCTATCTATCATTTATCTATCTGTCTATCTATAATCTATCTGCCTACCTAATCTATCATCGTCTTTTGATATGAGCTACAGAAGTAGACCCTTTATGGAGTGATCATAGTTTAAGTGTCCTATGTTATCTTTGACTCAATCATATGCCTGTAATAGATGGTCTAATAAATTTTCCATGCTTAAGAAATAGTACATGTCCCATTTCAAATAGGAAAAACTGTCAGTTTATAAATATTCCTTAAACTCTAAATGAAAAGCTGAAAATTAAATATTGAGTTTTTTCCTTAGCCCTCTTGCTGTGTACGGGCTTGTAAATTCCTCTGAGGGCATAATGTAAGTGGCAATGTAGCTGTGCTTTGTTCACTCATAGAATAGTTATTTCTCGTGTGTTAACATAAATAATTTATAAATGCATTTACAGATGAAACCTTGATGCTAACACATTTTGTCTTTGGAAAAGAGAGCCTTATGTTCTCCTTCACAAAGTTACAAAGAACCATGCAGTGGAATCTGAAGTTCAGTAAACCACTAGAAGTCATCCTCAGTAGGAAAATTGGTGATTGTGTAGTAGTGAGTTTGCTATTCACTACAAAGTTCACTCAATATCATTTGTCCCAAGTGACAATTACACACCAAAATTGGGGTTCAAATGTAAAGCATTTATTAAACACCAAGGCTTCATCAGTTGATAGAAATTTATGGAATCTTCTTTTCTGGTGTATGACATAATCAATTGTTGTCATTGCTAAAAGCAAGAGTCAGTTAGTGCCTACAGAACAATTGTGTATTAACATCTTTGTAACTTCTACTTTCTACATCATTCCACTTTATCTGTTTCTAGTCTTTTTGCTAGAATATTACAAAAGCTTCTTAAATAATCTTAATGCACTGGTAAATTAATCTTTAAGAGTCACAGCATTGACCAGTTTTGTTCTTCTTAAAGTCTTGAACAGTTCATCTCTGCCTATTGAATAGCACTCAGCATCACTGGCTTAGTAATTAGGGCGTACCAGGAGACTGCTGTGGGTGTGTTTTATTTTGGTTTGACTTTCCTCTATACACTAGCATTGCAACCAAGATACCCAACCACCCTGTTCTCCAATTGCCTTGCTTTGTGGTACAACTGAAAGTCTGTATTGCCAGGAATCTTTCATTTCTTTTCCCCTTTATTGCTAAGTAGCTCTCCCAATTTTAAGTTATTTTATTTTTCTCTCATTTACTTTAGTGTTTTATTCATGTCCATATTTCCTATTTAAGAACTACTTATAAAGACAAACCATGTACATTTTATAAGCAGGAGTTATATCAGAGAAATAGGTATTTCTATTTCCTCTATGAAAACCCTATGTGACAGGGAATGGTGGAGTGGGTCGTGTTCCCCCCACAAGGTAGGCCCGCCATCTAGTGGCATCTCCCTGCACTGCAGGCCTGTCTCGGACCTGAAGTCTGAAGATCCCTCTTCACATTTTACTCAAAGATGTCTAGCAGATTTTAAAATATTTTTTATACAATGCTCCAAGAAAAAAAAATTGTATAACTATCATATTTTTCATGGGATTAAACATTGACTCATCAATTTAGGCTTTTTTTATGGACATGTTTTGGAGAAATGCATGCATCTGGAAATTTTCATTTGTAAGAACAAAACTCAGTGATAGGTATGGATTCCCTCTCAAAGAAGGTGTTCAGAGGGGCACATAAATGAGTGGATGAATTTCTGATAAAGTGTGAAAGGTGCGCATTTTCCTGTGATGACACAGTGTATCCAGCAGAGTGACAACATCATAAATACTAGCTAGCGGAAGCATCATACTTGGAGCCAGATGATTTGTTACCACCACTCTGATATGGACCACAATACTGCATAATTCTGACTGACCATTTTCACACCTTTGTTGTGAATATAAGAAATTACACATCTATGAAAAGTTGTTTTGACTTCAGGGAAGAGCCAGAAGTTGCACAGTGTCAGATCCGGTGAATGAGGCGGAAGAGGGCCCCATAATGTTTTGACAACCTTGCCTGTCCATTGGATGGTGCTCAGCAGTAGCATTCACAGTATTTTTGACCACACATTGCAAACATACAAAGGAGGATTTCCAGAAGTGCTTCATGAAATGGTTAGAATGGTAGGACGTGCTTGATAGCTACCAGGAGAATTTTCAGGGTGGTTAAAAGCAATATATCTTTTACTGTAATATTCTTTAAAATTCAACTAGTCACCATATATATTTTACTGCCCCTTATATCTTGTACAGCTGTCTGACCTATAGTAGGGACTCAAGAAATAAATGGTAGTTTTAAAAAAAATTATCACTGTCTTTTTAGTCTTGATGATGTGTATAGAGACATATACTTTATTTTGAATTTAAAAGCTGTTATTTTTGTTTCTTGATTTGCTTTCCACAGTATACAGTGCATGCGTTCATTTTATTACCTTAAGTATTCATTAAAAGAGTACACACCCATTTAGTAAATATATGAGCAAAAATTGTAAAATAAATCATCATCAATTCTTCTATTTAGCATATTTAAAAAGTATTCAGAAAATGTAAGTTTTTCATACTTACAGCTTTCCAATTGCATTATACAGGTTTGCACATCCATTGGAAAATTCTTAAGATCCATTGGGCAGGAAAGTGTTAACGTTAATCTGAAAGAATTCAAAGTAATTATTTTTAAAGAAAATTAATGACACCATATTAATGCTCAGTTGCTTAGAGAAAACAATGTTGCTTTGGTTAGTGACTGACATCTACTCAGATGAAATTTTCTCTGATTTAGATATGGTGAAATAGCTATATATTCATATATAAATCTAGGGGGGGTTTTGGAGGGTACATAGAGGATAGTATCTATTTATCCATCTGATCACTTAACTTATTTTTAAATTCCGTTAGACAGGACTATGAGTGTCAGAGAGGAGCTCAGTATTTCTGCAAGAGCCAGTTAAAAGAAAAAAAAACAGTTAAAAGAGACAGTTTGAGATGGTTTCTATAAAATTAATGACAAATGTTAAAAGCTGAATTTTCCCCTAAATCACATTAATAGAATATTTAAGAGGAAAATACAGAAAGGGAATTGGAGCTCTAAATGTAGGACGGCAGGGTGCGGAGAAGAAATCCTGTATGACAACTTCCCGTCATTTTTCTAAGTAACGGAGGAAGTTGTCACTGAATATCCAGCAGTCTTTACTGGACTGAACTTGGAGAACTTGAAACTTTAGTCAGTGGAGCCCAGTTCTCTGCTGTAAGAGCAGGACAGTTCACTAGGTCTTCTCAGGGTCAGGAAATAAACCCACTAGTACCTGTGACATGATTCCACGCTGATCAAACTCACTTCCGATTTTGCTCATACACAGCATAACCCGGACGGCAGACACCACCCGTCTGCCCATTGCAAAAGCTCTTCCCCCACTTTGGGAGAGTATCTGTATGCTGGTATTGCAGATAACTCATCACACTTCAAATACTTTTTATTAGAAATGTGTATTAAGTGTATTGCCAAAATGTGCTCTGGAGAGTGGGGAGAGGAGAGGGAAAATGAGAGAGAAAGCGGGGAGGGAGGGAGAGAGAGAGAGACCAGATCCAACGTTCTTCAACTGAAGTTCTTTGCTGAGAACTCTCTAGACAGCCTCCTGGCCTCTTTTATTGAAAGCATTCCCAATGAAATTCAGTTAGTAAGTACCTCAGGTGGATTAGTTTTGCTAAATTTTATGACCTCAGGCATGGTCTTCTTATCTGTAAAATTTAGTTAATAACAGTACTCCCTGCAGAGTTGCTGGGAGCAAGGCATGCACTGAAATGTATAACATGCTTAGACAAGTGCTTGACACACAGGAAATAATCAATAAATATTAGCTACTAATGATTACTAGTGCATTCTGAAGCTCCTACACTCCCTCGATTTCTTCGCCCCCAAATTCTAAAGAAGAAAGAATGAAATCATACAGAAGAACTAAGTAAGCTTTAAGAAAAAATAACCACTACTTCTACTCAATAGAACTACATTCTTCAAAGTGCCATTTTTATGTCGACCATAGACATAAAGTTATAGTGATGTGTATTCTACCGTGAATATTTTGGACACTTAGGTCTAATTAACATAGCTTGAGAGACATAAATAGACAGACATAAGGAGCTGCTGAATTTTAAGGAGTCCCTGGAGGATCATTTGCTAATTCATTTGAGTCAGAGTCTGTGACATACAATTCATAGAGTTCAATATTCAAACTTTGGTTTTTTTTTTCCTGGTTCATACAGTTTAAGCCATCCTTTGAGCAACTGTGCATGTTTACAAAGTTTTATTTAAAAAACAACTGTAAAATTATATGAACACTATGTTCTCAACCTCATAAAGGATTTATTAGAGGAATATGTGCACATATATTTTGAAATATTCACACAATTTTCCAAATATCCAATGCTTTCAGCCAGTCAGTTTTAAACACTGCTTTTCTGACCTTTTGTATGAAAGTAAATAGAATTCTGAGAATCTTTTCCACACTCTCATCATGCATGTGATGTCAAATTCATACCCTGGCTAAGTTTCTGGCATAAATTGAGAGCCATTATATAATGCCTTAAAACAACAACAACAAAAAAAAAAACAGCACTTGAAAGGAATTATTTTTAAAGGAAAAACAGGGTTTGTAGAACTCCCATCATAAATCATATCCTAAAAAACTCTCTTTATGGAGTTTTCTTTTTTTGAAGATACCATGCAATTGCTTCTTTAACAAAATATTAATTAAAGATATGTCAGCTTGGTGGGTGTGATACTGAATTTCTTCATCAAAACATTACATATAAATTAAAGATATGTTTTGACTACATCAAAAGAAAACAAGAGACAGTTACTCATATTTTACTGTTTTGGAAATGAATATTTTCTTGTGAAAGGACACTAAGTTCTCTTTCTGAGACAAGACACATAAGCAGGTTGTGGCGTTTCTTATTTTCCCTTGAGAAGTCTTGGCTGAGTGAAGTAGTAATGTTTAAAAAGCTGAATATCATCTAGTGTGACAGTTGACATTATTAAAATTTCATTATTGCATTGAAAAGAAAGCATTTCTCATAGTCTGATATGCATCTCAAGCACTAATTGAATTAAAAAATATGTTCTAATTCCATTATAGACTTTTTAAGAAATTAAAAGTCATCATACTAAATTAGAACATTTCTAATGTTTCTAAATTAGGTATTATAAAGATAATAGTGTGCTGACTAATACTGAATCAATTTTGACACACTTTCTATAATAGCAGAGTAAGTAACACTATAGTTTTCACTTTGTCGTAGTACACACCATTTCAAATACTTTATTTGTGATAACTCATTTATTCTACACTACAAATTTATAAGACAGATAAACAATATTACCTTATTTTATACAAGAAAAAAGTTAGAAATTAAATAACCCTTTCACATTACAGTATAGAAATTAGTAGAGAAGAATTTTCAAACCTGGGGGTATAGTTCTAGAGTCTATGCTCTTAATCTGTAAACATGGCCCCTCTCAAAAGATTGGAACATTTTTCAGGAAAACAGTTTCTGAAATTAATTACATTTTAAATTTTGTACTTTTGTGTATTTCTACAGTACAAATAATGGTACAATGTATATATCACTTGTTATTAAATTTGAGTTAAATCATATATAATTTTTCCAAACAGAATTAGAGAAATGTAATTAAATTATAGAAAAGGCAAAAATTTCCCTAACATTTTATATATTTGAGCAATTTGTTATTTCTCATTTATTTATTTATTTATTTATTTATTTATTTATTTATTTTGGTATCAGGAATTGAACTCAGGACCTTGTGCTTACCAGGCAGGTGCTGAGCCATTGAGCTATATCCCTGGCCCACAATTTGGTATTTTATTGTAGATTATTTTATAATTAATAAATACTTCTTAGAAGAGAATAGATTGTTAGAAAACTAGTAGGGAGATTAGGATTCATTTCTATGGACTAATTCTGGAGTCCTTGAAGAAAAACATAAATATTATCAGCCCAAATATATTACCAAAGCAATCTGGGAAATTGATACTTGTACAGGACAGATCTTTTTTTCATTCCCTTTCTCTCCCTTCCCTCTGAGCTATTTCTTAAGATGGTTTATTCAGGTGCCAGTATCAATGACAGTCTTCAGAAAGCTGAAATGAGTGAACTTATTGTCCTTCAGAAAACATACAATTACTTACATGCCAAATCTGCTTTACAACATGTATGTTATAGCAATGCAAATTAATTTCCCTTAACTGAACAGAATTTTTTAAGTGTCTTCTGAAATAATTTGATTTTCTGTGTTAAATATTACTGTCTGTCAGCATTCAAACATTGAAGCACAGTACACAAATAAACTTTGTTTTGTAAAATCAAATTTCAGAAAAATGATTATATTTAGGTTAAATAAAATTAGAATTATACTATAGTCTTTGACAAGTTGCTGTGCATAATATCTTTAACACAAACTTTCTTCTATTTTATTTTTAAAGGAATAATGCTTCTGTACTAGAAAGTTGTAAGTATTAGTTATACCAGGAAAGTAAGGAATATATCATATGTAACTACCTATAATGCGCTTCTGTGATGTTATGATGATTATATTTTCATCTCCATTTTAGAAGTGAGGGTCCTCAAAATGAAAGTAGAAACTTGTAAGAGCCCATTTAGTGCTGATTTATGGGAAACATTAGAATGTATATGGCTTTTTTAGAAAGAAAAAAATAGCAATCTAAGGTGTACTGTATGCCTAGCACCATGCCGAGTGTTTTTACATTCACTATTTCAGTTCAAGGTAATTACTATTATCATATTACACATACTGGAAAAATGAGCTTTGCAGAAGTAGACTTTCCCCAGATCAAAGCTGGTAACTAGCAGAGCCTGGATCTGGGGTGGGAGATCCAGTCTTCTTTGGGTTTCTTGTTCTTCTCCGCCTTTTGCTGGGTAGCAAGACTATAAAGACCATCTTATTGCTTTGCCTGAGGCATTTTCCCCCAAGTTTTCTCTAAGTACGTGAAGGAATATAATGATTACATTCCCTCTGGGAAATTGATACTTGTACAGGACAGATCTTTTTTTCATTCCCTTTCTCTCCCTTCCCTCTGAGCTATTTCTTAGGATGGTTTATTCAGGTGCCAGTTTCTAGAGATGAGACAATACTGTGCACTTGGACAGAGAGAAGCATGATTTAAAGTAGTGGGTTCTCCAGACCCCGTGTTCTATAGTACGATACATCCACCGCAGTCCGTTGTGTTGTTCCTAGGAGACTTGAGGACAAGCGAGAAATAAGACAATATGTTCATATTCCTGCTGTTTACTTCCAGAGAATAATGGAATCCTTTGTCTCCGACTCAGAAGGAGCCTCGCGCCTTCTGTTAGCATCTGTGAATAGTCACAGGCTGACTTTACAGCTAAGATAATAAGCTGCCACACTCGAGAATCTGGAGTCATGTGTCTGCCTCAAAAGCTCTTATTTGAAAACTAATTTATTTAAAATTATCATTACAATTTACAAGGTAAAGCAGTTCAATAAAACAATTAAAAACAATTGTATGTTTGTTATACTCATCACCACCCCCAGTTGTAGCTCCTCAGCAGTAGCTCTACTTTAGCTGTTTGTCTATCATTCAAGATTGTAGACGTAAGTTGTTGTAATACCATGTTTAGCTTTTAAAGCATGTGAAATTGTCCATTAGTTTCCTGTGGGGGAAGTATAAAAACCCATTTTCCTTATACCGTATTCAATACATCATTAGCTCTTCCTCAGTTCTCAAATTATTATGCAAATATTCATGGTTAAACAAATACTGATTGTTTACATGTTAGGAATATGTAATTATTCATAGCTGAGCTTGGTAGTTTGCTATAATTATTGCTTTTATATGGTATTTTCTTTTCCTTAGCATATTAATAAGTGTCTCAGCGTGTATATTCGTACAAGCACTTCAAACTCAGTGCTCTATCAAAGCTGTGAAATCCTTTTCAATAGCTAAGCACAGCAGGAAATTAGTCAGTTCCAGGATTTATTTATTTTATTGTTGTGGTGCTTGGGTTTAAACTCAGGGCCTCACCCATGATATGCAGGAACTCTACCATTGAACTACATATTCCCCCCTCCAATTTTGCTTTGTAACTTTCACTTTTTTCTGCTCTTATTTTCCAGATATTAAGTGGACTTATGATTAATATTCTAATTTTTATATGCTTTTTCTCAAATTACTCATTTCTTTGCATTTTGATTCTACTTTCTGGGTGATTTCTCCACTTTATCTTGCAAAATTTCTGCAGATTTTTTTTTATCACTACTTGTTCTTAACATACAGCACTATGAATGTATAGGTTTTTTCTTGTGTAAAAGTATTTTATTTTGTGCATGCAATTCAATTATCTCAGTTGTCCAGAGGTTTTTCTTATCGCTTTTTACTGTATTTTCTTGATTCATGCTTTATTGTTTTTACATTTTATTTTTGTTTATCTTTTCTTTTCTTCTTTATTGTGCTTTTTTGATCTTTGCTTTAAAAGAATGATAGAGTTTCCTCAAATGTCTGTTTATAAGAATGAGGCACTAAACACCGGATCTCAATTTGCAGTAGATATTTGTTGAATAATGGTCTTAACTATAGGATGAGATGATAATAAATCTTCCTCAGTTGTCAGCATCCATAGATCTTTTTTTCTTGGGCAAGTTCGATTCTTTCTCCAGAGATACATTCTTCTGCCTGCTGCTCAACGGAAGTTTAGGTTTGGCTTTTGTCGTTGGAGAGTTACTAAGACCTGTGACCATTTCATGTGCAGGCTTCCTGTCATCTTCTTTTCCTTCCTATAATGTCTCATGACAGGCACCAATTGTGCTGAGATTCCTGGCTCCTGAGGTTCTGGGTGGAATCTTTTGAAATTTTGTGCCCCAGTCAGAAGGCAAAAAGGAAGCTGTTGGTTTGCAGAGCAGGGGCAAGGAGATCTGGAACAGAGGATTCACTGTTATAAAGATTAAATCAATTTTTTTTCCCGTAAAGCTTTTTCCCACTTTCAAAAGCCTTATCTGCCTGAAATTTCTGCAAGTTTGAAGATGTTCATTATTTTTTCCTTCTGGCAGTCACACACTCTGGCTTGGGTTTCTGATATATGTGTAAGGTCAGTTTTCACAAGCACATTCATTTTCAAGCTTCCTAAACTTGTCTGTCTGTTGTTGATTTCTTTTCCATTACTTTCATCATCCTCTGTCTTAATACCGTTTTTATCCCTTATTCAGTTCATTTCATTGTTTTAGTGGGATTAAAGAGGAAATACAGATGAACACGTAAGTTCAATAGGTCACCCTAACCGGGACGTTCTGTTTCTTTCTTTATAAACAAGCAAGAAATCCAGATCTCACATGAAACACCACAGATGCTCCATTTGTAAATTGAACAAGACTCTTTTCAAGCACAATTTTTGTTAACAAAAAACTGAAGATTTGACACATTTGAAGATTTCAAAGCCCTGTGGGATTTCCAAAAACAACTTACAAAAAAATGAATTTTTTCTTTGATCCTGTGAGCCAGGATATAGCAAAGTCTAGAAGGTTGAGAGACCATCTGTTTTATCTGAATTTATACTGAAAAACAAAAGATGCATTTCTGAATTATTCAAGAGCTTCCCCCCAAATATTTGAAGAAATATGAGCTATTCCAAATTGATGACATCATTTGTAACAGGCATAAGCTGAATTTTATTCCTCTGTTTCAAAGCAGAAAATACTTGAACATTTCCAAGGAATATAGAAACAAGATTTCACTAATAATAGTGAAATTACTTAACTTTTCAATATAATAAATACTCCTTAGTAATCATTCGTATAATGCATATGAACTAGAGCAGTTCATTTCAGGACAGTGACAATCTTGATATTATACAGTCTCCTTAATTAAAAGATTCATTCTATTTGATGGATCTTTAGGAAGAACTGAGTCAATTGCTTTGAGTTTTGAAGAAATATTGTTAACACGAACCTCCACATAAAAAGTCTTTTAGCTTTTATAGTCTATATTTAACAATGAGGGAAAAACTAAAATCTTAGTAGTTCACGTTCATGTTGACATTTTCCAACTCCAATAAGACTTATAGATAAATACCCATTATCTAACACACACACAAGTGGACTCAAACATCCCTAGATAGTGTGGTCTACTACACAGCTGCTCAGCCTAATTGTAAGTGCTATACTTTTATATAATTGTTATTGCAATAGGATTGTTTACATCAGCATTTCTGCAACCACATGGGTAGTGTATTGTGCTATGATCTTATAATAACTACCATGTCACCAAGCAATGAAAATTCAGTTTCATTATTTTACAAGATCACTATCATAGATGTAGTTTTTCATTGACAAATATGTCATTATGTAATGCACAACTGCACAAGAATTTTTATGTGCAGTTAGGCTTAAATATTTGTATTTAAATAAATAAAAGTATTTAAATACAAATCATTAAATATTTCCCTTAAACGATCTCATATATCTCACATATTGCCCTTATATCTGATATAAAGCATATTGTATAGATTGTTTCTTATGAATACATTTAGATCTATCTCATGCAGAGTATGGTATGAGAATATCAGTGTATTAAGTCACATTCCTATTAATGAACATAAAGACTGGTGGTTTTGTGTGTGATTGCTATTTCAGTGATGTAGTGAATGTCATAATAAATGTATTTAATATGAATACATACATAAATTTTATTTCTAAAAATAGAATTGATGAACTGATGGGTAAAAATAGTTTTCCACATCTTAACAAATCATCTTTCCAATTAATACCAAGTCATACTCCCACAAAGGGCATACACCACACTAAATATTAACTACTCTTGTTAATTTCTATTAATGTACTTATAAAAATATTTTGTTATTTGTTAGTTTCATGTCCCCCATATTAGAGTTTTAATTTTGGCTTTAATTGTCAAGTATAATGTAGAAAAGTCAAGATGAGAATAAAAACATATTGGTTTTAATCCATATTTTTCTTGTGGATTTCTTCTTTTTATCTCTGTTTCTTGTTTTATCATTTTCTTTCTGCTTAGAAAGCTTCTTATTCATACTTGCAGGATAGGTTTCTTTGTGATAAATTCTCTTAGTTTTCCTTTATTCAAGAATATATTAAGTTTACCTTTATTCATGAAGGATAATTTTACTCTGTATAAGATTCTAGGAAGACAGTTCCTCTATTGAAGCCCCTTAAAACTATGTATTATTTTTTTTTTGATGTCCATAATTTTTGATAAAAAGATCTGGCTCCTGTGGTTTCTGATGAAAAGTCAATTATCTCCCTCTATAAATAAAACGTTATTCTTTGAATTGTTTTAGAAATGTTTAGTGTCCTGAAGCTTATACATTATATGTCTTGGTATAGATATCTCTGAGTTGTCCTCTTTGTGAAGTCAGCTTCTTTAATCTGTAAATTTAGGCCATTTGTAAAATTTACACAAATTTCAGGCATTATTTTCCCCAATTTCATCCCTTTTTCCTCCCTCTATCCCTCTCTCCCTCCCTTCTTCCTTCCTTCCTTCCTTTGTACCTTCCCTCCTTCCTACCTTCCTTTCTTCCTTCCCTCTCTCTCTGTTTCTTTTTCATTCATCCATCCCCCTTTCCCTCCCAGCCTGAGACACTGAGGATGCAAATGTTAGATATTTTCTTGTTTTCTCACAGGTCCCTGAGACTGTGTCCGCATTGGCTTAATCTGTGATTTCTCTGTTGTTGAGACTGCGTAATTGTTAATATTCTATTTTACGGTTCATTCATTCTTTTCCTGTGTACTCTTGATTATTCTGTTGAGTCCATGCACTGAGTTTGTAGTCTGGATAATGCATTTTTAAGTTCTACGACTTTCATTTGGTTTGAATACATAGTTTATATTTCTTTACTGAAGCTTCCCAATTTTTTATTTGTAGCAAGTATACCTGTAAGTACTCACTGAAGCCTTTTTTATCACAGCTACTTTAAAGTTGTCAAACGCTTAACATCTTTGTCATTTTCATGCTAGCATCAGTTGGTTGTCTTTTGTCATTCACTTTGAGAACTCCAGGTCTTTTTGATTGAAGCCCAGATTTATATTGTATTATTTTCTTAAATTCTGGAACTTACCTAAACTTTCCGTTTTAATTGGAGTTTTCTGACTGCTCCATCAGGACAAGGGAGGGGTGTACCTTCTTACTTCCAGGTAGAAGAAATCAGTTTCCTAATTAGCTTCTGTACTGATATGTGAGAAGAGAGGCTTCTTGGGCCTCTAAATGTTTCTACTCTCCCTCCCCACATGGTCTCCACTGACACCAGGGTGAGAGAGACCTTGTTACTGCTGGACGGTTCAAAAGTCCTGACTCTCCACTAGACTACTTGGAAACTACCCAAAACAGAAGGAGAGAGTGCCATATTTCTGTAGGATGAGGATGACTTTCCACATCGTCCCTACCAACACTGTCGATGAGAGGCTCACTACAAGCCAGTGGGGACAAAAGTGCCGGTCCCTTTACCTTTCCATGGCAGCACCTCTGCACACGTGTGGGTACCTTAACCCAGCTCAGCAAGCCTGGAAGCCTAGGCTTCCCACTTGAGTTCTGAAGGCCTGGGTGTGAACTTGAGGTGGGGGTCACACTTTTTTTCCAGCAGTATTTGACTGAAATAGAGCAATTATTTAAAGTCTTTCTCCCTTAAGTTGTTCCTTTCCCAACACAGTGTTAGACTGGCTAGAGAAATAAGACTTTTCCTGGGACTTTTAAAAAAAAATCTGTGCTTACTGGTTTTTCCAGGCTGCCAGAATCTGGAATATATGAAGGAAAAGAAAATCCTAGGAATTCACGTCTGTGTTGTTCCTCTCTTTCCAATGTCTCTAGCCAGCACCTTCTTTGTCCACATCTGAGAGTTTCCTTAGGTTTGTCCTAGGCACTGTTTCTATGGATTTTACTTTTACTTTGGTATGGTATAAACATGTATATCTTCTCTACCATCCCAGAAGCCAAGTCCTTACTACAACACTTTTTATTGCTTTTTCAAAAACCTGCAGTATTCTTTTGCTTAGACCTGGGTATTACGATTTAGTTTTTCATCTGTATGAGATACAGGTCTTAATATGTGGTGGGACCTGAAATCTCCCTTTATGTTGCCTGTTCCTCACACAAGATGATATTAACACGTATTATTGGCTCTGAGAAATCTGACTAAAATGTCGGTTTACTGCAGAGTGATATCATCCTGTCACTGCTGAGAAGCAGTATGAATATTAAAAGTAAACATGTCTACATGAAAGATGAAAACTAAAAAGCTGGCATACTATGTTGGAATGAAGAGAGAAAAACCAGACACAGAAAAAAATGTTATTTATAAAACCACTCAGCAAAAAAACTTCTCAGAATACCTTATGTAATAAGATTAAATTTTCATCTTTATTAATGTATCTTACACTAAAAGCTGGCAAAAGAGAAACATCTTTGATGTTAGCCAGGTAAGGTCAAAAATTTATTATTCTCACTCCTGATAAGAAGAAGAGTTAAAAAAAAAAAAAAGAGGAAGAGAGAAACAGAACATGAGCCTAAAACCTAACTAATAAGCCTACCTTGAAACCTTATTTATTTGTTTGTTTATTTGTTATTTATTTATTTATTTATTTGGTACCGGGAATGGAACTCAGGGCCTGGCACCTGCCAGGCAGGCGCTGTGCCACTGAGCTACATCCCAGGGCCCCCAAACCGTTTAAAACACATTACTGGTGACATAAATGGTTGAACAAGTTGCCTTTTGCTGTAAATAGAGCGTGTTCCATCTGTCCTAAGAAAGATGACATGAATTCTGCTGCTGACTTCTTATTTTTTACAGCTGAACTAAATTATGACAATAACTGAGGAAGATATTTACTGTAATCACTTTAGATGTTTCAGATGTGCCCAAAGAAGTACACTACTATAGTTATGTAGCAATTTCACTACTCATTAACTCTATACCTATTTGATATTTAGTGAACTGCCACAACTGAATAAGTTCTAAAGTCCCATTGTCAAGAAATTTTATAATTAATATTTATATTTTGGCATTGATATTTGTTATATTACTGTATCCCCTTCTAAATGTTGCCTGGCCTCCTGAGAAATGTATGATGAATAATTATATATATATATATATATATATACATATACATATATATATAAGATATTGTGTATGTGTTAAACATTTTGAATTGTGTTAAACATTTTGATTTTGATCCAATTTTACATACTATAGTAATTTTTAAAAAACTTTTCTTGATTTAAAGTTTTTCAAAATATCATCAGTTTTCAGCACATTAGAATAGATGAGAGCTGGATATTATGGCAAAATGCCAAAAGCTAATCACAGAAAGTCCAGGATATGTAAAATAATGCCAATACCTAAAAAATAATTTATGTAAAATGGAACTCAGATGAGTCAACCCGAACACTTTTTCACCTATAAATGCTTAAGGAGGTAATATACATACATACATAAAAAATGTATCCCAATGTATGACTCAGTTGCCTTTCAATTTCCCTTGAGGCTTCTTCCAACCTGAGTAATAGCAGAAATTGCCTGGGTCACTTGTTTAAAAACTATGTTTCCAAGAGTTACTCATATAGTTCTTGGATCTGGGAATTGAGATTATTACTATGGATTGGCATAGTTGGAAAATGGTTTATTAAAAAAATTCAAGTAAGACAATTACATATTACTAAAAGTATTTCAAAACACTCACGAAAAGTAAAACAAAATAAGACAGCAACAAAATGTCTCATAATAGTGTTTCACTGAAATTAAGCTTTTAAGTGTGACTTACCTTATTGAGTAAAGAACATTTCCATTTTTGAAAATTCTTAGCAGTTTATTGTCTGTAGTAACTTCATGAAAATTGGCACCCTTTTCATTGGCAAAGAACAAATCAGGTTTCCAAATGGAGTCCAACATGGATGGGTCGAGATCTAAAGAATCATCAGGGTATTCACTATATGCAAGACGAGGGTCATTCCATTTCTGGCGAAGAAAGATATTCACTCTGTAATCCTGAGAAAGAATTGAGCGAGGAGGGAAAGAAGGAGAGGGAGAAGGAGAGAGGAAAAAGGAGGGAGGGAGGGAGAGAAGGAGGGAGAGAGAGAATTTTAAAGGTTTTCCAAAGATCCACAGTATCAGTCCAGGTTTACGGGTTGTAACAACACGGGTAAAGCACGTATGTAAATGAGGATGCAGCTCACAGGTAGGGTCAAAGAATATATGGAAATATTTGTATCTTTTTCTTAGTTTTGCTGTGAACCTAAAACTACTATAAGAAATAAAGCATAACAATGTTGAGAATCTTTTGTGCTGTTTTTGGACTTGTCTGAATTGTAACAGGAACCATTGATATTCTCACAAGGCCTACATACCCTACAGTCTTTACTCACTGCCTGAGTCATTCCAGTTGGAAGGTTTTTTTGAGTCTTCAGTGAGCTGTTTGCTTTGGAGACCTACAAACCTCCAAAGAAAAGATCACAGAAGACTCGAGAGTCTCATGTTTATAGTTTGCTCTTCCATTTAAAGTTTACTTTCTTGCTTTGTCTGAATAAGATGTTAGATTTTTATTAGAGGCAGAGGAAAATATTTTCACCTTCACGTTAATTTTCTAAAGTCATTTCTTCTGGT
>NW_004955403.1:32254245-32381531 GCF_000276665.1 Chinchilla lanigera | reverse complement strand
AAAAAAAAAAAACAAAAAATGATCATATATACTTCTTCACAAAGAAAACTCATTTTCTCATGTTTAATATAGCAAGTTCTATGAAATTAATAATTTTGGAAAAATAAAAGGTGAAGTTTGAATAATAAATTATAATAGCTATTAATTTCTATAAGCCTTTATGATAATTCATCCAAAGCAATTTCTTAGTTATATATTTTACAGAAAAGTTTAGGGGAGGAGTCAGAGACTTTAACCAGGTTCTTTTTTGTCAGTGTATAGTAGTTATATGGAACATGGGCTTTCTTTTTGGTATATTCACGCATGCATATCATATTCACTGATCATCCTCCCATTACTCCTCTTTCCTTTCCTCTTCTTTCCCTACATTCTCTTCTTCGTTGCTAGTAGTTTTTGATATTTTCATATGATCACTATTTTTTAAATTAATTTTTCCCTAGATTCTTCATATGAAAGAGTGCAATACTTGACTTCTGAGTGTAGCGCATTTTGCTTCAGTTCCACCCGTTTTTCTGAAAATGATGTAATTTTACACTTTTGCATAATTGAATAATATTCCAGTGTGTAGATATATTTTTTTCTTTCTGCATCCATCTGCTAATAGGCACTTGGACAATTTTCATAACGGCATTTGTGAATTTACGCTGCAGCAAACATGGTTATGCAAATAATTCCATAGTATGCTGACTTTAAATTTTTGACACTATATCAAGGAGTGGCATTACTGGCTCAAACAGTAGCTCTATTCTTAATTCTTCTGAGGCATCTCCACGGTGATTTGTATAAAGTCCCTACTAAGTTGCCTTCTGACTAACAGTATGGAAGAGTACTTTTTCCTGCATCTTCATCAACACTTAACTCTCTTTTTTGATGACAGCCATTCTGACAGGGTGAGAGGGAATTTCAATATAATTTCCAATTTCAATTTCCTCATAGCGAAAGATATTGAGCATCTTTTATGTACTTATTGGTCATTTGTACTTTGTTCAGAATTGTCTGTTCAATTTTTTTTGCTCACTACTAACTAGGCTTTTCTTGTGCTAAGCATTTTGATTTCCTTCTTGGACATTAATCTTCTGTTGGAGGAGTAGCTGGCAAAGACTTTCTCCTGTTGTGTAGTCTCTGTTTCCACTTTGTTGTTTCCTTTTGTTATGGTTGATACATTGTGTCAACTTGGGGAGTCTAGAGGTTTGGCTAAGTAACTTAACAGGAAGCCAGGGTGCTTACTTTGTATACATCCTGAGCCTGTGGAAGAGGAGGGCAAAGATTATGTGAGAGCTACACGCCCCTTAGGTGGGGGTAGTCTGTTTACAATGTAAGGCAGGGAAAGAAGCTGCTTGCCGCCATTCCTCCGGTTTGCTCTGGCTGTTTGCTGTTCGGCTGCCATTCTCCACCTTGCTCTTGTTGCTTTGCTATTTTCTGCCTCAGAGCCAGCCAAGTATGGACTGAAACCTCCACAAACTGTAAGCTAAATAAACCTTTCCTTCCTTCATTTTGGGCCTTGGGTATTTTGTCTCAGCAACGAGAGAAAAGTAACCAAGACACCTTTGTTGTGCAAAAGCTTTTTGATTTGGTGTAGTCCTATTTGTAAATTTTGATATTTCCTGTGCTATTCGAGTCCCATTCAGGAAGTCTTTGCCTGTGCCTATGACTTACTTGTTTGTCCTATATTCTTTTCAATCAGTTTAAAAGTTTCAGGCCTGGTACCTTGGTCTTTGATCCAGTTTGAATTCATTTTTATATAGGGTGAGAGATAGGAATCTAGTTTCAATATTGGCTATGGTTGTGTGTCTTTGATTCCACACCCTCTATGCTTTTTCATTGGTCTCTACATTTATTTCTGTGCCTGTACTGTGCAGTTTTGTTAACTGTAACTTTGTACTGTGATTTGAAAATGTATGTTATGTTGCTTCCAGTACTACACTTTTGTTCCAGATTGCTTTAACTGTTCAAGGTCTTTTGTGTTCCATACAAATTTTAGCATTGTATTTTCTAGTAAAAGAGAAAATATCATTTGAATTTTGATAGGAATTTCATTGAATCTGTAGGTCCCTTTCCATACATGTCTATTTTAACAATTTTAATTCTCTCCATCCATGAACTTGAAAGTTTTTTCCATCTTTTTGTGTCTCCTTCATTTTTTTCCTTTTGTAATTTTAATCATAGAGTTCTTTCCCCTCCTAGATTAAACTTATTCCTATTTAATTTCTGTGAAGTATTGTGAATGAAATTTCTTCTTTATTTTTTTCCCTCGGTGGTTGCCTTACTGGTGCATAAAAAAACTACTGATTTTTATGTATTGTTTTATATGCTGTCACTTTGCTGAATTTATCATATCTAAAAGTCTTCTGATATTGTTTTTATAGTTTCCTAAGTAAGGGTCATATTGCCAACAAATAGGGAAAATTTGACTTGTTTCTTTTCCCTATTTGTATCCCTTTTATTTCTTTCTCTTGTTTATTCACTGGCTAGAACTTCACATACTATGCAGAACAGAAATAACCAAAGTGAAAAGCCTTGTCTCATCCCAATTTTAGAGGATATACTTTCAGTTTTTCTCCATTCAGTGCAATGTTGGTTGTGGGTTTGTCATGTATAGCCTCAATTATATTCAGGTATGATATTTCTATACTTATTTTCTTCAGTGATTTTATCATGAAGGGATACTGAAATTTCTCAGTGCTTTTTTTCTGCACATGTTTGAGATGATTAAGTGATTTTTAAAATCCTTAAATCTAATTATGCAAAATATTAATTTATTGGTTTATATATGTTGAATGATCCTTAAATCCCTGGATAAAACCTTGAACATTGTGGCTGATCTTTTTAATGTGTTGGATTCTGTTTGCAAGAATCTTATTAATCATTTTTGTATCTATGTATGTAAGGATATGGATCAATAGTTTTGTTTTTTGTATCCTGTTATGATTTTGAAAACAGTGTGATACTAGCTTTGTAGAATGAATTTGGAATCATTTGTTTCTTCCACTTCTATTTCTCAGAATAGTTTAAAAAGCATTAGTGTTAATGGTTCTTTAAATGTCTTGTAAAATTCAGCAGTAAATCCATGCAGTTATTGGATTTTCTTTTGTGGGATCTCTTTATTACTGGTTCAATTTCAGTGTTTGTTATCAATTTGTTAATATTTTTATATCCCTTTTTTCAATTTTGGCATGTCATAAATGTCCTGAAATGTATTTTCTTCTTGATTGCTCAATGATAGAAAAGTAAGTTTTCATAATAGTTCCTAATATTCTTCTGGATTTCTGTAGTATCTACTTTAATATCAACTTCTTCATCTATAATTTTATCTTGGGTCTTTTTATTAGTTTGACCAATTGGTTTTCATTCTTATTTATCTTTCAAAGAATAAGCTCTTTGTTTTATTTTCTTTATATTGTTTTATTCTCATTATTTATTTCCTTATGTTGGATTTGCATTTGTCAAATAAATTCTCTCTGTATATTCATATATCTATGTATAATGACAGATTAATAGCTAGATGTACATGTAATGCATGTTTATACACATTATATGAATACAAGTACCACATATGACTTTTTTATATAATTTTGTCTTTAAATTTTTGAATATTGTGAATAAACAATCAAAATTAATGCAAATATTTGAAGAAAATTTCATTTCTTTGGAAAAAGAGTAAGGTTGAAAATATATAAATAAACTGGAAAGCAGTTTTCATTTATTTTCTTATTTCTTCAATTCCAAATTGTCAATCATCAGATATAGGATCAAGCAATCACAAAGAATGCTTGCACAACACTAGGTGAAGTAGGTAGCTGATGTTCTACGTAAGTCAAATTCAGAATCTGTAGTCAGTATTAGAGATGTGTATTCCTTCCTTAATGTGTGTACATAAAGACCACTATCCTATAACTTTGTGTAAGGTTAAATACCAGGCTATTTTTCTCTGCTTAGTAGGTGTCATATTTTTCTTGTAAGGTGGCAAGAGAACAGAGTTTGCCTGTTCTTGTGGACAGACCTGACTATATTGAAAATACCACTAAATTTGTGATTATTTGTTGCAGCAGTTGATTTTTATATATCTCTGAGTTGATTTATATATATTACCCCTCACAATGTTTGAAGAAATTTCCAACTATATATTTTTTCTTTTTGCAAGTAATTGTAGAGCATAAAATCTTTAAGAGAAAAATAATGATTCACAGCCAAATAGAAAAATAATCCAGATTTATGCACATTCTAAGGAGTCCTATTCATTGATCCTGGTTAATTTTGAAATGATCAGAAAATAACATATCTTTATCAAAGATATAAGAACAAATATCAAACTCCCTAACATATGTTTTACTGGCTTAGTTGTACAAGATTTTCCAAATCTAAAGCACTGTGCAACATATGTTCTCATCCATCGCAAAACACAGAACAGTAACATTCAATAGTGGAATCATTGCTTCTAGCACCATCTCTATAAAATCCCTATGTTGCCTGTACCATCTCTTCTAAGAACCTATCACATGGAGGGCAGTTGTCTGTGGTCTCTAGTTCTGAAATAATGATCTAGTGGGAAAGAGCTTTTCAGTGCTCAGTTACTAAACCAACAGGAAAGAATCTCACCTTATTTGGAGGACTGGAACAGTTACTTTAAATCCCTTCTGACTTAATTATCCATATCTCTATTATCTTTGAAAATGAAGAACTATTTTTAATTAAAAATTTTTTCAAGAGACCTAGTTCTGTACCAATTCTGGAAACTGAAAAGCAGTATTGATTAGAGCATAAAGTGTGTTGAATGAATACTTTTATTTCTCGTTCAGTAGTCTCTGCGTCAAGTTAATATTGAAAATTAAAGATAGTAAAGAATATTGCTTAACACTTACACTCCAATTTAAGAATTTCTGGAGAGGTAATTTTGGCCCATGTGAATATCTTTTTTTCAGAAGTTAAACATTTATTTCAATTTATGCAGTTCAATTGGTCCTGGCTTATCTGGTTTTGGATGTATACACTTGCCCAGAGCCAATCTTTCGAGGAACTACTTGTTATCTGTGAAGAATAGCAATTTATTTTGGTTTTTGGTTCTAAGGTAACAAGTTATTTGCTCTTTTAAGGTGTTGCGTAGCAGTGATACACAAGACCTCATTTGCATAGCCATCCTCTTCTACCACTGATGCCTGCATTCTTATTCAAGCCCTTTTTGACCATACATTGTATGGCTAAGTATCAGCCTAGACAACCAGGTAGAAGAACTCTCCATAGCAAGTCATGCCAACTAACCTGTAGGTACAAGAAAAAATGGCTCAATTTCCTGCATCATTTTGCTGCTCATTTATCGTGCATAAGCTTTTCATTTTGTGTTACACCAATTAGAAAGAGAAGGTTGATGCTTCTTGTAAATTAGGCAGCATAGACATAGAAATCCTATCCCTACCATTTTCTTCCATGACCTGAAATTTACATCACAAATCCACTCACTCCAACATAGAGTAAGCTCACTTGTTTAATTCTATTGCTACTTGATGTTAATAGCAGGTTTTGTGTTAAAATTAACATAATGATTTACCCATAAGGTTTGGTAATTTGTACTTTGTATTTTTAATAATATGTGAGCTTTGATATGCTTGGGGTTTTTTTGGACTTCCATTGAACAATTGTTATTCCACTACTGGAATATGTAAATTAAATCATAAAATGATAAAGTCTTTGGGAAAATGAAGCACAGTTTGTTTTTCAGAACATCCTAGCCAGGTCTGATGGCGCACCCTGAAATCCCAGTACTCAGGAGCCTGAGGCAGGAGGATTGTTGTGAGATCGAGAGAGCAGCCTGAGCTACAAAGTGAGCTCAAGGCCAGCCTGGACTGCACAGCAAGACCCTGCCTCAAGAAAGACAAAAACAAAAAAAAAAAGCAGAACATCCTGGTGTCAGTCAACAAAACACTACTCTTTGAATCAGCATTCTAAGAATTTCTTAATAGGCAGAACACTCTTTTGAAGAAAGCTGAATGAAACTTCATAGTTTAAAGGATGGATAACAGTATCACAGAATATATATATTTAAAGCTCTTCCAACTAGTGTGTTTCTTTGAATACCTAATATATTCATACATATTATATATTTTTTTAAAAGACAATTAGTATGACCAATTAGTACTTACCATTAGTACATCAATAGCAATGTGTAGCCATCACCATTATTTAATTCCAGACCATTTTTCTCACCCTAAAGGAAATCTTAAACTATTAATCCTCCTCCCACAACACAGAAAACCCCTGATCTGTTTACAGTCTGTATAGATTTGCAAGTTCTGGATATTCTATATCAGTCCATTTTGGTTTGCCCCAAGAACACTTGCCAGTGGCTCCCACTGCTGCAGAGTGTATCCTGGGATAACTCTAGGATTACGTTCTTAATTTTACCCCGAAAGTTTGCCAAGAAACATCATGCTTTTATTGTCTGTACCACCTTTTAGTATATTGATAGTCTTTGAAAACAAAAGACGTCATTCTATTTATGGTATTCTGCTCTTTAATAGCGGTATTTACATCTACAAAATACAGAAATTCTCCATGGCTGAAAGTTAAACGAGTACTGGCAGCCAGTGGCAGGTTTTTTTCTTTTAAAAGGAAGTGGAATCTTACAATACGTGACCTTTTGTGTCTGGTTTGTTTCACTTAGCACAGTATTTGCAATATGTTTAATTCGTATTTAAGAACGTAAAGATCCTCTGTTTATAGAAATTTGAAGAATCTTATGGAGCACTATAGAATTATATCTGTAAAGTCTATAAAAATATATAAATGATTTAAGAATGGAATTCTATATATGTTTGCTATTACATTGTGTGTATATGTATGTACACATATTTAATATATGTATTAAAATCATTGTAATCTTCCATTATTATCACTAATGAAAATAAGAACTACTATTATATGAAAGATATTAATTTTCAGGCATAAAATCAGATGCTTTAAATATAATTTGGGCTTGAAAGAAGATTTCATTAAGTTTTCATAGCTATAAATTTCAAGTTATTTAATATTTTAAAGACAACAGTTTCATCTTGAATTACAAATACATTTCACAATAGCCACATGTCAGAGAATATCTATTCATTTCCCACCAACTAGGTCTTATTTAATGCTATATGTAATTTAAAGCTAATATTATAGAACAGACTAATTAATGAACAAGGATTTATTTTGAGCCTATGTCTCATCAGATTTTACCGAAAGCAAAAATATAACACAAATCAAATTTTTTCAAATGTTTCTAGTTTAAAGAAATATGGATATTCAGTAATGAACATCTATGCATTTGATATTTAATTTTTTTTCTGTAATGTTCAAACTCATTCACAATTTTAATGATTTCTTGATATATCTGCTTTGTATTTTGTGAAAACGTATAGCTTAGTAAATATGGACGAAGGAGAAGATATTCTAAAAAAAGGATTATTGTTATATGTGTTTTGACACGTTTCCTCATTAACAATATTAGTCATGAAAATAAAATTATTCTAATTTTCATTTGGAATAATTTAAAATTCTCAATATGGCTGTTGTTACACCTTTAAATATTAATTAATATTTAATTTTTCAGAAATTTAAACGACTCATTGTCTTTTGCAAATCTTTATTCATGAGGTCTTACGCAGTATGAGTCATTTACTATGAAATGTTAGAAGTTCAAAATTAAAAGAAAATTGTCCATTTTGGAAAAATTTCTAGTGGATGACATATTGTCCAAGACCAAGGTGTTTTTGGAGTCATGCTTTCTCCTGAGCGACTTGGATAATTCTTAACTATCTGGTTGTTGTTTTTGTTATTGGCCAAGAAGCTCTGTGGAGCCTATGCACTGCACTGTAAGAGTAGGGGGAAATTACTTCCATTTAAAAACTATTGAGTGTTGCAGCCAGTCTTAAGGAAGTGCTTGAGACAACAGATGAAATGTTTGCTGCTTCTCTACCAAATGATATGGCCACTTATGAAAATTTACTTTATTCTTAGTTATCTTAATAATGTATATACAATCCACTAAACCATGATCAAAAGGAATATGTAATTATTCATAGTTGAGCTTGGTAGACAATATCATTTATTGTAATACCTCTATATTTATAGATACTTTGCACTGTCTATACATATTTAAAAGTATTTTAATGTAGGATATCACCATAGGCAAAAGATTAATTGTTGAAATTTTGATATATTTTTACCTTTTCTACAAATACGTGGTAACCTGGGAGTGTTATCTTCCAGTGAAGTACATAAACTTCCTGCGGATATTAGTATTTTGTTGAGTGTAAATCCCACAGTGGTTTTAGCACAATGTGGTTGCTAAAAGTTTTAGAAATAATTATATGAGATTATTCTACTTTTACATTAGTTTTCTATTAGCTTATTTTTTACTCTATTGATGTATTCATTTATTTGTACAGTAGCTTATCATTTGTGCTTGGGTGTGGGGAGCAGCTGAACCTGGAGATGGACAGCAGAGTAGGGCTAAAGCAAGGCCAGCCTTGAGAACAGAGTGCCTGAGGCAAGGCACGTGAATAAGCTGCTCCAGCCCTGAGAACAGGAGGCACCCCGAGGTGGACCAGGAGAACAAGCTGATAGGCAGAGGATGTCACATGAGATCAACCTTCCTGGTGTATAAGGAAATCTGCTGCTATCTTGGGTGGTTCTTTTGTCCTATCTGGAGAGAGGGCTCCACCTGACCTCAGCTTTCTGCATTCTGACTCTTGTCTTCATTTCTTCATCCTCCACTGTCTGTGCCCAGGGAAGTTTGAGAGCTGCACTAGATGTGGCACTCGAGTGCTTTCTTGGCCAGAAAATTATTTTAACTGATCAAAAAATATGGGATAAATTAAGTGACTTTACTGATGCTAAATTATGAGGAAAGAACAAACTCTGAAATCTCTTTAATTTTCCTTAAGGTCAATAGCTCTCAAAATATCTGAGAATGGCCCATAATATACTGCTTATTGGAATTGAGGCTATATCAAAAACAAGGTAATTTTTATGGTGGCAGATAATTTTTTCTCAGCTCCTATGCTAGTTTTACCATCTGAGTACCACCAATTTTGTCAGCACCATATACAAGATAAAACCCCTACCTAAACCTTTGATGACAACATTATGAAATATAATAAAATGTTTTTATAAACCAATGTTTTTGGAGAATTGTAATAGAGCAATAACTGAGATAAAATTAGGTAACTGAAAATGGATACTTGTGTAAGGAAAAAAATTTAAAACCTGTGTAATTGACTTTGGGATTAGACAGCAGACACAAGCTTGCAAGACTCTAAGGACATCATTGTTACAGTTAAAAGATAGGAAGAAAAATGCTACCAAAAAAATGCTACCATGGGAAAAATATATCCATCCTTACATTGTGGGAGCAGGTAAGTAGGAAACATTGTCATTTCAGTAGTGTAGACATAGGAAATGCCACTAACGAATTGTTGCTTTTGATTAAGAAAATCTTCATGCAAATTTTTGAAAATTGCACTTCCTTTTTGAGGACTTCAGAGTAGACAGCTTAAGGATCAAAGTGCTCAACTTGAAATAAATCAAACTCACAAATATAAGCATTGCATTATCTCACTGGTATGAGAAACTGAAAGAATAAATAAGGTCTAAAATGTACAATAGATATTGTGAAATTGGAAGGAATTGTTTAAAAGGTAAAAGGACCTAGGATGGGGGAAAGGGGAAAGGAAGGAAGGAAAAAGGAAGAAAAATGCTAGTTAACTATACTATTAGTGTCTCTTAGTTCACTGGAAAGGAAGTATTGTGCTAATATTGATTGGAGAATTTTTTATGATCATATCTTGTACTCTGAATAACTACTTTGAAGATGACAATATGCAATGTATTAACTACTGCTAGTCTATTATTATGTTATGAAATTCTGTTTAACCTTTTTTTCCATAAAATGAAAAAAATTCAACTAGGTGCTGACTCCCAGTTGTCTTCACTGAGGCACCAGGGGTGTGAGTGCAACCATTTCAAACTCTTCAGACAAGGAATCCTCCAAGTGCACAAGCTGAATGACTTATACCAATGAAACATAAAGTAAAAAACTCACTCAGCCAACCCCTGCCCAAATTCCTGGTCCCCATATTTGTGACACCCAATAAAGTGGTGGTTATTTTAAGCTATTACATTGTTAATTTGCTGTTTTAAAATTCAGACAAAATTTACATCTAAGGGTCTATCAAATGCAAAATGCATAAATATATGTATCCACCCTATACACAGAATGCAGAACAGAGCTTTCATTTATGAATGTGTTCTATGTTGCCCCTGTGTAATAAAACCATCTCCACACTTATCCGCTCAAAACCAGCAATCTATTGTTCATTTCCATTCTTTGCCTTTTCTAGAGTGTCAAATAAATGGAATGATAAAATATTTTATTTTTGAGTCTGGTTTCTCTGAGTTACCAATTTATTATTGTTAATAGTTTATTACTCTTAATTGCTGATAGTATTCCATTGCATGGGCATACCACAGTGTTCATTCATCCATACACGGACTTTTAGTGTTTCTCCAGTAATCTGTGAGTCTGAGTAGTGCTACTGTATTCCTTTGTGTTCAGGTATTTATGTGAACATAAAATTGTAGTGCTACTAAGCAAATACCTGAGAGGAGAAATATTAGATCATATTAACTATGTATTTCTATTTATAAGAGAGTGCCACGCTGCTTACAAGAGTAGCCATACACCATGCACACTCACTAACAAAATATGAGAGTTAGAGTTCTGCATTCTTATCAGCATTTGGTGTTCTTAGCTTTTAAAAACAATACATTTAAGCATTACTGATATATTTGTTGCAGTAACTCATTGTGATTTTAATTAGCAGCTTGCTAATGGCTAATGCTGTTGAGTAACTCTTTGTATATATTTGCCTGTGTACATTTTTTTTTGAGGTACCTGTGATTGAACCTAGGCCTTTCCCACTGGACTGCATCCCCAATTCTTTATAATGTTTTTCATTTTTTCATCCTGAGAGAGGTTCTTACTAAATCACTAAGTTATGCAGGCTGGAAACAAACTTCCAGTCTTGCCTCAGCTATCCCGAGGGCTGGGATTAGAGCATGAGCCACCATGCTTGGCTTACATACCTTTTAAAATTACATATTTGCTGAAATATTTTTGAGTAATATTTTTACTATTAAATGTTTACAATTCACTTGTTGTAGGTACATTTCTTTCCATAGATACGGAACTGGCAAACATTTTTTCACAGCGCAAAGCTTATCTTTTCCTTTCACTACAACATCTTTTGTACAGTAAAAGTTAATTATGATAAACCTTGATTCACCCATTATTAATTTTTAAATCACACTTTGGTGTTTTATCTAAATTGTTTTATTCTAAGCCGAGTTCACAAATCTTTTCCTATATTTTTATTTTCTTCTAAAAATTTAAGTTTCATATTTGGATTTATAGTCTAATATGGGTTAATTTTTGTTTAAAATTAGTATAACTTGATATTTACTTTTTTCTTTGTTTTTGATGACAGATTGTTCCAATTCTTTATTGAGGAATTTAGAATCATGGTTCCTTAATTTATTTTTATGGATTCTAAGAAAAGATCTAATAACAAAAGATGTAAGAAATGATTTGTTCACATAGAAGCTTTCTTTAGCTTTTCTTCAGGTACACAGAATGATTGGCATTAGTGAGAAATACCCTAGGAGGGTTTTTGTAAGAACAATGATATAAAAGATAACAAAAATAAAACAATATGACAAAGCAGAGTATATCTCAACAGTTTTTGTTTTTTAAAGAAATAAATGGGAAGTAAATGTAAGACATGTTTTTTGTGAGAAAGCTGACAAGTCAGGCTGGGGATATACCTCAGTAGCACAGCACCTGCCTGGCAAGCGCAAGGTTATGAGTTTGATTCCTTGTACCAAAAAAAAAAAAAAAGGAAAGTAAGGAAAAAATCTGACAAGGTAAAGCACATCAGTGGTTCAGCATTTGCATACATACTGACAAGCGGCTTACCTAATTTATTTGGCATTAAGAGAATATATTGTTCAATGTTTGTAATAACCTGTTTTGAGAAATATGACCTGAATGGTAAGAACATAAAAGCTAGCTCCAGTTATGGAAATGCTGAGAATGAATTAAGTTTTATAACATATTTCACAATAAGTATGGTACTAAAAATTGTCAAGGGTAAGAAATTTGTCCCTAGTAAGTAATGAGAAGGAAAAGAAGATTACAAAAAATATATTGCATTCTGAATCCAATACCCTGCAGACTTTTGTAAGAAAAAATGCTTCTAAACTCCTGAGGAAATTTAAGAAGATAAATATCTCTCCTGTTTTTCAGAAATTTGTTTTTTCTTTCTTGTTTTGAAAGTACAAAGAAGGTAGATGGAAATTGAGTCTTGCAGACTGACTCATTTGTAAATTGTAATGTCTCATGATTACAACAGATAAATGTCACCTCTTGAAGTCTGTCTGGTGGCATTTTATCACTTTTTCCAGAAAGACATAAATTACTGGAGGCCAACGGACTGCATCATTTCTTTCTGAGATAACTGGTTCTTATCACCCAAGGAGCAGAGTGCAAGTGGAAACAGTAGAAGTTCACACGTCAAGCCCAGGCTAAGGAGTGGGTGAGGAGTTGGAATGGGGGAGGAGATACGTCTTTAGCCTTAAACTGAGACATGTTACGTAGGGGATTGTAAATCATAGATATATTAATTTTGCTCCAAGAGGAACTAATTGAGAGCCCTAGAGAGGGCAGGAAAATGACAAGCTCTTATTTAAATATTGAGAAATTCCTCGTAGCTTCAGGGCAGAGATTGGGATGGCAGTCAAGCAGTAGTTGAGTTAGATTCTGTGGCTGTTACTTTCATGAGAGTGAGAAGTGATCTGCAGAACAGCGAAAAAGTGACAGATTTGAGAAATATTCAACTTTGTGATTGGATATGAGAGGAACAAAAGGGTGTGCACTTTTCTGGATGATTCAGTGAGATCGCACTTGGGTAAAGAAACATTCAAATATGGCGAGCTTGAGGAATTTGCACAATTGAGGAAGAGTACCAGATCAGATACGTGAGAAACAAACCTATTAGTACAGTGTCACTGAACAGCTAATTTTGCCTTCAGCATTATGATATGCTGTTCCTGATACTAGGTCCTAATATTACTTAGATTTGTTGTTTTACTTCTTCGTCCCTTACACTTGCAGACACAGGAGATATAGCTGTTGATTCAAATATTACCAATGTATATTTAGATGACATAAATCCAAGAGAGATGATAAATTTCCAGAGACAGCCTGCATATAGAAAAACAGTGACTCTGACTAAACTCAGTAGGAACAGCATTCAAGAAATAAAAAGACTAAAAATATACTTAGGAAGGAATACTCATAGTCAGAAAACCAGGGAATGGCTGGATCCGAAAGGTTAAAGCAACAGAGTTTTCTACACCAATAGTGACTGATGTTATAAAGAGGTCAAGAATATTAAAGACTAAGCATCTCACTGTGGCTATCAAATACTCTAGAAGTAGCGGCTTTAGAGATTTGATTAGAGAGAAGCCAGGTTGACAAAGGAGAACCAGTAAGGTACTGGTGAATGGGATCGTGTAAAACCACCTGAAATATTCGGATTATGAAGAAAGGAAAGATAACAGCTACACATGGACAATTTGTTAAATGAAAGATTAATTTTTTTTTTTTTTTTTTTTGGGTTTTTCTCCGGTACCGGGAACCGAACTCACGACCTTGCGCTTGCCAGGCAGGCGCTTTTGCCGCTGAACTAAATCCCCAGCCCCGAAAGATTAATTTTTGAAGACAGCCAATTCACATATTTGAAGGAAAAGATATACAATAAAGGTGAGAATAAAAGTAGTAAAGGGAGAAAGGGACTTCCAGACTTAAACTGGAAAAACTTGGGAAATAATCTTATGTAAAAGGAGAGGAATATGTCTCAATATATTACTAAGAATGCTAGTGTGTATGGGTAAGTAAATATGAGGTTTGGTGACAGAAAGCTTTATGAATTCTCGGCTGTTGCCTTCTACTTTTTCTATGAAGACATAAATGAGAAGGCTTGTTTGGAAGCTGAAGAACTCAGGGTCTATGTAGAAGACTTGCATTCAACTTCCATGTAATATATCATGTGTCTACCTGCACTGCAGAACCTAGAAAAACATAGATAAATATTGCAGTTATGGGTCTTCATGTTCCTTCTGAATCACCAATAAGATGTCATTCTGTAGGGATGCAGTCTGCTCATTCCAGATTTCTGCATTCAAGCAGAGTCACAGGTTACGTTAGCACTGAGTTTTGTTCACTAGTGTCCATGGAATTTCCATTTCCTGTCACTACTTTCATGTTCAAGGAATAAACTTAAGTAACTTAGTTGTTATGTAGCTAGTGGTGATGATCTTCTGATCCCTTGGTTTCCACAGACATTATTTCTTGGAGCCAACTGTTCCAGCAGCAGCTTCTTGGTTTCCCATCTTCTTGACTCAAGGAGGAGCAGTAGCTTTGTCTGCAAGCTAAATATGTGGTACAATCCTCCTCTAGCTTTCCTTTAATTTTATAAACACATGGTTCTTAGTAGGACATACCTTTCTGTGTAATGGCTGGTACGGTTTCAGTTACAATTATTGGCTTCCAACTGAAGCATTATTTACCACCAGCATAATTTCAGGAATGGACATTTTGGGCTGTTCAACTGATCTTCTTGTGTCTGAAGGCCACACGTATTTGAATCCATTATAGGATAGGATACATGTGATGTATGTATAGAAATCAGTGCCAGAATTAATTGCATTTTTCACCTATGCTTGAAACTAAGTTCATGATTCCTTAATTCAAATACTGAAGGCTCCTTCACATAACAGCGCCTTAGGCAGAAGGGATTTGAGAACTGTGAGATGGGTTTCCCGCAGTTAACTCTATTGCAGAATCTTAAATTCTAATAGTAAAGCATGATCAGCGAGCCAGGGGTTTCTCATGACTCTTGAATATCTTGTCTATTGTATTTTTGTGGATGAGGACGGTATGCCATCTTTTTAAAAAGTGCTGTGGTGCTATTCTCTGTAGACTGGACACACTCGCTGGATGAAAGAAGCTCCCAAATTACAGTAGTGATGACAGTTGGAAAGGTAACCAATAAAATTTAGTGCTACTCAATCCCAGGGCAAAGAAGACATGAACTGAGTTGGAATGTTATTCAGAACACATGAACCACAGTGGTATTTGACTGTAGATGGCTGATCATAAGGTTAGTAGACTTGTAATATACGCACAGCTCATTATGGAAGATTCTGCTTTTTCTGAATAATCAAATTAATACTATGGCTGGCAAATGGAAGTTCCTGGTATCTCGAGGCTGGAAGTTTCATTAGTAGGTGGGTTGGTAATCTAATTCTTGAGAAAATTTTCAAATGAAACTTCAAAGTGTCTCATGGAGGAACTCCCTCTCCCCGTGGGCCACCTAAAGCACAGTTCTTTAGCAAAATTTCTTTCTACACAATTTACCCAGAATAAGGTTCCTCCCTTCTCCCCCCTACATTTTATATCTTAGTAAATTACACATTATAGAGACTTCCTCTGGTGAAGCCATGATGGTGATGTTGTGTTTATGGTGTATATTTTACAAAAATTCATGGCCAGGGGATACGACTTGAAGAATAAACTGCATGAGACATATTTTAGAACGCTTTATCAATTAGTGCAAGATAGGATTCAACAATGGTTATGAGTGCAGTAGAAACGTAAATATCACAGAAGTAAACAAGAAACAAATCTGCCCCTGGTATCAGATGGAAAATAAATCTGAAAGAAGTCCAAATATATTTACAATTATTCTAGGAGTGTATTTGCACAGGGACATATATAAAGTTTGGAAAATAGCACCTGAAAGAGAATAAATTCACACAACATTAAGAGACTATAATTTGGCCTCAAGCCCGTTATGTGTGTTAATAATTATGCACATAGTTGGAAGCATAAAAGTGTATTCTTTCCTTCTGAGAATGCTCTGTGCTTCTCTCATTGTGTAGTAGCATTATTGTTATGTAGGGTCCTCAGCAAAGGGTATAAAATAATAGCTTTGAGCAAGTTTATTCATGCACACCCTTACAAATATGAACTTTAAGACATACAGTTGCAATACTGGACAATACTGTTTTTAAGGAAGCAAAAATGGATTCTGGGTTATGAAAATATTTCTAGTTATTTTTACATACATTTCAGAAACATATATATGTGCATATATATGGTCTATAAAACATGTAAGTAAAGTGTTAAAATTTCATGTAGGGCAATTAAGGAAAAAGATGTTTGAAAAGGATCCTTAGGGAGGCATAATGAAAAAAATGTGGCTGAAAATACCACTTTAGGGAAAACCGAAGAGAGAAATGAATGTAAGATTTATTCACTTCCTTTCACGAATGCTGTCATCTTTTGATTAATCATCTTAATCTTAATGTGGAGGAATGATGCAGAGCAATTATCTTTATAGCTTGTTCCAGTATGTTACACAGCAAAAGATATTTAGAATTCACATTTTTAGCTTTTTAAGTAACTGCTTCTTGGGAGGTGTATATAAAGCATCAGATACAGGTCACATTCACTCAGCAAATGATCGCTGAAAGTCTTAGGGAGCAAAAGACTCTCTGTCTGTGTAAGAAATGATTCTGTTAAGGGCAGAAGCAGTGAAAACACTGTCTAAAGCACACATGATGACCTCAGTCAAAGAAAGAGATTAAACTTTATCTTAGCTCAGAGATGAATTTGGCTATTTTAAAATTACCCATAGTAGAGAGTCAAATGCCAGGACATTGTGTGTTTGTGGGGGAAGAGATGTATGAGAATTCACACGCAGAAAGAAGGGAGGACTTCTTCATTATTCCCAAGGTCTGTGGAGAGAAGAGTCCCAGAGGACTGCAACTTAATGGAGAAGCAAACATTTCCTAATGTTGTCCCTACTTTAAGAGTAAAATAACACTTCATTAATCTGTACAGATAAAGGAGATGGGTTTGACAGTTGAAGGTTGCCCAGAACTCATCTTGGAATATTTACAGCTTTATTTAAAGTTGGTATATGCTACAAGCTTAATTCTTATTAATTAAACCCAGTAATATAACTTTCTTAAAACCCAGGAATATAACTTTGACAGGATTATTTTTTATATGTTTTTGCTAGTCTCTAGAATGTTGGCAATATTCCAAGCAACTACTAAGGAGCATTTTCGGAAGATGGATGTAGATTACAATAATACATTGGTCCTAGCAATGCTATCTGTTTCTTCATTTTCTCTAGAACAATTTATGTTATTAAGTCTCCTCAGTAATACTGAGAAAAAATGATTGTCTTTTTGTTTTAAAACCAAATTTCCAACCACTAAACTGATTTTCTAGTAATACATAAATTTGTGTGTCTTTGTTTTGTGTGTGTGTGTGTGTGTGTGTGTGTGTGTAGAAATTTCCCATAGAAATTTTCCATTTTCTATTGACTTCCTAAGTAGCAAGACCTGCTTAACTCTTTCATCTGTATCTGTTCTTTTTTTAGGGTACTTGAGCACAGGCCTGGGTCTTTATCAGTCTGGTCTATCTGAGCCTTTCTGAAGCAAAGTTAGGTGGGTTGTTGTTTTGTAGGCAGATTGGTGGTCTCATCCCAACAACTGAAAAGTGCTATTGAAAGGGCTATCAGTTGTTCCAGAGAGCTTCAGTGTTAACTTTATCTCATTCATCTGTCAGAGGAGCAGCAGAGCTATTTGAAATTCAAATAAAATTAATTGATGTGCTAAATTTGTGGTAAGTAAAAATTATGACTAATGCCAATCATTTTAGAGAATGCAATTCCCAGTCCTGCTGCCTGTTTTAGAGGTAGAGGATGAAATGACATTTTGGAGTTAGTCTTTCAGGAAATCCAAGTTCTCTTAGAAAAAAGTACATAATGCTAAATAACCATGATGATGAACACCACTCCTATAAACTGTTTACACAAACCTGACTGTTTTGTTTTATTAGGTGGTCAACATGGTGGTTAATTGAGCTGCTAACAAAGAACTCTATACGGTCTTCCTCTACAGAGATCTATAGGCAGGTAATACTCACTTTCCATTACAAATTTGCTTTCAGAATAGACAGAGAGAGGAAAATTAAATTAAGTGATACGTATCTTTGCCGTTCATTTAACTCCAAAATGTTCCTTCTTTTTTTGTCCATCCAAAATATTTTAAATGCCAAAACACAGCACAATTAACTTCTATATCTGATTATCAAAAGGAAACTCTACCAAGATTAATGGTCCAGTAAAACAGAGGAAACCACAGAGGTGTGTGCCCTGAAAACTCCAGTTTCTTTCTGCTGTCATTAGCAACCATTTCTGTTTCACATTACACTGCACAATAGACTTGAAAATAAGCTTTTTAACATTGTGTTTGCTTAACAACATTGTAGTATAACCAGTGTTCTTTGTGGTATTCTTAACACAACATTTTACCTTTCTGAAGTAGAACTGCAGGCAGTCCTTTTTTGAGACAGGGTGATTATAAGGAAGATCTTGTGGATGAATACTTCAAGTAAAGATTCATTCATATTTCTGATGGGGTCACTAAGGTGTATAAGATTTATGCATGCTTATTTTTATGCAGCAACCTCCCTAAATAGGTCCATTTATGAAAAATGCTTATAAATGACAGTTCAAAGCACATTCACACTGTCAGTCACTGGTTACTCAAGCATGGGATTAAAAATCTTTTAGATCAAACTTCTTGCTGTATTTGGTTGGGCTATAACTAATATTCTAAGAAAAATAAAACAGTGAGGACAAGATGTTAACAGATACACTGTTAATATTAGAAGACTTTCAAGATGATTTCAGGCTATTTGAAAAAGAAATGGAATAGATTTTTGAATCTGTAAATGTTGACATGAGAATACAGTAGTCACTGAACACCATTATGACACATAAAAAAGATGACTACACATTAGAAATAGAAAAAAAAAACAAGGACTCACTTTTAATAAATGTTGCAAAAAGGCAGAAAATCGGACTTTCCTTCAAATTACACTTATGTTTTTCCAATTTCCATTAAAAAAATTATTGGTAAAACTTGTCAGTTTGGGGATAACTGCAGCTTAATAATGTTTTATTTAAAAATTATTCTTGGATCATCATAAATACCATATAATAAAAGCTCTAATTTCTTACAGAGAATTATCCATAAAAATAGCATTCTTCATGAATATATCTTTTTATCAACACAGCTTGAAAAACAAACACTTTTTTACAAACATTATAAAATTACACATGAAGATTTGAGTAAAAAGGTAAAGTACATTTGAGTAATATTAGCCAACATTAATTTAATTGTGCAGTTAGCCACCTAATTAATATTGCAGAGATTGTTGCATATAAGACAATGACTGGGACTCAGAACTGCAGAAACAATACAAGTTTCAAAGGAGTAAATTAACAGAGTCTGTCCACTTGCGCTAAGGACACAAAGTCATCTTTTGATTAGTCTTTTCAGGAAAATGTTTTCATTTCCATGAATGCCTACATATATTCAAAATATTTTTATGTGGTGCTTCATAAGGAGAATTATTTTAGTTTGTAATGGAACAGTGACAAATATACTACTTTACAGAGGCTATAATCAGAAGATTTAGATAGACAGCCTTAGCTTTAAACAAAATACTAAAAGGAAAACCGAGGCAAAAGAAATTGGATAAATTAATAAGATACCTTTGCGGTCTATAAAGTAATGCAGGATTAAATTTTGTAAATTAAAATCATTTATACATCAAAAGAAATAAAAACATTGAAATGAGTGAAAAGGATGATTAAAATGCATATTATTAGCAAAGTATTCATCTTCCCAATATTTTCTGTGTGTTCGTGTGTGTTCTATATGGGTACAATAAAAACAAATAAGTGGGAAAAGATCAAAAACTTTCCATGTAAAGAATATCTGAAGCCTTTTCATGAAAATGCTTCACTATTAATCAAGGAAGTACATGATAAACAACAGTTAAAACCAATGAAAAATAATTAAATGTGGATACACACTAAGTGTGAGAAAACATGGAAACCTCTAAAGTTGCTAATAGTTCTTTTAAACAGAGTGGTTACTTCAAAAATTTTATACCTTAGCTGAATATTCCACTCCTAGGTATATATTCTATACAATAAAATAGCTTTTACACACACACACACACACACACACACAGAGGCACACATTTATATATGTACAGTAAAATGCAATGATGTTTAATGTGCAGGAATTATGTAATAGCCAAAACTTTAGAAACACCTAAATATCAAGGTAAGGTAGAATAGAAAAATGTATTATAAAATTCTAAAATGAAAATGAATAAAATAGTCCATACATTAAGCATTGATTATCTAAACAACCCCTTCCAAAATAACCATGTCATGTGGATAATTCAGGAGGTCATTTACTTTCTATTGTCATTTATATAAAATTAAATTTTTTCTTTATATCAAAAGCTCCCTTTGCAAAAGTAGAGAAGTAGTACTTTGGGCAGGGTTAAACAGTCAGCTTCGATTTATTCATAATGTTTAATTTTTTAAGATGGTGATAGGTGCATTTCTGTTACATATATTATTGTCAATACACCATTGTGTGCCTGAAACATGAATAAGAATACTTAAAATTTATCTTTAGTAGTTGAAAGATTCCATTAATATATGTAGCCATGCTATTTTTTCTTATGCCTCATTTGCTTACTGATCTCCAGAGAATCTAATGACTCAATAGTTCAGAGCAGCATCTACATGCACTTGCTCACTGTAGCAGCTAAAATGTGAATGTACCATTTGTGTGGAAAATTGAAAAACTGCTAGGTTTGTACAATTTACCCTTCGATATTCTCTTCAAACTCTTCCAGGCATCTATCTATGTATACAAGCACCTGGAAAAGCATCACACCCAAGTAATCAGGCTGTTTCATTTCATAAAAAAGATTTATTCTGTGGCCTGTCTTGAAAAGTAATGGCTAAATAAGTAAATATTGATTTAAATCATAGAGTAAAGCAATTCTTTAGCTCTTTAACACATGTTGCAATTGCAGCTCATCTGTTTCTTGAAATTGGACAGTTAAGCCAATGCAGGCATTTTGAAATATTGCTATGCATATGCACCTAATCTGTTACACATGATTTCTTTAAAGCCTTTATTTTTTGAGACAGTGTGTTGCTCTATAGCTCAGGCTGGGCTTGAACTTGGCACAGTCCTCCTGCCTCAGCCTCCCGAATGCTTGGATCACAGGCACACACCACTGTACCTGGCGAAGCCTGGCTCACAAATACATTTATCCTAGCATATAGGCTTTATTTACATCTTCAACCTAGATTTTCATCATTAGGCTTCACTTCAGACTTTATGTGAAAATCATAAGCCTCCCTTTATAGAAACAATCATGAACTCCTTTGTCACCACAAGTTCAAAAGGCAGAATGGATGTACCTCTGTCCCCAAGTCCCCTTCCTGCAGACAGGAAGGAGAATGGTTTTAATGGTAGAAACTAATTTTTTTTAATTTAACTTTTTATAAAATCAGAAAAGTACAATAGATAGGGAAAGAAACTCCTGAAAGGGAAGGAACAACTGGGATGAGGAAAAGGAGAAAAGAAAGAAGGAAAGGATATATATATATATATATATATTTTTTTTTTTTTTTTTCTATACACAGGATAACTGGGACAATTGTACTGCTGATTTCTACTGGTCTATTGAAAGGAACAGCCAAAGCTTAAATTTTTAATTTTTTAAAAATTTTTTAAAATGAGTTTTGCATGTTTATATCTGGTAATCTGAACAACTAATTTGAAGACAACAATATACAATATAACAACCATTGTTGAATTCCTATCATATTGCTTAGTGAAATTCTGTATCATTTTTAATGTTTTTTATTACTATTTTTATTCTCTTTTAAAATAAAAATATGACTATAGTGTTCAATAGGTTTTAAATCATTTAAGAAAACTATAAACTTAAAATAATGGAGGCTGATTAAGTCTTTAAAGAATCTCATTTTATCTGATGGTATATGACATAAATATGAGGGAAAATATGTGTTAACAATCCCATAACATATGCAGTAAAAGTTTTGATGACTCCATGTTAAGAATAAGTAAAACTGTACACAAGTGAGAATGGTTAGCACATTAAGTTACTTAGATTAACAAATACTGGGAAAAGATGAAATTAGCAGTTAAGAAGAAATTTGAGCTTCCAATATCAGAGAACCACATATATTTAAAAAGTGCACAGGAAGAGAAAAAATATACTAAAATTTGAATTTACTTACTAAAATGGCTTATGAAATAGAGTATCTTCTAGAAGAAGCATCAGATAAAAACTTGAAAGGGAATGAGAGCTGTATTTAAAAACTGAGTGAGAAGAAATAGGTTATAGACTAGACCAGGAGAGGGAGTTTAAAATGTCCAGTTAAGACATGAGTTAAGGTTACTGTTAAGTTGACATATACATTAGGAAAATATTTAGTTTTATTTATATATGAATTCTCAGACACAAAAATATTTACAACCTGTCTCGGTCACATTTTTGTCACTGGGACAGACAGTTAATATCCGCAAGTTAAGGGAAGAGAGGATTGTTTTGGCTCACATTTCAGTCCTTTGTCCACTGGCTCAAAGGAGAAGCAGTATGGCGGAAGGACACAGCACAGAAACAATGTTTATGTTATGGTGGCTGGGAAGCAGAGAGAGAAAGGAGGACCCAGGAGGGCAGAGATGCCCTTCCTAATCATGCCCCCTCTCCCCCGCAAATGAGCTGCCTCTTCCCAACAGAGACCACCATTCGTAGCATTAGCTCTAGCACCTCTATAATCCACCATCCTTCCAAAAGCCCGCCTAAGAGTGCCTGAGGTCTTTGTGGGACATTCTTCTCCCAGGCCTAACAAAACTTTGTTCATTTTAATGCACTTGGTTGAATTAGGTAATTTGTATCAAAGAACAAAAATAAGCCATATTCAGCGTGAGAAATGTGAATGTGATTTAAAAATACGTTAAAACATGTTCACCTAAAAATGAACTTAAACAAATATATGAACAAAGCAGTGGGATACAGTTTGGTTTCCGGGTCATGATGTTGGACTTCCTGAAAAAGTACATCAAATTAACCAAGGGCAGGAAACACTTTACAGCGTTTCTGTTGGAGATGTGCTAACCAGACCTTTTTGTATTTTGTTTTGGGACAGGTTCTCATTAGGCTGCTAAATTGCCTAAGCTGGACTGGAATTTGTAATCATCCTGCCTCAGTCTCCAAGAGTGCTGAGAGAGAAGCACTCTCTCTCTCTGCTTCTTCTCCAAGATGCACCACTCTGCCAGGCAGTTCTAATTTTCTCTTTTCCTGTATGGATGGACACCATAACAAAGCTACTGTAAGTGACAGTTTTAAAAATTTATAAATACTGAATCTGACCAGTTGAGTGGATATAATGTCACATGCTAGGAGTATGAAAGAGTGAAAAGAAGGATACCAAGGTGGGCATGGTTAATTCCATGATACTTTAACTATGGGATATTTATTAATGCTCACTATGCTGCTATGGATTATGGAGAGGAGAGTAAAATATGTTACTAAAATGATTTCAGAGAGAATACATAGTGATGGAATACATAAAAATGGAAAGAGTTGCTGTGCTGGAAAAAGGAAATAAAACTGAGTAAGGTTCACCAAGGGAGTATGTCAGCAATATTCTGAAGCTTTTTATAGAATATTATCCTATAAAGGAAGTCTTCTAAAATTATTGAAGTTAAGAAATTTTGTCATATTACAGTGTGTTATAACCATGTTAGTGGTAGGCTGATGAACGATCTCATAAAAAACATCAACCAGGAACTGACAATCATGAGTCCTCTGCCTTCCAAATCCCTTCCCCCTATGCCAGAAAGATCTGTGAGGCTATAAACCTCCCCAGCTATTGCTTGTTGGAATTATTACACTGAAGCAATCTTGCAAAGAGAAATACAGAGAAACATCTCAAGGCTTTTAGGATTTTATAGCCTCTATAAAAGCAATTAAAATAAGAAACTTGGCAAGGGTTATAAATACAGTTTGGAATCTAGTAGAACAAAGCTAGCAGCAATTCCTTCACCTTTGGATGATTTGGACTGAGCATGTACAAATGTGGGATACAAATCACAAGCAGATATTCAATCCTATTCTAGAATATACCAAATCTGAAACAATATTATAACCACTTTAAAGATATATGCACCAGAACCATACTGTGGCTATACAAGCAAATTAAAGGCATTTTTCCATATTTATACTAAGGCATACACATTTATGTCATATACTGTAAATATAATAAATCTATACAATGCTCAAATACATGAGTTTAGTTCTTTTCCAGTAATGCTTTAAGTATAGTCATATTGAGTTTGAACAGATCCACAGAAATGCTACTGAATGATGAAATATTGCATAAACTATGGGAACAGCATTTTAAAGAAAGCCTTTTCATGTTGACAGGGTTTCCCTTCCTCCAGTCACAAATATGCATACTCCCCACACAAAATAGTTCGCATATGAATTTATTTTCCTCAGAAATTTCATTATGAAGTGATATCAAAACTTGTAAAGATGATTACAATTCCCTAATAATGGTTTTGGAAATAAATAAATCTTTAAGTATTATATCATATTTTAATTAAAATCAACTTTAAAGATTGAAGCAAAGTATCCTTTCTAAATTTAGGAATAGAACATAAATTTAAGAGCAGTCATACATAGTTGCAAAAAGAAAGTTAGCTGCTAGGCAATTTTACAGATATTCACTGTTTCATGTATCCATTTTTCCCTTTTATTTAAGTTAAATTGCTCCATAAAAGCTCCAGGACAAAGAGATACAGTGTGATCCTTAGAGAAACATAAAATTCAAGCTACATTTAGTCTGTAATAATCACTTTTGTTTTATTTGACTTGAATAATTTGATTATATACAAACTTCCTAATTACATGATAATGTTAAATGAAGGCATATGGTATCATTTTCATAAATATATTAAAAAATCCTTATTTTGTTCAGGTAAATACTATATTCATTTGAAAAGGCAACTATCTTGGTTACTTTTCTTGGAGGTACAAAGTACCTGATGCTCACAATTAAGGGAGGAAAGGTTTATTTCAGCTCACAGTTTGTGGAGGTTTCAGTTCATACTTAGCTGACTCTCAGAACGAATAGCATGGCGGAGGGGCCTCTCAGAGAAGAAATAGTCCATGGTAAGGCAGGTAAGAGCCAGCAGCTACAAGCCTCCCTTTCCCTTTTATTCCATCCAAGAGACAAGCTTTTTGTGTGGTACCACTCACACTCAGAGTGGGCCGTCCCCTTATCCACATCCAGAACTATTCTAAACCAATTCAGTTATAACACACCCTTAATCCATATTCACAAACCAACCAATTCCAAAAAGCCCCACTTATGAGAACATGAGGTTTTGGGGGGGATATCTAGATAAAAGCCACAACAGCGACCCAACTGAACTCTTAAAATAATAGTATAAGTCTGTAAATGTATAGAATAATTACATATCAAAGTATTTACTGTTTGCTTATGTCTAGCATAAAAGTACATTGAAAAAAGCAATAGTTTACATAGCAAAATTTTATTTTCAGGTTTAGCATTAGATTGTTGCATTGGAATAAATCAATCATTTTTACAAATATTTTCTAATATACCATTTCTAAATGAAATATTATTACCTGTAATTGATTACAAGTTAGTTTTTTGTTCATTTTATTTGTAAAATTCATCATATTGTTTTCTTTTTTCTTTTTCTTTTAAAAATTAAAAAACTAACAAAGCAACAATGAAGACAAAATCAAAACAACACAAAAACAACAAAAACAATACATGACCTCAAAACAAAATGATAGGAATTAAGAATGGTTGCTACATTGCATACTGCTATCTTAAACAAAGTTGCTCAGTGCACCAGACATAAGAATGTAAGATTGATCAAACAAAGACAGTAACAAGTTACTATATTAAGTTTTAAATCATATAATATCAACAGAAAAGTTCCCATTATTGTGAACATATATTAATCCAGTATAAAACATGTTTCCTGTAACCGTGCTTACCATAGTTGTCTCTGCAATAGAGCCAAAGCTGTTTATGAATATATTGCATGTGACATTAACTGGAGGACCTGAAAAGGAGATTAAAAGAGGGATGTTAGTTACTCATTTACAATAGTTTCAAATGATTACTTGGCTCTCATTAGTAATTTTTTAAAAATAAGATTTTCATTATACACATGTAGGTACTCAAAACTGAGAGAAGTCTTTCTGTGAAACCATGTGGGGTAAAAATCCTAAGGTCCAGATGCGCCTTTGAGGAGTAATACTGACCATGGTATAAACCATTTAACCTCTCTTGGTCTCATTTTCCTTAATGTACATAGCTTTAATGGCTCTGTAAATGCCTGATTTAGTAAATCCAATATATGAGCCCCTTTATGGACAGTTTCTGTTGACCTTTTCCCTAGTATGTAATAGGAACCATACTTTCTGTTTCTTTGTTATCTCAGTAATTTTTGGAGAATTGGATATGATAGTTAATATAAGATGGCAATACTGGAATCCAGACACCTCTCCATCTCCAGCCCCTAGGTTTTCACTGCTAATTTTTGTTGTTGATGGTTGTTTGGTGACTTCCTGGACTAATGTGGTCAAGTCTGCAGTTCCATACTGTACAGCCACTGAAGCTTCTGCTCCGTGAGCTGAGGGTAAGAGATTCCCTAAATTACGTCAGTCCATAAACTGTTCTTTGCCTGAGAGCTTCAAGTTTGTTTGGAGGTGAGCCTTCTACACTAGGCAGTTTACATCTTTTCTTACCCTTTGCTACCTTCTAGTGCAAGGTCTGAGTTTGACCAGACTGGGGCCCTTTTTGGATTTTGCTGGAGGTGGACTCAGCTCTGCACCTACCCATGACCTCTAGATCCATTAGAATATATCAGCCCTTTGGCCACAGACCTAAAATAAATGCTGCATTCCCCAGATCTGATCCAATTGGGTTTAACCTCTCTTTAGCCCAATAGGCATCGCAGTTAGGGAGCTGTGCTGTTAAACAATTTTCTGATTCTTTTTAACAAATGCTCTGGAGTACGATTCTTTTCTGAAATGAATTTTTAATAAAGTGAGATCAAGAAAATTACATTTCATAGGGCTATTCCAGGAAGCTACCACATAGGTCACGGTGGAGAGCGCTGGGTTTGGAATTTCTGGGGAGCTGCAGATCTGGCTTGCTCTCTGGTAGCTGCTAGAACACTGCTGCGCTTCACGGCTATTGAGAAGCTGGGGAGTGAGGCCGAGTTAAAGTGTCTTCAGTTGTTAAAGAAAAGTTATCAGTTTTTCTTGAAAGAAGCACACCCTGAAAGGTTGGAAGCCTTGATTCATTTTTAGAGTTCTGAACATTAATACTAAGAATTCTGCCAATTTTTGTTGTGTTTCTGTTGTTGCTTTAGGAAGAATAAGTTATTGAGATCCGCAGCCAGCTATTCTACAAAACCCTTATGGATGCCTGATTTAGAATTAATCATTTTTTAAAGGCCTGTTAGTCATTCCTTTACTATGTGTCAAAACCTTGTTCACACCAAATGGAAGACACAAAGATACTATCACCTACTAAGCAGGAAAGTCAGAATCAATACATTGTTAAGCATTTCTTGTTGCCAGGTGCTGTGCTGAATGCTTCCTAGATGCCTCTCTCACAGTGGATAATAGTCAGTTTAGTAAATGAAAGCCCAGAGAAAATATATAAGTTGTAATAAGTAACATATGGGGGGTCTAATTCCAAGAATCATTCTTTTCCCACCATATTATTCATTTGTCTAATATTCATTATGTGACATTCAAAGTATCCCATTATCTGGACCCAATCTCCATTATTAGAATAATAACTATATAAATAAAACAATATTGTGAAATAGTGAGTGAAATCGGTTAAACTAGCTCTGACTTAAGCTCAATGTGTTAGACAAAGTCACACATGTAAATGAAAAATCTCTCTCTGTTCATGTGTGTGCGTGTTGCTGTGAATTAAACCTAGCGCACTGCATGTGCTAGGCCAGTGCTGTACCACTGAGGTACAGCTCCAAGCCTTTTATTAATTTACTTTATTAATTTTTAATTTTTAACAAATTTATTTTTATTAATTTATTGTTGCTTTATTTTTTACTTGAACATAACTTAGGAGTAAATTTATTTTACAGAGTTTGCTAAAAAAAGTATATTAGCATGTTTTCCTTCTTTTTATACAAAGTCATTTTAACTAATTTAAGAAGTTGATTGGGTATTTGCTTCAATTTCTCCACATACCATTTTTACTGTGCTACTTTTATAAGCGTATAATTCTCTTCCAATAGAACATAAGAATTTATCTTTTTTTCATACATCATCCCTTACTTCTACTCTGTAAATCTTTTTTTCTACCTCTCACTATGCAATATAGCTGTTTTTATTTTTGTCAGGTTAATGTTATTTTTTTATCACCACTATACAGTGTAGCTATCACACCTAGATAAGCCATGTTGGGCTACTATGATTATATTTCCTTTTCTGAAGTAAACTTTCTTGGGATTTCCCAGATTTCACCACATGTAGTATTAATTAATTCATAAACTTTGAAATGTCTTACATTATGTTTCGTTCTGCTCATGTTCGTAAGATGTTCTCTTACCCTCATTTTCCCTTGGATTTACAATCTAGAATTTTTTTTAATCTTATAATAAGGCACTCATTCTACATTTGAAGTTCATGACTTCCCCAACATCATACTGGAAATTAATTCATTGCTTTGTTTTGTGGGGTCTTCTTTCATGACCCTCATTCCTTTTTTCCCTGGTTTATTTTTTCATCTTAATTGAACATATCCTTCATTACTTTTTTGACAACCAACGCATAATGCCATGAAGTTTTGAAAGCTTTCCTGTCCACAGTTAAGGTATAATTATATTTGGTAGAAGATTTTAGATTGGAAATTCTTTCTGAGGTGTCAATTCACAATTACATAACTAGCAGTGCACAGTTTTCATCCCCTCCCATCCTTTGGGTGTGTGTGTGTGTGTGTGTGTGTGTGTGTGTGTGTGTGTTGCTGTGGATTGAACTCAGGGCATTACATATGGCAAGCAAGTGCTGTACCACTGAGCAACAGCCCAAGCCCTTTTTTTTTTCATACCAGGCAGGTGCTGTGTCGCTGGGCTATATCCCCACCCCAAGCCCTTTCATTTGTTTTGTTGCTCCTTCTTTAGATGTCATTTGATCTTATGAACTAAGGTAAAATAAAAATAAAATAGAATAATAAAATAAAATCATTTAAAAATAAAATCTTACAGTCATAGTCCTCTGAGTTGTATGCTGTGTACTGAGAGAGGATCTCTCATTTGTACGGGGAGACGCCCAACTTCACCTTCTAATTTAGTTGGTGTGGCATAGACCAAAGGTATTTGCACCTTTAAAGCTCCCTAAATCATGGGAATATACAGCAATGTTTGGAAACCCGTGGTATAAGGAACTCCACAGTAGGAAACATCTGTGATCACCTGAACAGGACAGAAGATGAACTGAAGGTACACCTAGAGATATAGAGAACAGCATTTAAAATGCAAGGATTAGTTTTTGTAAGATTTCCTATAATAAATTTTGTGACCATCAGTAATGAAATAGAGTAGATATTGTGTACTTGAGAGCCTGAAGTTCGTTAAACATGGATATTTCTAGAGCACAGGAATCAAACACATAAAAATTAAATTCTTTAAATAGGAAGGATGAGCATACAAGAACACAAAAACCTGAGAAAAACCTTGAATGCTTTAGGTGCTATAATTATTTGATTAAAAATGAACAGGGCCTATAAAAGTCTTCATCAGTTGTTTATATTTACATATTTATTACTTGTCGGGGAAGAGGATTGTGTTCTATGTCACTCTGTGGGACTGGTAAGATTACACCCTACTCCATGTTATGTTTCATTCCATCAAAGGGAAGAATGTGGTCACAATGAACTGTTAGACCTATTTTTTTCTTTATGGATATAAGGCTAAAGTAATGAACTCTAAAAATGTATACAGATTGACTGGTATTCTTGAAGAGTTAAAAGAAGTATTTAATTTTTTGGAGGAGTTATTCTCCTGCTTTTCCAACGAACTAAAGTTCTATTATTTTCTCTTGCTGGTTACAGCAATATGAATCAGGGGAACATTACTTGATTTCAGATAAATTCTACTGTGTTCTTCCCTTTACAAAAGGGAAAACACAAGACACTACTACTGGATTGCTTCACCTTCAAATAAAGTGATGGTGGTGATACCTCCATATCGCAAAAACATAGCCCAAGAAGGAGCTGCAACTAGATGACTGCTAGCTCCACCAGATTTTAATCTCTGCTGAAGCTGAAATAAATGAAACAGTGGGGGAAGCTGAAATAAATTAAGATAAGAAATTTTCATTTAATTTAGCAAGAAGAAAGGTCTTTGTGTTTCAGACTTTAATTTGCTATAAGCATTTCATAAAACATGAGATGAGGCATTCTCTAATATATTTTTTCTCCTAACTTTTGAATTTAATTATTATCCATTAAATTGTAAATAATAAAATAGAGGCAAAAGTTCAGCCTATGCTGCAGGGTTTTGAGGTTGGTAATGTCAGTTCTGATACATTTAGTGTTCCTTGCAAGCAAGTGTGATGTGTGTAACCTGGAGATTCGGGGAAGATTCTCAAAGGAGCATCATTAAATAATATATTGGGAGCAAGAAATCTTTGGTATTTTTGTTTTGTTTCTAACATATAATACTAGTAAGTCTGGTTGACCAGAGGTTTCTGTAGAAAGGTTAATGCATGACATAGGAAAATAATTATGTTTCTGTAGAACAGCAGAGGTCAGAGAAGTAATTTATTTATACTTTTACTAATAATTGAGACCAGGATGCCTCATTATTCCAGTGAGATGCAGAAGGTGCTTCCTAAAAGTGACTTATTAGTTTAGTTTCAAATTTTAAACTTCATGTGGAAGTAAAATAATTCACAGTGGTGTTAGCTTTGTATAAACTTTATTGTCTGTTGGATTTTCTGACATAGTTTTGCCTGTATAGTATAATTTAAGAAAGTGCTAGATGGATTTCATTTGTCCACTTATTATCTACTTTAGAAGAAAGTAGAGTGCATGCATTTGGTCACCAAATCTTAATTCTGAATTTAAAAGCAAGAGACACTCTTGAAAGAACATACACATGCAAACACATACAAAAATGATATAAAATTTATGTTAGTCATATTAAAGTATAGAACAATTTGGAAATAAAAGTCATTGTTTTATATTATGGAACTCATCAATATGATACCAAGTTCTCTGAAACTTATTTCATGAATTGTTTGGAGCCTTTAAAGATGCTTGCTCTGGGAATGCAGGAATTGACATGCCCCTGGAAATGGTTGCATGGATAGGCAAATGTTTGTAGTTAAAGAACGAGTAATGTATAAGGGGCAGATAGAGGAGACCCCACGATGGGCAGCAAAGTGGAGATTACATAGAATGAGAATGATACCACACTGTGGTGTTTTATGGGTTCTGTCTTCTACTCTTTATGCTTCTGGGTTCAATTCAGATCAGCGCAGTAGTTTTGGAGAGGTCTTTTTATTGAGCTCTATTTGATCTATGTATTCAAAATTTTTATAGAGATTGAAGCTCAGAAAGATTGTAAATCTCCTATTGCCATCACAGTGAGCACCTGTTTAGCAGTTCTTGGACAATCTGTTAGCTCTCCATGCCAAGGCAAAAGCTGTAATAGCCCTTCAATACACTACTATGTTTAGCAACAGAGAAAATAACCGCTATCACATCCATATGGCAAATTGTTCATTGCATTAGCCATGGCTGCCCTGAAAAGCAAATGACAGTAGTTGCAGATGTTTTCAGCCACAGGTTTTCTTTAAAATCTCCCTGAAAGAAATGGGACATTGCTTTTAAGTTCAGAGATAAAGTGAAGGCGGAATATCAAAGTACACTGGCATGCTTTGGAAAGATATAATTCATGTTAGGGGAAAAATGTTTGTGAGCTACATACATAGCCAAGCTAGCAAACAATCAATCCAAAATAACAAACCACTCAAATTCTCATGACAGATCTAAAAATTATTTTTTTGTTTAAAAATTTGATTTTTTATTCTAATTAAGTTTATTGGTACATTTTAGATATACATAATGATCATATTCAACGTAGCGAATTTGCACCTGTACATGATATACTTTGGCTCCTTTTTTTTCCCAACCCCTTCTCCTCCCTTCACATAATGTTGTATTAAAGACTTAGCTTTTTTAAAAATGTAGAATATCATTGAAGATTAAATTTAAAAATAATTCAATCTAGAGATTTGTTTTGATTTTAGATAAGCACACACAAGTCAAGGAGAAATGTTCTTCCACTCTTCAACTGCAAAGGCATATGCGATGACCTTGAATCCCGATTTAAAATTACTTGTGAGGTACTGTAGGAACTGAACAAAGAATCCAATTTGTTCTTTCTCTTTCTTATTTCTTTCCCATCATTTTGCTTCCTAGAAATGCATTCTTAAAGTGATTCAGGTGGGCAGTACCTGGTAGGCTTCTGTGCAGAAGATGACTGGGAGGAGCTTTATGATCCAGAGCAGAAGAGAAGTACATCCATAGGGAGACCTCACAGAGTTCAGAATTTAGGCTCCACAAGGAGTGAGCTGTAAGATGGCACCATGGGGAAGCCCGGGGTGGCATGTTAGAACCAGAGAAGGATGAGAACTGGGTCACTGTGGGGGCACCGAAATGCAGAGTGAGACTCTGAACCGTGCGCTACTCAGAGTAATGGAACCGAGCAGGGCTTCAGGGTTGTACCATAGTGAGGAGGGCACCAGTACAAGAGAAGGAGTGGCAGCAGTCGGGGAGACTCATCACATATTGAACAAAGTTGTAATTGTATAAAGGGTAACTGGGGGTCAGGTTCCTGCTCTCATATGAAACAGTGAAGATCGGGAAAGTTAGACAGTAAAATAAATACATGATATTGGAGATGGACTGTGTCAGTTCATGGTCTTCAGTATGCAATAGAGAAATAAATATAGAAGTAAATTTATATGTATGTTATATATATATATATATATATCACTAATAATGGTAAAAATTGGCACTGTCTACTCCCTCATGAGATGCAATCTGTGATGTTCCTGTGAGGTTGTAGTACTAAGCCAAGTCATGAAACATTAGACAAATGTAAAGTGAGGCATACATTGCCAGATAACTGAATAATATTTTTTTTTAAAATACCAAGATCATGAAAATCAGAAAAATGAACTACTGGTTCAGACTGAAGGAGACAGTAATTCTAAATTGCATCCTTTTGTAATGAAGTCACTATTTATAAGGTTGATAAAATTTCAATGGAGATCTGGAAATTAGATGGTAGCACTATCTTCATACTAACTTTGTGTTTTAATAATTATCTGGGAGAATGTTCTTGCTTATAGTACATATTTAAGAATTAGAGTATCAGATCAACCATTTTCCCTTGACTTAGTCCAGGGAAAACATTTTTGCACTATTTTTAAAATTCTTCTGTAGATTGAGATTCTTTGAAAATTCAAAAAATAATTAGTATAGAAAGAATAATTAAAAAGTAAAAATCACACAAAAACTAAAATTACAAGGTTCAGAGTCTAACTTTGAAACACTGAACATTTCTAGGTTTAGAAAAGTTTATTATTCAAGCGATGCTTCTTCTCAAAATGACCTTTTATTATATAAACATGCAAATAGAAAACATGCCTTTTTCAAAAAGGAATTGTGAATTATAGTCCAGAACAATAGTATCCTGATGGACAGGAACAGCTAATGGATAAAGAAGACCTTTAAAATGCTAATGTTTACCCTGAAAAATATGTGGATAATGAGTCTGAAGTGAGCTTGCCATTCTGCAGATAGAATGTGTGGTTGCAGAATGGACCAATGGAAAGACTAGATTTGTCATGGAGGGTGAAAGATTAGCACAGGGAAATATTACAGGGAAAAAGACAGAAATCCCAAAGAAATCATGAGAGCAAATAAAAGTTATTTCTAGAAAAAAAAGAAAAAAACCAGAGTGCTCATTGAGGATGGAATAAGACAACAAAACTCCAGTAAATATTTAGAAGGAATTGAAAATCAAGTCCTTGGTTAAGAGTAAGTTTTAAGTCCATGCTACATTTAAAAATTATCAAAGAATGTGACAGAACACATCTAAGTTCCTTTTTTATCCCCAATCCCTCTCCTTCCTCTTCTTTCCCTCCGTCTCTTGATCCCCTTCTCCTCTGAGAATGATCTATCGCCCTACTTTCTGTTATTTTCTATTTTGCTCTATATTTTTACTCTGTGTTTCTCATATAAAAGAAACAGTATGATATGTAAGATTCTGCATGTGATGTATTTCACTTAACATTATGGTCTCAAGGTGCATCAATTTGCCCTCTGCAAACATTTATAAAAAAAGTGAGAGGAGGTCAGGAATGTGTGGAGAAGGGAGGGAAATGAAAACGAATGAAAAAAGGAATTAAGGTAAACTACATATGCACACCAACTTCCCACAAGAAATGTAAGCTTTACGTACTACACACATGTACTAATAAACTAAAGTTTTGAAAAGAGTTATCAAAGGCCAGATGAAAGATTAAAGTCAAAGGAAAGAAGCAAAATCTAGGAATGGCAGGGAAAATATTCTAGTAAAATAAATTTTTCTTGTCTTATGACTATATTTTCACCTGCTATTCAATTTTCTTTTAATCTATTAAAATTGCTTCAAGTTCCAAGAGACACCCAGAAGCCTTTATTTCAAGATGAAGGACTTGAGCACAGCTTTCTCTCTGGGGACACAAAGATGATACTGCTGACTAAGAATGAGAATAAATTATCATACAGAAGAGATGGGGAGGACATCACACTTTAGTGATAGGAAACATAGAAGGTAAAGGAAAATAGTTGACAAATGAAGTAGCGAGACATGACATGATGAAGGCAAGGACGGTGGGAGAGGAAGGAGGTACAGAGGGGAAGGACCTGGCAGAAAGAGGCTGTGTTTTGTAAAGTTCCTTCTCATCATTCCTGTTGAGAAATGTTGTCTTGGTATTTAGACCTATGGACTATTTTTTTCAGACAGGCTTTTTCCATGTTTCCCAGGATGGTCTTGAATTTGTAGACTCAAGTCATCCTTTCACCTCAGTCCCAGAGGAGCTAAGACTATCAGTACACACCACCATACCCAGCTTTCTAGTTCTGAGCGAGTAGAAATAACTTTGCTGGCAATTAGGAAAAATATGCTACTTGTCAGTACCTCAAATTAATACTTTCTCTGTTTTGACAAGCCTAGTCAAAACTCAACACTCAACTAAAGGGAAGAAGCTACACGCGGAGAAGGCAGTTTGTCCCTCTCCCTCTCCTTCTCCTGTGGCCCTCTCCCTCTCCTTTTTCCTTTTCCTCTCTCTTCCCCCTCCCCTCCCCCTCCCCTTCCCCTCCCTTCTCCCCTCCCTCTCATCTTTCCATTCCCCTTCCCTCCCCCTTCCCCCTCACTTTATACTTCTCTCCCTCTCCTTCTTCCTCTCCTTCTCTGTCTTCTCTCTCTCTTTCTCTCTCTCTCTCTCTCTCTCTCTCTGTCTCTCTCTCTGTCTCTCCAAACATGCACTCACAGACACACACGCAAAACAGAACACTGAGGCAAGGAACTGCTGCTTTATGTCACTGACATTTTTAGACCATATACTTTTTTCACAAAACCCTGCACACTTGCCTAGTTACTTGAAACTCAACTACCACAACCTTACAGCCAAGGAAATGGCTTAGGATAGAAAGGATTGTGAGAAGACCAAACTGCAATTACAGAATTAAAATCTTCTTAAACATTAAAATAAAAAAACCTGTGATATCAAATCATGGCCTTGGAGGGGACATCTCGTTACATGGAGAGGAAAAGGGCAAAGGTGTGAAAAGGTTGAAAGAAATATGTTAGGAACAGATGATAAAGGAAAATATATTTTTAAAGGAAGTTATTTTGGAGAAATAAATCACGAATAAACAAACAAACAAAAAAGTAGCATAAGCAGTAATCTTTCTAAAGAAAATTGTCCAGAGTTAGATGATCACAGGCTCTGTACAGAGCAGTAGACATAAAAATGTATTTTGGCTTTTTTATAATGTTAAATGTCAGTATGTAACAGAACAACAACTACAAAGATCTAGAATTCTGTAGCTTGATAAACATGTAAGTTTCTTTAATGTTAAATACATAAAATGATTATTCTGTATTATTATTCATTGATAAAATTATATGAACTATTAAGACCTGAGAAAATCTGGAGGAATCTTAAAAGCATATTGCTAAAGGAAAGAAGCCAATACAAAAAGTCTGCATTACTGTGTGTTTCTAATTTCATGATGTTATGGTTTGTGTCTGAATGTCTCCCCAAAGCCTTGTGCAGTCCTGGGGAGTGGGCTTTTCAGAGGTTGCTAGTGTAGGGTTTATGATTGGTTCATTGTCTAGTGCTGGGATTGAGGATGTGTGTGCTATACCTGTCCTAGGCCGGGGAGCTGGCATACAATATAAAGGAGGGAATGAGGCTTGCTCCTCCCCTTTTGCTCTTGTTGCTTCTGCTGTCTTCTGCCCCCATAAACTGTTGCCCCTCTACCATGTGCCACCTTGCCTTAGGGCCAGCTGATTATAGACTGAAACCTCCACAAACATCCTTTCCCTCTTTAATCTTAGGTGTTGGGTATTTTGTGTCAGCAATGAGAAAAAAGTGTCTAAGACATAAGATATTTTGGAAAAGGTTACATTCTAGAAACAGTATAAAGGCCAGGGGATGTCAGAGGTTGGAGTAATTGGGAGAGAGGAAGAGACGCATATTCAGAGCTCAAGGTGTCCTAAATGAGAGCGATATTATTCTGCATGATATAGAAGTGGTACATCCATGCTATCATGCATTTTTCAACATATTTAAAAACTGTATATTATAATGAATGAGCTCTAATATAAATTTTATACTGTAGTTAATAATCATGTACCTTAAGGCAGAGTGGTTTTATGGAGGCTATCTGATTCTTAGAAATTTTTAAGCTAAATTGAAAGCATTCTAAGGACAAGAGATCAGCTTATTCTATTAGAAAAAAAAGCAAATATTAGTGTGCTAGACATAAAATTGTTTCAATTTTTCTTAGTATTTATTTCTAAATATATTTATATTTATGTTTATTTAATAAAATAATGTTTGAGAGAAGAAACTGTCCTCTGTGTGCTCATAACCAGTTTATGGTGCTATAAGAATAATTCCTATTTTGCCTGACACATGTTAATAACATTTAAAATGCATAAGTAGATCACAATCTAACAGATACATTTTTCTTTGAAAAACTTTATAAAACAACACAAGCAGTGTCATAATTTTGGTTAAAGAAAACTGTCTACATCTATAATGACAATAATTAGCTGTATATAGAGTAATAAAATCAGAGTTACATTATAATGATATTATTCTGTATTTTAATAGTTTTTCTCTACATTTCTTGTATAATAAATTCTTTTTTAATGTAAAGATATTTATGAAAAAAGCAAGAAACTTAAAGTTAAACTTTATAATATTGTACATGGGGCTGAAATAAGTATTATTTTTGAATTGCGATAATTTGAAAGACAAACTGGTTGTCACATTATCATCATGTGCATCTCATTTATTGCTAATGTGAAATTAGCAATCCTATTTGTTTTCTAATAATTACATAATACTGCCAATACTGAGATTTTATGTCTTTTGTACAAATTTTATAAATTTTATGGAGATAAAGAATAAATTTTCTTGCTTTTATATATTGTATGGAATTCCTATGAGTGGATCAGTGACCTATACAATTTTTTTCTGTTGTTATTTTTGGTCATTAACACTTTAATCCATAAAGTAAGGACTAAATCACTTAACTTACTGAAGTATATCTCTGCATGTGTTACATATTCCATTCCTTATTTTATTTTTAGAAAATAATTTAGCTGATTTTGCCTATTTTTAATTGATGCACAATATTCTAAGTACAGTATACTACATAATATTTCAACAAATGCATACATTGTGTTAAATTACTTGAAACAGATGCATCCCTCCACACATTTGTTATATTTTCATGGTGAAAATATTCAAAATTCTTTTTTTCATCTATTTGAAAGATACTTTATCATCATCTATAATCCCTCTAAGTGAAATAGAATGCCAGAATTTATTTCTCCTAGCTGAACACCCAGTGACCAGCCTTTCCCCATTTATTCTTTTCCAGCCTTTCTTTCCATATTTTCTGGAAATCTCTGTTCTACTCTCAACTGCTATGAGAACAAATTTTTAAATTCCCACATGTGGATGAGATCACATGCAATTTCTCTTTCTGTGCTAAGCTTAATTTAGATAACATAGTATCCTTAAATTCCATCTACGTTATCACAGATAATAGGATCTCATTCTTTTATGGCTGAAGAGAATTCCATAGTGTGCATACACCGTGTTTTATATACCCATGTATCACTTGGCCAGTGCTGATTAACCTTATTGCTTGTCAATAGTTTTGTTATCATGTGAATGGCACTAGTGTAAATGGCAGTAAACATGGGAGTACAGCATAGTTCCGCATACTGATCTCCTTCAGATAGATAGTTACCCAGTAGTGAGCTTGCTGCATTATAAGGGAGTGCTATGTTTAATTAGCTGTACTAATTTACAGTTCCATCACTGGAATGTGAAGGCTCTCTCATGCCACATTCTCATCTGCTTTTGATATCTTCTAGATTTTTGATGTTGGACATATGACTAGAGTGAGGTGGTATCTCATCCTAGTTTTGCTTTGAATTTCCTTGATGATTAGGGATGTTGACCACTGCCATTTGTACATCTTTTTAAAAGAAATGTCTGTTTAGGCCTAGTGAACATTTTGGATTGTATTATTTGTGTTTCCTATTATGTACTTTGAATTTCTTATATATTATGTATGTTAATCCCTTATCACACGTATAGTTTGCAAATCTTTTCTCCCATCTAAAAGTTTCCCCACTCTATTCTTTTTTCCTTTCCTGAAATGAAGGATTTTAGTTTGATGTAATTCTGTCAGTTTCTGTTTGCTTTTCTATGCCTTTAATGTCTTACCCCACAAAATCCATACACATTCCAGTGTCCTCAAATATTTCCTTCATTTTCTCTTAGTAATAAGTTTTTAATCAATTTGAGTGGATATTTTTTTCTTTTTTTTTGGTACCAGGAATCAAACTGGGGACCTTGCACTTGCCAGGCAGATGTTTGTGCCACTGAGCTATATCCCTGGCTCTTGAGTGGATTTTTATATGGTGAGAGATAAAGGGTCAACTTTAATTTTTCTGCACGTGGATATCTAGTTTTCACAGCACTACTTACTGAAGAGATTTTCCCAATGTTTGTTCTTAGCACTCTGTTGAAATTTAGTTGGCTCTATATAAATGGGTTTACTTCCCAAATGTCTATTCATTCCATTAGCTTAGAGATCTGTTTTTATGATAGTGCATGCTGTTTTGATTATGGTAGCTTTAGAATATGTGTTTAAAACAGGTAGTATAGTGCTTCCTGCTTTGTTCTGTGTGTTCAAGATTGCTTTGGCTGTTTGTGGAATTTTGTTGCTCTAGATGAGTTTTATTATCGCTTTTTATACATGAAGAATGTCATTGTTATTTTGATAAGGATTTCATTAAATTTGTAGGTCACTTTTGGTAGTATAGAAATTAAAAAATTTTTAGACTACTGTGATATCACTTTACTAATAGTCATGCTCCTAACTATTTACACTATTAATAGCTTGCTTTGACATATTGAAAGGAAAAAATATATATCTAATACCTAAAACTAGGGATATACTTATTGCTAGGGTTAGGGTCAATCTGATTGATCTGAATAGCTAGCTAAATTCCTTAGAAAAGTTTTGATGAATATTTAGAGTTGAAATCTTCAAAAAAATCAAGGGTTGAAATCTGCAATTTAAATGTTAAACCATATTTAAAATTAAAGCAATAAAATTCATAACTTTTGTCATAAATTATCAATGAATTTTACTCCTATCTTTTCCACTTGCTAGCCACTGTTGACATTTCTTGCCCTTCTCTAATTCTTGCACCATTACTAAGCAGTTCTTTTATCTCTCACAAAGACAAGGAAAACGAATAGTAATGGGAAACAGCAGGGTTTTTTTTTCACCTTCAACAATGACAATAGTTTAACTTAATCCAATAGAATATCTTCATTATCTACTACAATAATATTTAAGACAGATTGAGTAAATTGAGGTTTAGAGGCAGTATTCTAACTTTTTCCTAAAATTAAATTCCAGGATATATGTTTCTGGATAGGTGAAATATTAATTGTGTAAGTATGTTGTGGTCTACGGCCATACCACCCTGAACACGCCTGATCTTGTCCGTAAGTATGTTGCTTACCACTGTATTAAACACAAGAATAAATAGTGGTCCTCCTATGTTCGTTTTCATCTTCTTTCCTAAAAATTCAGCTAAAATATCTGTGAGGTAGTAAAATATTTTGAACATTAAGAGTAGCTTTTCTATTTAGTCCCCTCTCCAGCGAGTAAATCGAACTGATTCTATACAATCTGCAATTTTACTGTGGGATTAACAAGATGAGAAGGCACTGGAGATTTATCAATTCTAGCACCACAAAAAGTGGCAAAAAAGAATGACATTGTTTATTACCAGCTCTTAAAGAAGCTTTTATTCTAGTTTGTGATGTAACAGATAGGAAAATTAAAGAAAAGTCATATACAAACATTCATTTTCCTGAAATAAATGGTGATGGCAATAAATATTATGATTCTTAGAAAGGAAAGATGCACTGGAAGCACATGAAAATATACTGGGGTTAAAATTAAAAACACAGGTCCACAGGGTGCACCTTACAGTACCTCTGAAGCCGTGACTAGATTTCTCCTTTCAGACATATGTGACTAATAAAACATTTGAAAGATGATGGGAATATATGTTAGAAGTTCTGGTGGAAACAGTTTTTAAATGTATCATGTTTAATATTTTTCAAACACTTCGCTGAAGTGGTAAACAGAATGGTTACCTTTAAAGTTAGGTCTGATTCTTGCATCATACCCTGATGTCCTCCCCATTAGTTTATCCAGAAAGTCTGAAGGTGACATTGGAGTACTTCGGGATCTTGCACTGTTTGTTTCTTTTGTGGCAACCAAGCTACAAATGAGAAGAAAATGACAGGCTTTACAAACAGTAGCCTAATAACTGCTTCCTGCAAAAACAAACTTAAAATGCTAAGTGAAAATACCTTTAACAATGAAGAGAACTTCAAATACTATGCAATTAACTTTATAATAACGAGACAGATACACGTTCATAGTCAGAATTTATAGTTTCACATCTATTCAGCCAATTCTCTGATGTGGCCTTGTTTTGTGTTAATCCTAGAAACAAGGTCTACTCCAAGGTTAGCAGGCTTTTAAAATCTGTAATACTCAAATATTGTATCTAGTTTTTGAGGCATAAGAAAACAGGAAAGTAAGCTGTTAATGTGCACTTGTTCCTTTTTTGAAAAAGGAGAAAAATCACCTTTTAGGTTTTGTGAATGTTTCTCTGCACTAATAAAATGTGTATGCAAGGATTGAGCAGTAATACTGTTTTCTTTAAAGTGCCTTCAACACTGGGGATATAGCTCAGCGGAGCTGAGCATGAGCACATGCTTGGTAAGTCTGAGGTCGTGAGTTTGATTCCTGGTATCAAAAAATAAAAAATAAATAAATAAATAAAGTGCCTGTAAGTTCATTCTGCTTCCACTGATGTTCCATTTTTCTGAAGTACATTTTGTTAAGGTCTAACATGTGTGTGATAAGATTGAGAAATTAAGATGTCATGCTTGAGCACCTGGCTGTGATGTTATTAGAATCCGTGTTCCAGCAGGCAAAGCATTTCTGTGTGCTGTGCATTGCAGTGTTTTCCTTTTCATGCAGTCATTCCTCCAAGAAACCCAAGCTGGGACTGCATTGCTCTCCAGCTTCTCCTTTGCCTGAGTTGGAACACAAGCTGGGCCCTCTAGCTAAGATCTAAAGATTCTTTCCCTACACAGAGCTGTGTTTAAGACTAAAAACCTGTTTGTGAGTATACGTGCTTTGAACCTCATATGTTTAAGTTGATGTTACTTCGTGGAGCTCATCAACGGTCACACTCTCCCAGCTATGTCACTCAGTTTGGTGTATTGCTAAACCCTAAATGTTTTGGTCACCACGAGAGCACAGCACCATCAAATTACTAAACTCTTTACATCTGCCGGAATTTTAGAGGTGAAAATGGACCTTCGATCAACATTAATTTGCTTACCATATGAATATATGCAACATGATTTTAAAATCCAGTCTCAATGGTAATGTGAGCATGATATTTCCTAAAGCACAGTATCACAAAACCAACACCCATGACCTAGTGGTTCTGTCTAGTTCTGAGCATTATAAGACACTTGCCTCCTCAATGACTCTTACTCTGTTTTTCTTGTTTTTTCCCCCAAACAAAAGCTTCTTTTTTTTTTCGTTGATTCCATATTATTTTATAATTTTCTTTTAATTTTATGGCTTTCTATTTCTGATTATTACTGACTGCCTAGCCTAAATCCCAGTCATTGTGATTTCTTAGAAATTTTTTCTAATACAAAATATTCTAATAGTAAAGAAAGGAAAAAAGAAAAATAACTACTATCTCCGTGTCTCTGGTTTCCTCTCTGGTTTTAAGTAACTTTTTTTTCCTTTAGTATAAAGCCATGGGTCTAACTTTCTAAACTATTTTTTTAAATTTCCTTTGTGAAATCTCTCCTTTCAGTTATGAGAAGATAAGCTTCTATCTTTCCTGCAAAGGAACATACCAATGTACCCATATTGCTCTGCTTCCTCCATTTAAAATAATATGTGAGTAGGCCTGCTGAGATGAAATCCCCACATTGCGGGCTGGATGCAGGAGTTGTCCAGGTTGGCCCTTCCTGCATCAAGAAGTATCTTTGTAAGGTGCAGGTGGAGTTGTCCCCACAGGAAAGGGAAGACAGTGTGACAATGGAGACAGAAGTTACAGGACCCAACCACAGAAATGACTACAGCTTCCACCACCTAGAAGAGAGGAGGAATAGGCTCTCCCTTGGAGACTTTAGATAGTAAAGAATTACATCTTGTTTTTGAGCCCTGAGAATTGATTTTGAGCCCTATCTTCTTACCTGCCAAACTGTGAGAGAATAAATGTGTATTGTTGGTGGGAATATTTTTATAGCATTCCTAGGAATGAAATGCTAGCTTTTTACTGAGTTTTCAATTTTTGTTTCTCTACATTTCAACCTCAGAATTACCTTTCCATTTATATCATAATTTTTATCTTTGTTGATGTTTTCTATTTGGTGAGATTTTGTTGTACTTTTTATTTACTTCTCTGGATGCAGTTTCCTTTCCATAGTTATTTAAATATGTTTTGAATAGCTAAATTATTTATTTGCAATTCCAATGTCTTGGCTTCCTCAGGTCAGTTTCTATTGGTTGCTTTTCTTTCAGTGCATGGACTACGCATTTTTGTTGTTTTTCTGGGAGTCGAACTCATGACCTTGCGCTTGCCAGGCAGGTGCTCTGCCTCTGAGCTAAATCCCCAGTCCCGCATTTTTGTTTCTTCATGTATCTCATAACTTTTATTAAGAACTAGACATTTAAAATCATATAATGTGGCAACTCTGGAAATTATACCCCCACTATTCCTAAAGTTTTTATTGCTTTATTTTATAAACTGATTTCCTGAAGCAATTCTGTGAGGTCTGCATTGACTTGCATGTGCAATCATAGAAATACCCTCTTGCTTACATTATATATCAGCCAATAATTGAAATTTTCTTTCTTAATGTTTTAGGCTGGTAATACTCCTAGTATTGCAGTGGGTTCTGTGTTCACAGTGTTATGCTTTCAGTACAGAATCAGGCACTTGACAATTTTGCTTTAGCCTCTACTTCCACTTGCACAGGGCCTAATGGCTGGTCAGAGTTGAGAGGGCCTTCTGAGGTTTTACTGAGTCTGTAGTTACCCTGAGGCATGTGCTTTTTAGATCTGTCACATCAAATTGCCAACAATAGTGTGGCTTAATAACAAACAATTACTTTTCTCTCGCTTCTGGAGACTATAAGTCTAAGACTGACTTGTCAGGTGAATCGGTGTCCTATGATGACCTCCTTCCTTGGCTTGTAGAAGTCCATCTTCTTTCTGTTTCTTCAGATGATCTTTCCTCTCTGTGTGTTTAACCTGAAATCTCCTACTTGTGAAGTCATCACTGAATTTAAGACCACCTATGTGACTTTATTGTACACTGTTTACCTTATCTTCACATAAAAACATACATTGAGGTAGTAGGTTTTAGGACTTCAACATATGAATTGGGGGCATACAAGTCAGTTCATAGCACTGAGCATGCTCACAACTCTACACGTATATTTAGCCTTCTAGATAGCTAGGAATATGTGGAACTTTCCAAACCTCATTAACATATAGGTCCACTGATTTTCCTTTTAGTGGTTTTGGTTAGTCAGTAACCTCTGGCAATTGTTAAGACACTTTCTAAGTATGCTTCCTCCAAGAACAAAAGGACTTTTATAGTGAATAAGCTCCATGTTAAACTTGGTAGAAAAAAGCCCTCAAGTTTGATCTCCTAGAGAAGATCCAAGCAGTACACACAACGATAATTCTCTAAGGATGAACCTGTAGAAATCCAAGCTCCATCCTTGTACTGGGGGGAGCCAGGTTGTTATTTTGTCTTGCAATGGAGCACTATTGGATTGCAAAGAAAACGTGAGCTGGAGCAGGGAGGAAAGTAGAGCAAATTACAGTGCCACAGCTCTAGTGTTCCTATGAAGAGTCAGATGCTTTTCTCTTATTTGTTTTTGTTGTAATTGTTGTTGCTCTTTTTTTTTTTTTTTTTTTTTGAGGACAAAGTCTTACTACGTAGCACAGGCAGGCACTGAACTCACTTATGTAGCTTAGGCTGGCCTCAAACTCACAGCTTTCCTTCTGCCTCAGCCTCTAGAGTGCTGCTGAGATTGCAGACGGGCACCATCACCATGCTTGGTTCAGATATTTTTCTAGATTGAACCACTTCATGGGTTCTGCAAGTCTAAAGTTAATTGCAAGAGTTCTGAAAAAGTTGATGTTTATCAAATTTTGCCCATTTTTGCACAGCATTTATGTAGAAAGAAAATTTACAGAGGTCCTATCCTCACTACTTTTGCTGGTATTGTCCCGCAACTTTGTCTTTGTAGACTTCTTTTGATATTTGTTTTACTACACTTTTGCGCTAAAGAAGCATTCTCCTTACAGTAAATGATGCTATTTACTTCCATGGTACAGTTACCACTTGTAATAGTATTTTATAGCTTTTTTAGACTATTTCTTTTTCATAAGTAATGTCAAGATTCAACTATAAAAGAAAGGATTCAGAAACTGCTTTTACAGTAACCAAAGAATGAATATTCAAAATTTATTAGTTGAATGAATATTAGTTGATATCCTATGTGATTATTATTCTGTTGGCACAATAAAGCAATAATTTTCTTTCTCAAGGGGTAAAAAGGAGAATATTTATATCAATATACTAAGGTTGCCAATTCATTCCAAATTTTCAATACTTATTTTTTCACATATAACAGGTTGCATAGCATATTAAGAAAAAATGAACTAAGAAGCAAATAGAATTGAGATTTTGACTGGCTTATACAGCATTAACAATATAAAAGCAATTTTAATTTTAGGGAGATAAATACCAAACTTTAGTAATAATCCTTTATATTCATAAATTGTTATGTTCCGAGAAATATTTTGTCTTTTCCTAAAAGTTTTTCTTGACTCATTTCTGAAACAATTTATTTTTGTTATAATTTAATATCAAGTTAGGATGGAATATGAAAACCAAAAAAAATCACATCTTCTCATCTCATGCTAATAAATCATATATACACTGCAGTGGGCTAAGATTATGGTTTGATGTTTGAATCAATATAAGAAATAAAACATTAAAATTTTCAGTGTTAGATTTAGCAGTAGTTATGAACTATAGCTCATTTTGTATATTTTTTCTTAATTATGCACTAAACTCAAGGAAAGATAGAGATTGAAATGATAATGGATGTGATACTTGTATTTTCTTCAGTATGTGCTCATGCTGCTTCAACACAAATGAAATTCTGGAGATCCAACTTTAAAATATGGTTAAATAATCAAGATATAAAAAACATTGTTTGTTTAATTTGATATGCTTCTGCTTATGAGTATTTCTGTGTTCTTGGACACCATAATGGGAAAGTAGCAATTACATATTGTGTTCTACCTGCTATATTCCATGTACACCAAAAATCCGAATAGAGGCAAATTATTTCACTACTAGCTCTTCAGATCATCGGTGAGCCTCTGCCACCAAACACAGAAACAAGTTCTTGGTTGAATATTTCAAACCCTATTATCAAGCACTGTCTACTCTCATCATTTATTCTCTTTTAAAAATTAAATAATGAAGATAATATTATTATTGTTTAGTCATTTAAATATGACTAATAATTCTTCATCATTTCAAGATAAAGCATTCATGCTTATCAATATTTTAATTATATTTATTTTCATGTTTTCAAAAGTAGTGTTTGGGCTACTGCAATAATGGCATTCCTCAAATTTGATCTGACATCAATCTCAATAAATTCTATTTGAAATATGCTCTAATCTCCAAAGTTATTTGCTTCCAAATATATTATGCAAAGATCATGACATTGATTCACCAAGGGTGGGACTATATGAAAATCCATTTTATAAAGGGCAAGTATGCTATAAGCAAAAGCTCATGCATTTATTTATTCAGCAATGATTATTGATGCATATCAAAGATTTTTCCTCGTTCCTGGAAGAGTTTAAAGTAGAAAGAGATTACATGTACCTATATTTAAAATTCATACACATACATATAATTCTAGAAAGGTATGTATGCACACATGTAGTTAAGCATTTTACTAACCAACATATTGATGAAATAATTTCTAGTCAGATATAAATTTTCGTGGCTATGTAACTAATAATTAAAACAATTTGAAGGAATGAAAACACTACCTGTTAGTGTATCATAGACTACTAAGATGCAAAGACGTGTAACTATGGTAAATCATCTTAGAACGATAAGCCATTCATTGTACAGAAGTAAATATATTAAAATTATTTACTTTCTCTACAAGTTGTCATATGTTTTATAATTAAACATTACCTGATTTATATAAAATAAAGCATTAAATATTTTTATCATAAATGCAAATTGAATAAGAGATTATGGTTCTTTTGAGTTGGCCCAAAAATTTCTTGCAACTACTATTCTTGTGGTACATTTTTCTTAAATGTTCTTTACCAAAAAGTAAATCAAACAAAGAAACAAAACCTCTTTCTCCTTTTTATAGTAATATTGGAACCTATACTACATGAAAATTAGCCGACTGCTGTAAGAGAAGAATTATAATCACTGAAGGGACCTCACAGTAGTAATAAACATATTGCAGGAGGCTCCTGATAGCCAAGTGGGAATCTTATTATAAATTTGAAGAGCCAACATCTTCTGCACATACATATTCAAAAGCCATTTTATTGAATATTTAAGATGTAGGGCAGGAGGAAACCTTGGTGGAAAGAAACTAAAGATTAATTCAGGATGAATTTTGGATGAGAAACCTATAATCAAGGACTGTTTTCTTATCTACACCTTTCAGTTTCAATAAATCTGGCATTATTTGTAGCAAGCTGCTAGGACTGTTATAAAATTGTCCACGATCAGCACTATTGAAAGAAGCAGCCTTGACTCTTTTAAAGCAGTCTTTTATTTATGAATCTTCTGAAAATCGGTGTTAATTAGCTTCCCTCCCACACTTAGCTCTTCTTTTCTATACTGTGATAAGTATTGTATTTACAATTCATCTTTCTTGGAAAATATGTGTGGGCTCAAACACATTCCCATCAGCGAATTTTTTCATTTAAATATATTATGGTATGATATAAATGTGTGCTACTTCAAAGTTCACAAACTAATTTTTTAGAGACTGACAAAACCAATTAAGTATTGGAACAGAACATCAAAATTTATTAAAAATATTCAATAAGAGATCAAATGAATTCATTTTTGGAAGACAGAAACAGTCACTAGATATAGATGCTTTTCTGTGATTTTTAATATTTTTCAATAGCTGTTTGTCTCTGCTAAATATGCCTTAAAGATATGACAGAAAACATGAAATCATAGGTCAGGAAAATGATGTGGGGTTGAGGCAAATCTTGGCCCCAGCGTGTTTACAGGAGTTGGTGTGCACTGGGCAAAGGGTCATCTGTGGGGACAATTCAGTGCAGGAACTCCTGAAGCAGAGACCCCTGAAACAGAGACTCCTGAAGCAGAGGTCTGGAGTATCCTAAAGAGTTAATCATATATTCCAGCACTCTATGAACCAGTCCTGCAAGGTGATAGTTCCTCATGAAAAAATTCAATTTATTTTTATTTTAGACTTTCTGAGTCTAAGCACAAGCTCCAGTTTGACAAATACACAAAATGGAAGAGATGAGCATTCTACCCACTTTGTTATGCTTCAGTGTAGGCAGAATTAAAGAGAAACTGGGCCACTGGGAATAGGCAACCTGTCGAGTATTTCAAACTGAAGCATGCTATGTGGAAATGGAACCACTGCAGTGAAAATCGCAGTGGATTAGTTCTTGGTTGATTGTTTGATATTAATTATTTAAAAAGAGGCCAAAGAGGAAGAATATAAAAAGCCCTATTCTAAAACACCTCTGAAGAGTCAGAAATAACTACAAAGTAATGGACCACTGGGATCTTGCTTCTTGCCACAGTGGGAAATGTCCTAAATGAAATACGATTATTATTTTAAAGCCATCTCATTTCTAATGAGATTAAGAGGGGTTGAAGACTTTTAATTTATCTAACTATAGAAATGATAGCTGCTTCCTGATCTCTTGGCACAGGATTCATACACATAATATTGTTTAATTTTCATAGTAGCTTCATTAAATATTGTTACCTGTACATTACAGATGACAAGAATAAGCTATGTAAAAAATTTTGTAAATTTTTTTTCAAGCAACACAGGTTTTAGAAGTATAGGCCCACGTTTTATACCAAATGAAACCTTCTACTATAAACAATTAGAAGAGCTTACGAAGTTGTTCATTGGAGATTTTCAAAGCAATGCAAAAATGATATGAATAAGACCTAAGAAAAAAGAAATGCACACAGGTGGGCCCAAAAGTAGAAGTTAATTTCCCCTTAGTGGTAGCAATACATTTCGGAAATAGGAGAAGAAAGGCTAACAAGGTAAGCCCAAGTTGTAAAGGTGTCAAGTTTATGGTGACAAAAATTTCCTTCTAAGACTCATCAAAGGGATGAATGTATATGACTTAAAAATCTTAGAGAATTACAACTTTGACTAAGAATAAATTAGGAATACAGAAACCTTTGTAGGAAACTAAGTATTACTTGAGATCATCTCAGTTTCTAAAACTAAATAAGACATTCTAAATTTATTAGACACCTTAGTTTCTAAGTAAAAACAAACATAAAACTTTCCAGATAAATAATGAAATATAATTCCTAGCCTCAGATTATATCTGATTTTTGTGTACATCTACCATGCAATAAAATATAAATGGGGGAAAATTAAAAAGGAGAAAAGACTGCAAGACCCACCAGTCAAGATAAATGTGGTAGAAATAGACAGATACATCTAAGATTTAGATGATGACATTCCCATATTGTTTACAAATGATTGAGCAGTAAAGAGTTAAAAATAAGACAGCATTTCAGCAGAAAAGTTTACCTATAATTATTAACTGAGTGAAAATTTCATACTTTAAAAATAAAATTAAGAATTCAATTAGCACTAGATTTGGCACAGCTAATATAGAAGGTATGAGAACAAATGCACAGAAGACATCATGGAAAGACAGCAAAATAAAAAAAAGAGAATATGCAATTTAAAAACAACTGACAGTGAAAATGTCTATTATCTACAAAAGTAGAAAGTCAGACTGTGAACATACAGAAAGCAAGAAAGAAGCAACAAATGCTGAGTTAATTGCCGAAGTTATTCCAAAACTGAGCATGTTTAGCTACAAAATCAGTAAGTACTAAAAATTCCAGGACATAGTTTTTAAACTCTGGATAAATAAATTTAAACTCTGGATACGTCTTCCCAAATATAGGACAAGCATGACTAAAATTGATGTCAAAGTAATTTCACAAATGTGAAAGACTATCTCCCCTCTCCCATCATTACAAGCTGTGTAATCCTGTCTGCCCCCATTACTGTGGATGGACTGTCCTCCACTAGCACAGGCCAGACTTTCCGTTTATGCACTAGGTTTCCTTTCCTCTGGCCTCCTCAAAGGCGTCACATCATCATACCGCTTCCATCAGCAACTCCTTCTGTACAGCACCATTACCTTCAGGTTACAAAGCATACTATTATTCCTTTCTTAAACAAACAACAAAACTTTCTCCATCCCACTATTCATTTCAGCTACCTATTCATTTATCTTCAAAACAAAACAATGTGAAACAACCTATATACTTTACCTTTCATTCATTTTCTTATATTTGTCCTTTAACCCATATAGATCTTCTTCACTTCTCCTCCAATAAAATGCTGTTGTCAAGCTCCCAATGACTTCCGCAATGCTAAAGCCAGTGGTTACTTTATATTACTCATTTTACATGAGCAGCATGAAAAAAATCAATCCCCTCTCATTTTTTGCAGCACTGTTTCACTTGGCTATGTGTGGCCAACATTTTCTCACTTTTCTTCTATTGCATATTTATTTATTTATTTATTTTCTTCTGGTACCAGGAATTGAACTCACGACCTTGTGCTTGCCAGGCAGGCGCTGTGCCGCTGAGCTAAATCCCCAGCCCCTTGCAGACTTAGTTTTGAAGCTTCATTCTTCATTGCTGGTGCTTCTTTATTACCTTACCTCCAAACTTTCTGGTGCATTTTAATATAATTGACTTTTCTAATTGCATTGTTTTTCTTTCTGATTTCACTCAGTCTTCTAGCTTTAAATGTGGTATATACTACACTGAATACTTATATTTTACAAACCACGCATGAACTTTTCTCTCCCTGAACTAGTTTATGTCTAACTATCTCCTTGATGTCTTTATTTAAATATCGGATACTGGGGCTGGGGATTTAGCTCAGCAGCAAAGCGCCTGCCTGGCAAGCGCAAGGTCGTGAGTTCGATTCCTGGTACCGGAAGAAAAGCAAAAAACAAAAAATAAATAAATAAATATCGGATACTGAACATGTTGAAATTAACTCCTGCTCTTTGTAAAGCAAACTGCTTTTCCTCCATTCTTTAGTTCTCAGGATGATAATTTTGAGAACTATAGACTCTTCTCCTTATTTTACAGATCATATCCACCCTTTCAGATCTCCCTTATAATTTTATCACTGTTCAACCTGTTCCTCACTATATTCTCTTTGACTAATCTGGTTTAACCTCCTCTAGCCATTTTTTCAGTGCTCATTGTTCTTCTGTCCATCTAATTCATTTTTTTAGAAATCCTTAACGGTTATCTCTGATTTTGAAAATGCTGCTAACATGTCTTAAATATATGCTTTCCATCAACAGAACTTGTTACAACTGCAGTTGTCAGTTTAATAGTTTTATTAATGTCTATCACCGGAGTTATTTGTGTATGCTATTTAAGCAAAAATAATGATTGCTTCACTACTTTAAGGCCTCAGAAACAGTTCAGAGTATATACATATTGCTAAATTTTTGTAATGAAATAGTTAACTATAATAAGGGAGTGTTCAAGCATCAGAATATTCGCATTTAGCCAACAAGTAATCATGCTTTGAGTACATGCTTGACCTTAGAGAAAGTCTTTATTTCCTTCTATCTCTCTGCCCAAGTAATGAGTGATGCTAGTGAATAATCAAAAGTGACCAAAGAACAAATAAATTAAAAAACAGTATACAGAAATCTGGAAGAGGAACCGTAAATCATCAGACTTTTATGAAAGTTACTTAATGTTGGAACTGGAGAGTTTCTAAATAAAAATGCTACAGCAACCTTTTTAACCAGGTTTGATATGGCAGTGGTATCTAAGTTCAATGCTTGCACAAATTAGCACTTGCTATGGGTATCTATATTTAGGGTTAGCTAGTCATGAGTCACCAATGACATGTCATTTAGATATATGTGTTTACGTATGAAGAGAATATAGGCCCATAGGTGGGGATAGGATGAGGAAAGAAGATGGAGTCAAATAGTCAGTAAAATATATGGCAGGGATTCAGTTAATGCAATCATTTGAGATTTCTTATTTTTAATCTTTATACAATGTATTTTATGTACAAAATTATTTTTAGCACAAATACCATTTGTTCCTAAACACTTTCAAAATGCAGTGCTTGAAATTCAAATAATTTATGTTACTTTATTCTTGTATTAGCACACTTCTGAGAGCGCTATAGCTTCAAGAAAATTGTCCTCATGGGCAATAGTTTACTTCTGTATAGTTTGATATCAGTTTATTTTAATTGAGAGAAATAAAAGGCTACAGCACAGCTAATTAACTCACTGATTTGTAGCTTCTTACTGACATTTTAAAGAAAATTAAATTTACTAAATGTTTCAGAGTACGTTGAACCTATTGGAACAGACTTAATAGTTTCTATTATGTGTTAAATTTGCAAGATAATGAAACAGAAATCATCTTGGTACAGTGCTTGGGGCTCCAGATGGATATGTAGCCAGGAGACGTTTTTTGCTTTCTTTTCTGGCAGCAACTAGTTGTGTGGCCTAGGGCGAGCCAGGCATTCTTTCATCAGTATAAAAACAGAAACTTAAAAGTGGCATATGTTTTTCACAAATACACTAATTAAAACAAGTGATACAGTATGCACATATGTTTAAAAAACCATGAGTTTTTGATCAGGGATATTTTAAATGAAAATATACTGAAATTCACCCAAGCTAATTCAGGTAACAGCCCTGGGGAGTTAGAGTAGTATGTCTTGACATCAAGTGTAGAAAATGCAGAGACACCTTAGAACGGACCTCGCATCATAAAAGAAAAAAACTTGACAGACACATCCTGAGTCCCTGAATTCAATCCTGATTGAAACTGCTTTAGCAAGAGAGGACAACTCAATGAGAAATTGTAGGAAAGAGGATCCTGAGACTGTGCTCCAGGATTTCAGACAGAAAAGGATTGATTGGATGGATAACAAGAGAATGAATCCTGGAACCTGAGATGTACAAAAGCGCAGCAAATACAAGAGACTAAGAGTATGTTAATGTGGTTGGGATGGGCACAGGGACTGTCAACGTGGTATCAAATGAGACTGGAGAGTACTACAGAAACCAGACTAACCAGGGTCTTGTAGATCATATTACAGACTGGTCTCTCTTTTTCTTTTTTTGTCTTTTTTTTTTTTTTCTTCCGGTACTGGGAATCGAACTCGTGACCTTGGGCGTGCCGGGCAAGCGCTGTGCCTCTGAGCTAAATCCCCAGCCCGAGACTTTGGTTTTAATAGCCCTATTTGGAGAAAATGCCAGTGGTCCAGGTGAGAGTTAAGTATAGTACAGTAACTTTAAAAGCAGTGGGGATGGAGGAGAGTAGACAAATCTAAGAGATATATAACTCACAAAACCCACAGAATTCAGCCCTAGTTTGGTACTGCATGTGAAGGAAAGCAATTTCTCAATAATGGCAGTGGTAAGCTTTTGTTGTTACTGTTATGTGTTTCTTTGTCCAGTCCTGGGGAACTGAATCTAAGACTTTTGTACTAAGTGACACTGAAAGCATTTTTTTTTTTTTTAATTTTGAGTCAAGATCTTGCTAAGTCACTAAGTTTCTCAGGCTGGGCTTGAACTTGTAGTCCTCCTGCTTCAGTGTCCAAGAGGCCTAGGATTAAGCCATGCTTGGATGACTGCAGTAATTTTATAAATCCTTAAACTTCTTTTAAAATTTTTTTCAGTTTTTATTTTTTTATTAGTACATGGTTATGTTACATAATGATTACATTCCTTGTGGGCAGTTGGTGCATGTGCATAACAGATTTTAATTCATTTTCATCTCCTTTACTTCTTTTCCCTCCCCTCCAATCATCTCTTGATCCCTTTCTCATTTAAAAAAATCTCCCTGTTTCCTAATATTTTTCTCTTCTTTTGTTCTTTATTTATATTTGGGTTTCTCACTTAAATTTCTTGACATTCTTCAGAGTGGAGACAAATTTCTCTCCTCTTGAATGCTGTTTTTACCAAGTACTTTAATGATCATGCATTTAATGATCATGTAAATTCTATAGTCACATAATGTGTTGTTACTTTCCTCTTGCTTTCTTTCAGATCACTCACTCTGGGGAAGCTAGTAATTAATTGTATTGTGAAGACACTAAAGAAGCTACCCAGGAGATGCTGAGGGTTTCTAAGGATAGACTTTCTCAATTTGTCAACCATTTGAGACACCTTGGAACTAGATTCTCTTCCCTATTCAATCTCAGAACACAGTCATGGCTGACGTCTTGACAGTAATCCTTTGAGCTAGAACACTTTAAGTAGCTCGTAAATTCCTGACTCAGAGAAACTCTGAGGCCAATAGATATTGTCTGAAATATTTTTAACCAAGAAGTTTCTATGTAACAAGTAGATATAGAACTCAGTAAAATTTTAATGAGTCATATGATTTACTACTATAAAAATCAGGTCTTCATGAGAGCTATTCATGTGAAGGCATAGTACCCTAATGGTGATATAGGATAGTATAAATAGCTCTTCAGCTTTGAAATTTTAATATTGTTCTACAGAACAATATGAACACCCTTGATTTGATTTAGAACAATGGTGCTATTTGGGAAGAGGAGACACTTTTTTGGCTAGATGCTATGTCATAGTTCTCTCAGAACCACAAAAAAAAGGTATTTTTCGTAAAAAGACCAAGTAGGGCACCCAGCCAGCTTGGTCAGTAAAGCATGAGACACTTAAAAAAACCAGTGATAGAATATACCAAAGACTTCTCTGAAGCTTATAGCTCTTGTTCTTATTTCATTTAACATTTTCAAGAAGTCATTTTTCATTATGTGGGATGCTTAAAGTTTTTAACTAGACATTTATAATACTTAGGTTTAAAATTACAAAGTTAGTAGCTAATAGTATTGCTCAGTGATATTGTATTAGAATGCAAGAGGTTCTAGGTTTAATCTCCAAAAAAAGTAAAACTGAAATTATAAATTTAAAGAAAAAGTAAAACTGAAATTATAAATTTAAATCTATAGCGTTATACAAATATATTATTATCCTAACAGCTGCATACATATTTCAGAAAAACTGTTTAATTCCCCATAACAAAAATAAGCAAGTTTTAAAAATATTACACTAAAATAAACAAAAATATATAATATTCTTATGAAACATAAAATGAAAAAATTTCTAAGACAAGTATTACTCACAAGATTTTACAACACATAAATAACGTATATATGTATATGTAAGTGTATGTATATATGTATTTTGTAATGTGTATTTGTATATATTTAAGAATACATTTCAGGAAACACTCAAAACTCTGGACTCAGTGGAGAAAAACATCAATAAAGTCTCTGTGGTCAATGAATGTACATTCTAGTAGAAGAACAGACAATAACAAATGAATAACTTATTAAGATATTCAGATTTGGTTCTAAGTTCTCCAAAGAAATTAGCCAGTATGGTCAATAGGAGATAAATGTAGGAGTCTATCTTGGGTAGGAAGATGAGTAAACAGTTTCTGTGAAATTAAACATGAGCTGAACGCGGAGTGGAGAGAAAAACCTTTCAGGTAGAAAGAATCACTAGAACAAGCCCAAGGTATTGTATGTTCTCGGCAGTCTATTGGAAAAAACTAAGAAAGCCTGATTCCTTATTTCATAACATGAAGATAAATAAATTCCAAATATTAAAAAAATGAAATGTTTTTTAATTTGAATGAAGGTTGAACTAGTAAAGAAATGTGTCTCTTTTATTTAATTGTTAAATATTAAACATGAGAAAATGTTTTTAAGGACTTTGAAGAAAGAAGTAAATGCAAAAGACTAGAATGGCTTTAAACTTTGTAATTAGCTTTGGGATTGCTCTAATGTCATAAAATAAAACCTTAAAATTCTGGGTGAAGGAAAACGTGACGGCTCACAGCTGCAATTATAGCTACTCTATAGGCTTAGGCAGGGGGATGTGAAGTTCAAGGCTATCTTTGGCAACTTAGCAAGATCCTGTCCCAAAATAAAAAAATAAAAAGTGTTAATGATACAGGTTAGTGTGAGGAGCTCCTTGCAATCTTCAGTGTTCAAAAAAAGTTATTTAAATCAGTATTTTCAACCCCATATTCCAGCCGAGGTAAGTCAAGGGAAAAACAAGTAAGCAGTTGCAATATGAGGTACTGAACAATCTGCCTGCATAAACGCTCTTTGCAAAGTCATTGAGAATATGCTGTAGAAAATGAGGAAGTAACCCAGATATACAATCATGGAAGGAATTGATGCAACTTAAAAAAGCAAGAGTGTAATTTCCTCTGCAGAGGCCTTAGAGAACTTGAGGAAGGTGATTTTCCTGGGGAGTGCTGTGAATCTGGGAATATAGAGTAAAGGCAAAACCATAGGAATGACAATGTGAGAGAAAAATATATGTCAAAGAAACACTTAGGTAAGACAGAAGACACACTGTAGAATTAAAGGCAGACAAAATGTGAACCAATAATGTCATAAAAGCATGGCTTGGATATATGGAGATAATCATCAGAGTAGGGAAAACACACGCATTAGAAAATGGTTGTTCTTAAGAAGCACAATAAGAGTAGAACCACAGACTTCTGTAAACAGAATTAAAATTCCTTCTTTGCCATTTGATTTTTTAAACCACATGCAAATTTTACTTTGAAAAGGATTTCAAAGGAAAAGATTGGAACTATAAAAGACTTTGCTTATGACTTGGTATAAAAGAGAACTTCATATGCAAAACAGAAATTCAAGAAAGTCTGATCTTATTTGATACTCACACACATTTTCATTAAATATATTTTTAAATGTACAGTATTTGAGACACTGTTCTGGGGTCTGAATTCTGAAATAAACAGAATGGACCAAAATCCTCTATCACATGGATTTCAGATTGTAGTAGAATGAAAAATAATGAACCAGGAAACTGGCAAATTATAAATTCTATATGTAGGTTATGCTGGAAGAAAGAAAGGTTAGAGAAAAGCAGAATGAAGGACAATCAGGAGAGACAGGCTGTGGGAAATCTATTATATTTTTAAATAGAGCAGTTAGGATGATACTTAATAGGAAAATGGTATTTCATCCAGGCGTTGAAAGAGGTTAGAGAGTTGACCACATAAAGAGCTGAGAAAAGAATATTTATTCCAGGCATAGGAAAATGCTAGTGCTAAATCCTACATTCAGAACATGCCTGGATATTCACAGACAGAAAGACAGCTTATGAGTCCTAGAATAAAGAAGGAAAAGGGTATTGGGGAAGCAGATCAAATAGTTAAACGTTGCACCAAAGCATGTGGAGACACACTTGATTTTTATGTTGATTTAAGTGGAAGATTTTAAGGCATTTAGAAGACACATGACGTGACATACTTTTCATCTGTAAAGAATTATGTTGGCTGGCTTATGAAGTACATACAGCTACATGGTGTTTAACAACAGGGAGACAGTCTGGAAATACATCACTGGGGCAATGCATAGGCTGTCCTTACAGAAACCTAAATGGTGCAGCCTATTTCTCCCAGGCTACATATAGTTACTGTACTGAATCCCATGGACAACTGTAACAGTGGCAAGTATTTGTGTATCTGAACATATCTAAAAATGGAAAAGGTACAGTAAGAAATACAGAATAAAAGATTAAAAACAACTTACACCTGTATAGGGCTCTGACAATGAATGGAGTTTGCAGGATTGGACGTTGTTCTACTGAGTGAATGAGTGAAATATGCATACAGATATAGATGATATAGAAATAGATCTAGATATATAGATATCTTCCAAATCTATCCCTTAAGCCTCCAGACTTACATAACTAACTACATAGTTAGTACCTTAACTTATCAGTGAGCTTTGTCAAACTACATATGCTCTACCACAAATTACATGATATTTAAATTCTGAGACAAGGTCAAGTCATGAAAAGACAATTACAATGGAGAACAGACAAAAAGAAAAGAAAATAGCAAAGCCCACTAGCAAGGTGCATTAAGTGAGACATCAGGGAAACCAGTGGAGTGTGGTGTCCTAGAAACCAGTTATAGTAAATATATTATGAAAGGAAGAGATCAGCCACAAAGTCATGGATGGGTCAAATAAGATGAGGACTGAGAACCATTTCATTTTGCAGTGTAGGTCAATAATGAGTGAACATCCCCACAGCCAGGAGGATGAGGCAGGAGGATTGCAGTGAGTTCTATGACAGCCTGGGAAAAAATGTCAGTTTAAGGTCAGCCAGGACTACATAGTGAGATGCTATCTCAAAAAGACAAAAAAAAAAAAAAAAAAAAAAAAAAAGTGCACAAATGCCATCTTAGTAAATTGGTGGAAGCAAAAGCAAATAGATTCAAGAGAGAGTTAGAGAGAAAATATGTCTCAGATTTGACGATCATTGAAGTAATTCATCAATACTAAAAATTTTTCTGTGAAAAGATAGAGCATGAAAAAATTAACTAAGCCAATTATTTATTAGATGTCTAACAAAGCATTAGTATGCGAATAATATAAAAACTTAAAGTCACTTTAAAAATTAATCCAGTGAAAGAATTGCTAACAGATATTTCTAAGGGATGTTGTCTTGGTTACTTTTCTCTTGTTGCCAGGACAAAATACCTGATGCCCAAAATTAAGGAAGGAAAAGTTTATTTCGCTTACAGTTTGTGGAGGTTTCAGTCCGTACTTGGCAGGTTACAAGGCAGAGTGGCACCTGGCAGAGGGTTACAGCTCATGGCAGCAGAACACAGCAAAGCAACAAGCACTCACAAGGGAGGAATGGCCCCAAGCAGCCTCTTCCTCTCCCTTACATAAGCAAACTATCCACCCCAGGGCAGATGTAGCTCTCACACCCATAATCAATCAAACTCTAAAAGCCCGCCCCATGACCGCATGTGGCTTTGGGGGGACACCCAGACACAAACCATAACAGATGTATAAAAAAGAAATGGAAATGAACATTTAGCATAAAACAGCATACTCAAACCCAGGTAATCAGGTAATACTTGATCTAAACTAAGAATAGATACCACTTTTACAAGTAAAATTTTAGAATGTTTACTAATATCAAGATCTGATTAGTGTATTTGATAAAACTACCCTATACAATACAAGTTAGACATTAATTTGCAGAGTAAATAGAAGTTCATATAGGCATTTTAGGGAAAATTTAATTACCTATATTTGAAATATGAAGGCATTTTCTTTATGACCCAGCACTATTTAATGTACCTGTATTAGTAAGAACAAAAAATGACCTAAATTGCTATAAATATGCTTTTATAATCTCTAATATAATCTTTTTTGGATTTCTGCTGTAGCAAACAATTAAGATTATTCCATATTTTATGAAACAAAGTAAAGACATACCATTGAATGAAAAGTTAGGAAGTACAAAACAGTATTTTTAGTATACCCCTGGAATCTGTGGGATTCAAAGCTAGCTTTGAATTCTCTTATACACACATGAATTCTGGAACAATTGGAGAAATGTTTTTAAAAGTGTTCGAGATTTAAGATCATAAGATGACCTTACAACCGATGAGGTGATATTAGAGAAAATGTCCAATATCTGAGAATATGCTGACTTCCTAACACTGCATTGGGAGTAACGCATGCAAACCCCTCCTTAGTTAAAGTCCAAAGGGAGAAGAAAGAAGCTGAACCTGCCCAGATCTTCCTCCTAAATCTCTTGAACATGAGACTTATTTCTCTTTTCAGTACTGGAGAGGCGCCTGAACAAATTCTCAGTGGAAGTCTGTCCTTAAGAGGAAACCTATAGACTATGTGATTCCCCCTAAGTAAAATATTTTTAATTTTAAAAAATACAGAAAAAACAGTATTCCTTCATGTTCCATAGATTTATATAAATATATGAGATAAAATCAGGCAGGAAACATTTGAATTATTTCAGACATCATCTCTAAGGAAAGAATGAAGAGGGTAATGGTAACCAAGGTGAGGTTGGAATTTACCTGCAGTATCTGAATTTCTGTACTGAAAAGCTAATTGTGTGCTACCTAAGTAATTAAAGCTAAGTAGAATTAAATTTACATAAATACTTTAAAGTGATTTTACTTAATGCTTATAATGATTACATTCAAAATTATAAATGCAAATTTGTGGTTGTTGCACATCTATCATTATACTATCAGCTGCAAACACAACTTTTAAGAAATGTCAATTATGTTCTCAATCCCCAGGGTGGCATCAGTTCAGAGAAATACATTCGAATGTATTCATTAACTCTTTCTTCTCAAATCAGTGAAGTAGGAGATGGTTTTTAAAGATGAATCACATACAATAAGATGTTTCTAACAAGTTCTGCTACTGTTCCCTACCTTTAGGAAAAGGAGTTTTTTTTTTTCTCTCTGAATATTGTAAGACTGTTTATCCTAAGACTTCTTCTCCTAACCTAATTCTTGACCATTTATCCCACCCCCATTGTCATTTGAAATGTTCTTTATGGAAGTTGTATTTATTCACCACAGACATAGCACACAAACACATACAAACACAAACACACAGGACAGTCTTTACCACCTCCATTTTATTTTTTCCATAGAAAACTTATCAGAAAATTTTTCCTGACTGAATTATGCTGTGCTGTTGGATAATAGACTTTTAAAACAGTTAGCTTACCAAACAAACCAATATTTGGAAGCTGAAATCTTGAGTAGTGGGACTTGGAGCAGTAGTAATACTTTTCCTTTGATCGGAAGAAGGAGCAGGGAATTGCAGAAACAGCAGCAGCATGGTCAGAATTGAGAGTGTGGCCTGATCACTCGGGTTTGACTGCAACATTTTGCTTAGGGGAATTTTGTCGATTCTTTTGCTAAACTATCATGTTTTCTGTGTTGTTTTTCCTGGGTTGCCTGACACAGAAATGACGCCTCCTACACCAAATTCTCATGGGCCATGGGTTTTATCACATATGTGGTCATACCACGCAGTGTCATGGTGTGGACACAAGATACTTCCAAACCATAAGCTCTACTAGCATAGAAACTTTGAGGGTGATAGTAGAAACTCTGTCATATAATGTTTCATGAAGAACTAGATACATATGTGACAGTTAGTACTACTATGCTATGGTTTCTGGAGCCCTTCTAGAGTTGAATTTGATATTGAATGACTCATTTAAACTTCAACTCAATAACACTTTTTCTTTTTAATAGCAGTATACCTTAATTTATGAAAAGATCATCAAATATAATTTCAGGGATGTTTTTAGTGATAATTTCAGTGTGATTATATGAAATCAAAGAGAAAAAAGGTGATCAAGAATTGTGTTTCTTTTCTCAATCTTGTTTGGCAAAATATTTCCAGACTATAAAAATTTGATTTTTAAAATTTTTACAAATCTGGTTAAAAAAACACTAGAAATTTCATTTTAATCTGATGGTGTGTGCCTTGTGCAAAAAAAAAAAAAAAGAAAAAAAAAAAGCAACTTCAGAAAAATAATCTGACCAGTCAAGACAATATTATTTGAAATTATCTTTTTGATTCAGATTTCAGCTGTTGCATTTGCAGAGGAAACAATAGACCAAAATAAACTACTTTATTTTGAATTTTTCTTCTTCCTTTTTTCAGCTATTTTTTTCTTCCAAAAATAAATGAACTTTTAAAAATTTTCAGGGGGGCAAGATTCAAGATATAAAAGTATGATAATTTAAAAATCCAATCTCCAGAATCTCTAGACTAGAAAATTGATGTACACAGAATTTTTTTTATTTTTTTTTTCAGCACCAGGGATCAAACTCATGACCTTGCACTTGCCAGGCAGGCTCTTATGCCACTGAGCTATATCCCCAGCCCCTATGTACACAGAATATTAAAGTGGATTTATAATAAGTAGAAAAGTGATATATACATAATATTGAAGTGAATTCATAGTGAATGCTTTTCTCTATTTTTTAAATCAGCCATTAAATCATTACCATTCAGATTATGGTACATATTCTCATCGGTGTAACTACGTGAGGATTGATGAAAATCTATGGTAGAGATTTAAATTTTAAAAATTTATACAATATAAAACACCTTGTCATTAAATATCTTCAAAATATTCCCCTTCTTGTTGAGTACACTTATCCAATTTGTCTTTGCACTTTCTAAAGCAGTTCTGGAAGTCCTCTTTTGTGTTTTTATTTGCCTTGTCCTGACTGCCTGGATATATCCTAAATGGATTCAAAACATGTACATTTCCTGGTCATGTTGCCCTCAAGGAAGAGCCAGAAGTCACATGGTGCCAGAGCCAGCGAATAAGGTGAATGTAGACACACTGCAATGTTTTTATTTCATAACAGTTGTTGCAAATATAAACTGTACACTGTTCCAGAAAGTGACGAGAGAGTGAGATGTGTGGGTTATCAAACAGGGTCAGTATTTTGCGGGGCATTAATGACCACATGCCTTTCACTGAACTAATTTTTTAAAATTTTGTTTTGATCACATCTCACAAATATTTAAATTAGTGCTGCATTTTAAAGGAAAGGGTTCTAAGTATGTGAAGAGCAAAAGCAGCATTTTCTTCTGGGGTTCAGGAGGCCCCACCTCTGTCTGTCCATTTTAAGGAGAGAGAAATGGCATAGAACAAAATAAAACAAACAATTAATAAAGCAAAAGATGATTGGAAATAGTAAAAATAATGGTAAGTATAGCAATAAGCATGGTGTAACTCAATTTCCCTCTAGTGAAAATTGTACTATACCTCACAATTTCTACTGGAGTATATTCTTGGAAAAACTTGCAAAAACTAGAGAAGGTCGTATCTTTTATATTCAAAAGATACAACCACTGATATTCACATTACACCTAAAGCTGGTATACAGGTTAGTTACTGGCTCACCCTTCTTTCCTTTTTTCCCTCAGCCCTCTTCTTCTTGTCTGCCATTTACTTGTCCCTTTTTGTTTTAACTTTCCATCTATATGCCTATTTTAGGTGAAATGTTTACTGTTACCCAGGTAACAAAAGGATTCAGACAACCTCTGTGTTATAGAAGTAATTTTCTATGGTATTGGCTGAAGCTATGTTTTCCTTTAATAAAGTATAACAAAATCCCTAGTGACAGTGGTTTATAGGAAAAAGCTAACCATTTCAAAATGAAAAAGAAAATAGTTCCGAAGTGTGAGTGAAAAATATATGGCAACATTGCCAGCCTGGATGTTCAAGTATCAAATAATGGGCCTAAAATGTTTGAAACTGAGTCTCATAGTTCTCCAGTGAAAAATTAGTCAAAAATCCTCCTGTGATTTTAACGAGTCACATTTCATGCTTTCATGAGTGACATTTCATTTTTGCTACCCTAGGTTAAAACAGTGCTCATTCAAAGAAATGCATAAATATTGTTTTTAATTAGATGGTGTGGGTTCTACTTATGGCTCTGTTACCATAATTAGTGTGATTTTAACAAAGACCATATCTCTGGATTTCAGGTTCATCTTTGCCAGAGTGATGGGTGAATCTATCTTCCTCCGTGAGCCTGAACTGCAGCTCAGCCATGCCATGATGCCATAAGCAACATGGATAGGACCATCTTCTGTGTTGCTGTGTGCCTAGTTACATATGTACATTTTTTTTTCTTTTTGTAGTCATTTGAACACCAAAAGCAAAATAAAGAGGACCCAAATTCAAGGGTAAAACACAATACGTTGAATAATTAACCTGATTACAAACATATATCTAAAAACAACATTTAAAACATATTAAAAGAGCTATTATAATCGTAGTCTTTACTTCCCAGTAACTTTTTAAAATTTTATTTCTGAAGATAAAAGAATCAAGGCATATTCATGAACACACAGACATACACAGAGCAACATAAAAACAATAAAAAAAATACAGAATTTGGAAAAATGAACTGGAGCCTTTCACCTGAAGAAAAGAGTGTATTTGAATTGCAGGAATTCAAACAGAAAAAATTCTGTTTGTTTTTTTTTTTTAAACAGAGCATGGCAAGCCTAAAAAATGGGAATGTTCTGCAATTCAAAACACTCTTACGTTCAGGTGAAAGGCTTCAGTTCATTTTTCCATTTTCCTGTTTTTTAACAACCACATTCTCATTTTCAACCTTTCAACCAACAGCTCCATTACAGTCTCCCTTCTGGCCAAGTGTTTCATATTACTCTGCTGGCTCTTCAGTCTTAATTTTAAACACAGATCTGGCCACAAGCTCTCAACAGCAACCATGCCACCTTCCCAACAGTAGACTACGCTGAAATTTTTCTTTTTCCTACCGGCAATATCTCTAGACACAAACAAAATGTAGATCAAATTTCCTCCAAAGCTCAGTATACTACCTGGGATCCAGCAGCCAATGCAGTGCTTCTCAGTTGAAGCCTCCTGAGCTTCATCTTAACCAGCAGCATTTCCCTCAGTGCTCTGATTTTCCAGGCTTCACCCAGAGTTTCCCATAGAGTTTGCAGCACACAGGCACTGCCTCTTCAGCCAGTCTCTCAAAAACTTTTCCATATTAATTGCAAAGGCTCTTAAGCCACATGGCCAGCAAACATTACAACAATGACCACACTCCCCCTTTTAGATCTTCTCCTCTTACTCACTTTATCCCCCACCCCAAGTATTTTCTCTTCTGCCCGTACCTCAGAAGATGACATTCTTACAACAGTATTTTCAAGCATGCATGAGCTTATCAGTCATTTGCAAAGCTTGTTAGAATACAAATTCCAACTCAGGAAATCATTGTTAAAATGTGTAGTTTGTAGTTCTAAGGAGTGCCAAAATTGTTGTGACTCTTCTTGTGGTGTTTAAATAGCAATGTCCTATGCCAGGAAGAATTTTCCTCATCTGCATGCCTCAGGGGTCATAGATGTGCTGAGTTATCCAAAACTGAGCTTTGATGTGTGAGACAGAGGCTGAGGCAGCAGGAGTCCATAGGCTACGGATCTCTGCAAGTGAGCAGGCTGGATTGTTTACTGCAACTGAATGAAACATCCATGTGTGAAATATTCCTGTGAAAACTGTTGGAAGATGCTGCTATAGAATCCTAGCCATCCATCTCACTCATTTTCAGGTCCTGTATTCTTACTTCTACCCTGAAGTTTTCCATTAAATTGAGAACTCATAGGTGTCACATTCAAGATAGATGTAGATAGATAGGAAAACATGTAGGTAGGAATGTAGGTAGGTAGGTTGATAGATAGATAGGTAGATAGATAGATGATAGGTAGATAGATAGATAGATAGATGATAGAGAGATAGACAGGAAAGAACTCATCATTCCTGTCTATACAACTATTCTTTCTTTTGTGTTTTATTTTTGACATGGCACTATCATTCATCCAGTTACTCAAAATCATATTATAAATATTATTATCTCATGCTGCTCTCTCATTTTACCATGTAATTAGTGGACAAGCTTTCACTTTGTTCATTTTGGTCATTTGTAGCTATGCCATTTTCTCCATTTCTGAAATGTTGTACTGCACAGACCATGAATTTTCTCTGACACCAGTATTTCCCTTTCTCACAACTACCGTGTGTTCTTGGCTTTCCATATTACTTCCCAGGTGATATATCTGAAACACAATCTGACCATGCTCCTCTCTACTCACAATAGTTCCTTTGGCTTCATTTAAGGATGGGGTTCCACAGAGCAGTGTGCAAAACAGTATCTAGAGAACCTTGCCCTCCTCTTTAGGCACTTCCAAGAATTTAAGGTAGCACTTCGAATTACAACTAACTGAATAGAACCTGCTCCCGTGGAAACATAAAAGAGAAACTGGGAAATCTTTAATAGTTTTGGAAGTGCTTTCAAAAGAAGCCTCAGCTGGGCAAGGTGGCGCATGCCTATAGTCTCAGCACTCAGGAGGCTGAGGGAGGAGGATCACTGTGTGTTCAAGGCCAGCCTGGGCTACAAAGTGAGTTCAAGCCAGCCTGAACTGCGTAATGAAACCCTGTCTCAAAAAGACAAGAAGTGCCTTCCTGGTGGTCTAGTGGTTAGGATTCAGTGCTCTCAAAAAAGACAAGAAACAAAACAAGACAAAGGAAGCCTCTTCTTCTATTTTAATGGTTAGAAAGCCAGTATGATGACTAGAGTGAGGACATCCTATCTCAGATCTCAAAGAAGGAATCTCACATTAAAAATGGCAAAATAAGAAGATAAAAGGATTGCAAACCCCCATTCCAGTGAGAGTCTTCTCATTGCCACTGGTTTTCTCTTCTTTCTCTTTTTGTTGACGAGAGAAAAATATTTCTTAAAACAATGACATTGTGCACTTCCTGTCACTCATGGATAAACCTAATCTTTTTTTTTTTTTTCCGGTACCGGGAATGGAACTCATGACCTCGCGCTTGCCAGGCAGGCACTGTGCCACTGAGCTAAATCCCCAGCCTCCCTAATCTATTTTAACATGGCAGTACAGGGTTGTTGTGTTCATACTTTATTTATTTCTCTGCAGTTCAATAGTGTTCATATCTATCACTATAATAGAATTTAGAAATAAAAAGAGATTTGTAATAAAGACCACCAATCTTAAACTAAAAAAGAATTTATAGTTGTAATGCTGAGTATATGTGTTGTACTAAAGAGGGATGATTACACTTTTTAAAATACACTCTGAATATATACAGTTCTACATATTATAATTTAAAGGTAGTGTACTAAAAGTTGTCAGTCTAAGAAAGATCAGTCTGTCTTCAAAGAGAGAATTGTGATTTGACCCTGAGACTTCTCTGGAGATTCCTATTGTTTTTGCATGTGCACACAAAAGCATGTGGTGAAAAGGTAGAATGCAAGATTAGTTAATTTAGAGAATATCTAAAATATACTCCTTATAAAGGCATAAATGTCATATTTTTAGTATTTTTTTATCTTGAATTTTAGTTGTTTCGGGAATTTGATATTTGTTTCACATTAATTAAGCTTTTGTAGTGTAATATTTGCTCTTCTAAGTTGAAAATATAATAGCTATGAAAACACATAGAGAATCATGCACACTGGGCTTTTGAAGTACAGCAAAATTTTAAGTTCATGTGTATTATTAGGGGTTATATTTAGGCTACATATAAGATACAATTCTCTACTATAGTCTCAGAAAGCACCAGCAGAGATCTGCAGCAGAGTCAATGTCTTTGATGATTCTCTCTCTAAGATTTACAGGAAAAAAGAGCTATCTTCCATTCCAGGGATTTAGGAGGGAAGAAAGAATTCCAGAATCCTTTCAAATATTAGAAGATCTTTATGGAATAACAACATGAAACAGAAGGCAGATTTCTAACAGTTCAATCTATGTCACCCTCTGCTGTGCTTATTTCCCAGTAAATAAAACAGGAGGCAAATTAAGGACACAAGGTTCACTTAATTGTACTAAACAATGAAATACTGTACAAAGAAAAGGAGTATTTTAACACACTAAATATAAGCCTCTTAACATAAGTTAATAAGTAAGAGAAATACTGTTTAAAGCATTACTTTTATTATAATGAAGTACTTTATATAAATATGTTAGCTTTATATTCTTGAGTTAGGATTTTACCAGTGCTTCCGTCATTATTCTTTTCCAGGAATACCTTCATTTTTAACATAAAATTTTGAAAAGTCATAAATCATTTCTTGAAATTTTTTTGTTTAATCTTTGGTTAGTTAAATTCAGTACTTATGCTTCTGATATACAGAACAAGCAGATTTCAAGTGACAGAAATTAGCATATATATACATATATATGTATATATATATACATATATATATACACATATGTATTGTTATTAGTCAAATAAGTAAATATAGTTTATCAAGCTATGTTCTTCCCTTACAAGTTAATGATGACAATGAAATGATTTTTAATAGAGAGAACTGTTTAACTCAACTTTTATTGATATTTTCTAACATCCTAAAATAATTCTGTAGATTGTCCCTGGGAAGCTAGTCTTAGGATAGCATAAAGTGCGGATTTATTTCAAATGACAATTTGGGGAGTGTGCAGTAGAAATGTCCCTACGAATCTCAGCATGTCCTCCACTTCGCATTGAAACTGTTGCTTGTGCTAACAATACTTTGTGTGCCTCAGATACTCTTCCCTTTTTCTGCTCACTCAGTTTCTAGCAACATTTCAAGACTATTTAAATTTCTTTCTTTTTCATAAGAGGTTTATACTCCTTTCAATTCCAAAAAGGAATTCATTTTTCTTAGTATTTATAATTATTACTAATATTGGTAGTTATTCATGACCATATTTTAACTAATTGTCAGCACCAAGTCTCTTGGAACTAAGTATTAAGTGCAGATAGGTGAATAAAGTACTTAAAAATTACAAAATATCAAAGTTTCCCAAGTTATCTAGGTAATTAAAACTTTATCAGTGATTTTGATCCATGAACTAAGAAAGTACCACAATGGACATTTAAATATTATGTCTGGAGAACGCATATCAATATTTTGTTGATTTTTATTTGATTAGCACATACAGCATTTAGTCATACTTTCTTGTCTCAGTGCAGATGTCTTACATAAAGTCAGCAATAAGAACATTTTATACATGAAATAGTGATTTGATACAACTATTATCATATGAAGTTTTATACATTTTGCCAATATTTAAATGAGAAGCCATCACAACATGAAAGCTCAGCATTACTTCTTATGGTAGAGGATGTGAAGGATTTCATATGGGAACAATCGAAGTGCGTATGAATAGTGACATGGTGGACAAAAATAGTACAATTTTTCTAGAAAATTTTACATGAAAAAATCAGATAAGAGTTGAGTAGTAAGTATATTATCCCAAATAAAAGTAGTCATAAAGAAAAGAACCTATACCAAATTTCTCACCAATATTCTCAGAATAGTAGAAGCAAAGAAAGATAACATAGTGTTTTGGTTATGCCTGAAGATGATTGTACATTTAAAATTGCTACATTGCATTTAGAAAAATAAAAAAAATATTTTGTTTCAAAAATTAATGGACCCTATTGGTGTAAAGGATAATCTGTTAAACCCTGGAGATAGAACTTAGAATGTTATTGTACTTGCTCCCAAGAATTGAGTTTTAGCTTCAGGGAATACTCAGACAATGACTACACACTTGTGATATGCGTCACTTGTATACTCTCTGCTGAAATTCTGCTTCATGGAAGCTATGATTCAATCCTCAAATGGAATATAAGCTTCTATACTTGCCTAATTTCAAAAATGAAAGTAGAGCTGAACCTAAGTCATAAAAATAACTGTAAATGAGACTCTGGTATAAAGAGTAGTAAAAATTTATGAAAAATCATCCAGCAATGACATTAGTAAGAGAGGTGGTGACTTGAAATTTATTCATAGAAAGCTCAGTAGCTTTTGAAAACCATATGTATTATGGAAAGAGACATTTCTAAATTCTTAAAAGGTTTTTAGGATTAACTTGTTTTAAGTAGTCTTAATAGATAAAGCATATCAATTATTTATTTTACAAAGCCCTATGATCGGGCTGGGGATATAGCTCAGTGGCATAAGCACCTGCCTGGCAAGCGCAAGGTTGTGAGTTCAATCCCTGGTACAGCAACAAAACAAAACAAAACAAAACAAAAATCATCAAAAAACAAAGCCCTATGATAACTCAAAATAATGAACTACAGTACATGTTTTATTCCTATGTTAAGACTCCAAATGGTAAAACCATGCAATTTCAGCCTAATAAACATCATGATAGAAAAGCAATCATTTTACCATGGGGTATTATCACCCCTACAGGCCTGGGCAGAAGCTTTAATTTTCTTGAAGGGATGAGAAAAAATGTTACTTTTAATGTATGAAGCGTAGATATATAGAGGGTACATAAATAAATATAGAATATATCCCTGGGTTAACATTAAAAATATAAAAGTGCTGGGGATTTGAGTAAATGCAGAGGCCCTGGGCTTAATACCCATTAGTGCAGATGGAAGGATGAAAGGGAAGGGATAAATGTGAGAGATGGGTAGAGGTCACCTCAGATTGACTTTTTGCTTTTTGAGTACTACATCCATGAAATTTAATTAAACACCGTGGAGGTAAAACAAAGCTCAGAAGTGACCTATACCTATAGATGTTGCAATTTGGACAGAGAAAATTTGCATAAAATTTAAAACATGAATTTGAAAGTTACATCATACCTTCATTCCTCTGCAATGATATATTGTTAAAAGTTAGGGTTTTGTTTCACAGTACTTGGCACACCTCTTGGATTGTAAGCAATGCTCCATACGTTTCTATCCAAGTTCCAGATTCTGGTAGAATTCCTCATGCACTACGAAGTTGGAGCTTCCAAGCGTCTTGCATGCAGTACTAGCCTGGACAATGTTAGTGTTTCCAACCATGCCTTAGCTATACAGCATGCACAAGTTTCATGAGAAAGAATCTCACCGTAAGTGGACTGGAAAAATCCACAAAGGAAAGTATAATATGTTATGGGGGTATATGTGGGAATTATAAGTTCATTTTAGCCAAGAGAATATAGAATTAAATTTTTATTAGAACCGTTTGGTGAATATTCTCCCTCAAGGTAAGGGTATCCTCACTGCTGGGAATTTTTGAAGTTTAGGGATCACCATCTGTTAAAAATGCTGTCCAAAGATTTTTAAATTGAAATAAAATGTAGAATGCACCAGTTACCACCATTTTTAAGCAAAATCATCGTATTCTGGCAATGATTTTAGAATAGTATGAGAAATATATCAGAGTATAGCCATAATTCCTGATTGGTTATAGCAAATATTTTCATGCTATCATAATAAATTCCTCATCATCGCATTTGAAATTCTTCTATCCAATAAGAATTTCTAGAGAGTGTGAACAACCTTTAGATGTCATGTCATTCCTGATTGTACCACTAAGGTTAGCAGTTTTGTTCATTAAACTACCTACAAAATACTGAAAATATTTTATAGTAGAAGAATTTCTAGTATGGAGATTTTGAAGGAATTTTAGAAAGGCACTATAATGTAGCAATATATTTTTATCACTTTTTTCCTTCTGACTGTATCTGAGAATTTAAAACTGTTTTCTGAGAATGTGTCTTATTACCATGCAGTTGCTAGAAGAATTTCATTTTCTCTGACTGCACAGCTTATTTTATTCACACATTTTCTGTTTGTTGCTAAACAGTTGGTTTCATCTTCTTGCCTTCATTCCAGACCCAGTTGTCTGGAGGTGACACATCTCTTTTCTTGGCTAGTTCCCTAATCTAGAAAAAGCTAGAAGATATATCACTCTCCTCATAGGAAAGGATAATAGAAACCAAACCAAAACCACAAACCAAAACATAAAACACTACATCTTCAAGCAGACTTGTGCCTATGTATGGATTCCTTTCCATGAAGTACTGTTAGTCTAAGTATAAATATATTTATACAGAAAAGAGTGAGAGAACACTTGGGTGAGAGAATCAGGGTGGATATAGTCTATATATGGTTTGATTTATGATGTCAGGGAAAGTAAAATATTCATCTTCTTTAAAAATGATTTTCTAATATTGCCTGAGGAAACTTAAGTAATTAAAATTTATCATCTGTAGTTGTGGACTAGTTAATAACACTAGCTAAAGTTAGAGTAATGGAAGTTCTATGGAAAATTGATGGAAAGACATGTTATTCATAAGGGTTAGTCCTTGGGATATATGAAGCTATGATAAATCTGTTACTGTATGCTTGATTATGATCAGTCCCACTTTCACACTTAGCTCTGAGCTCTCAGAGTACTTCTCTTTGTCCTGCTCAAAGTGTTCTATGCTAATTGCATATGAATGTAATTTTCAACTATTTTATTTCCATTGTTTCTTCTTAAAACTCCTTGTAAAACATAAAGTTCTAGCAGTTACATTTATGCTGATCCCTTTTTCCTAATGTATGATATGACACAGAACTAGCACTTCAAACTCAAAACATAACTAAGTTCAGTGTTGACATTTCTTCGGACAATTCAAATTATCTTTGATTATTTCTTTTTTGTAAAACTTATGTACTGCAAACATGTACTAAGAAAAAATTCTTTTTGACCATGAAAAGGTAACACTTTCTGAATAAAATGTCAGTCTTCAAATTAAAGCAAACATTAAAAAGTAAACACTAAAAATTTCTTGTAATTTTGTCATATTGGTGCACAGATTTTACTATTACACACGAGTGTTATCAACTGCATCGTGACTTTTTTCCCTTGATGTGGGCTCTTTCTATGTTGCCCAGAGTTGCTTTGGACTTCTGGGGTCCAGGGATGCTCCCAAATAGCTGGTACTTTAGGCTCACACTATTGCATCTGGCCCCTATCTGATTTTGAGGTAAACTATCAAGAAAGGAAAGGTATTTGTAGTGACATCTTGAGCTAGATTATGGAACTCTTCTTATAATAATGATTACCCAATTATAATTAAATTATTTGCTCTAAATTCCATCCATATCAATTGTGTAAAGATGTTGCTATTCCTCCATATTATTTCAGGCTTATTATGTAGCCAACTCAAAAGCTTTTGCTAGTAGAATACCTTAACGTTTTAAATGACATATTGAATTTCTACCGCTGAGTTTGATCATCACCATTACCCATGAATATTTCCTTTTGCACAGAACAGTCTTTCACATCTCTTTTCTGACCATTAAATAAGAATTTTGCATGGCTCTGCACAAGGACCAAGCCTCCTTCATGGTTTCTCTGTTCCACGTTCCTTCAAACGTTGTTTGTTTCTCTTGGCCCTTGGTACTTTGCATTTTCTTCTAGACTGTAAGGTTCATGGTGAAAGAATTGGTGGTTTCCTAATCATCCCTATTGGACTGTGCATAGTGTGAAAATTTGTTCACAAAATATGGTACACGAATCTTATTGAATTGCTTAACATTATACGTGAAACATAATTACTGATTGATCTATCTTCCACACAGTTTTATAGTTTAGGGAGAGCAAAGTTTGTATTGGAGGAAATAGTTTCAAGCTGTTTTCTGAGTCTGCTAGTTAACCTGCTAGAGGGATTGATTAGGGAGTTGAGCTGTAATTCTTCTATAATTTATGACTTTTCAGACAGAAAAAGAAGACTATTATGTATTGTATAATTTTAAAAACTATATAGATTTTTGCTCCTGTACCTACATGTAATAAATCATCACCATAGTAAAAGCTGATTTTTTGAAACATGTTCTTTTTCAACATGTTACACTTGAAAACAGTTCCAAAAGCATTAAAAAAGATTTCTCATCCTCTAAAACATCACAAAAGCTAAACCAATAAATTCTTTGCCAAAATGAATACCTTTTGAAATAAACCAAGAAAATATCTTGTTTCTGATTACCATGATTTCTGGAATATACAACTATAATTTTTCACATGATGTGCCATAATTTATTCAAGTAACAAATGGTATAATCAATCTAAATGAAATTTTAACAGTTTTCTTGCTTTTGGAATTTATTTAGCAAGTACTTCATTATCATAATATATCTGCGTTTCAAAAATTTGAACAGCAAAGTTTTGCTCTTTATTACTATGAGAACTAAAACCGAAAAGCCATAAAAGAATTGTTTAATAAAATAGCAATATCTGAAGAAAATGTAAAAGCTTTAAAATATTTACTACTTGGACATTTATATTTCTATTATATCTTTGCAATTTTTGCACCTTTCTTGAAAGAATCATTTTCTTTAAAATCTTCCCTTAAATAATGTCATTTACCTGACATATTTTGGTACTATATACTTCTGATTGTACTATAGTAACATATATTTCCGTCCTGTTTATTTTGCCTCCATAAAACTTACTTACTAAAATGTAGAAATTAGTCAAAACAGAAGAAGAAAATTATAGTCTGTGGGTATACAATAGTACTTAGAAAATGCTAGAAATGTCTACAATAGTATTATACTAATCAGGTTTTGTACTAGCAAGCCAAAGGATCTATCACATAATGCCACTAGGAATACAAATAGATACAATTATTTTGGAAAACTGGCAATATCTATTGATGGCAAACGTGTTCGTTCCCATCTTATGATACAATTCCTCTCCTAGAGCAAGTCTTGAACACATTACACTAGTCTTAAAAGTACATATGTGTGTTTACCACGTAAGCTTCTCAGGAGCATTTGAAGCAGCAATAAACTAGCCAAAACTTGAAAAAACTCAAATATAAGTAAAGAAGGCTTTGGATGAATTAACTATGTAGTACTCAAATAATAGAATACCATATGGTAATGAGAATAAGTTTGTGCTACATTCTAAAATATGTTAAATCATATAAAATAATGTTCAGAAAGCAAAACAGACTCAAATATGTACTTAGATACATTTATTGTATGTCAAGGGAGTTCTTACTTTTGGGGTGGTAACACTTGGGAAGGGTTACCTGCTGGGGCAGGCTGTGATGAATGCCTCTTCTGCTTCTTGGTTTGTGATCTCTTCTCCTGGATGTGTTTCCTTTATGAAACTTTGTGTAGAAAATTAAATTATTTATGCACATTTTATATGTACATCCTAGTAAAATATGAAATCTTAAAACCTATGAAAGAATTTTCAGACCAGTAAATTAATTCTAAATGTTGGTAGTTTGGGATTGTTATTCTTGCCTGCATACTGCCTGGCAAAAATTTTATTTGTTTCTACATTACAGTTAGATAAAAGGAATAAGTTCTGTTGTACTATAGACTAATAGGGTGAGTGCGGTTAACAACATTACAACATATATTTCAAAATAACTTGAGGAGAAGATTGTGTTTGGTCTCATCACAAATAAATGATCAATGTTTGAGGTGATGGATATGCTCAATATTGCCACTTGATCATCACACAATATATGAATTAATCAAAACCACACTATCCTCCATAAGTATGAATAAATTTTATATTTCAAGTAAAAACAAAACTCCAAAATAAAATTTAAATTAAATTAAAAACAAATACATAAGATTAATGAAAGCTACATACTATTTCTCTTTATTTTTTCCTTCTCTTGCTTTTTGGACTTTTTTTGATCATCATATTACAAATAGACTTAATGAAAAGAGAATAGCTTCATAAAGACATTTAATTTATAAATCTTTTCCTATAGAGGGCGCTTCCCTTTCTTTACTATAACAAATCAAGTTTCAAGGACAATCCCTGAAAGTGAAAATTTATAAGTTTTACATATGACTAAAGTTCTCCATATAATGATGAACTACTTTCATCAAACGCCAGTCTAGGAAAAGAGAAGTTTTATTTGATTGATGAAAGAAACAAGAAAATTTGATGAAATTCAAAAGTATCACATCAACTTCCACTTGGGTGTGTTACTTTTGTAGGGGTTACATATTGGAATTATTCATAAAAAGCTTTTCTAATTAAAATCATTTCATATTAATAAAAATAAATTATTATTGAGACCATCAATTTAAAATACTTTTTGTGAATTTTAACAGAACTATTCAAATCAGAGGATACAGGGGTGAAAATTATTGCCTAGAAACATACTGTAACAAATGTCATGGTGAATTTCCTTATAAAAATTGGTCTTGTTGCTCAAAATGTTTCAGTTATCAAGTATTATCTACTAAACTAATGTGATTTCACTACAAATGCATGTTATCTCCTATGATATTAAATACTAAAAAAGAAATTATGGTAAAATGTCCACTATCAATTGCAAAATGAACTTTGTATGCTTTTCCATGAAATTTTCTTAAATATAAAAGCATCACACAGTGACTCACTAAATGTAAAATTTCTGGCAGTTTAAAATTGTAAATTGAATGAATCATGTTAAAATACTTTTACTGAAAATACAGTGTTTCAAAGTAGCTCAAAACCTTATTTCAGAGTAAAATCACTAACTTAGGAAGTACAATAACCTTTTCAAGAAGATGCTTTTATACAAGCATATCAAAATAACATGACATTCTGTAAGATGCATTATGCTCTTTAAAGTAGCCCCAAAAGAAAAAATACCTACAGGAAAAAAATTCACATACTTCAAATGGAAACAAGTATACCCATAATTTATACTACTCACCTAACTTCAACCTTCCTGATAGGCTTGTTAGTCAAACAAGTAGAAATTGTCTGGTAATTCTGTGGTGATGATAAAATGTATATTGCTGGTTCAAAAATCTTTGTGAACATTATCTTGATTTTATACATTTTTTGATTAAGAACAAGGGTCAAGTTATCTTTCTAGACTCTGATATCCTCTTTAACTTAGCTAACAAGAAAAGAAGCTAATATGATTGGAAAATAATACAAAATGACATGTCAGAAAATACTACAAAATACTTATATGATTGGAAAATAATACAAAATGACATGTCAGAATAATTTTATAATTTACCTGATTCATATAATGGTTTCCTCAAAAAAATTTTCATATACAACATGTCTAATAATTTATATGATCTTGCCTTTATGTATTATTGAACAAAGTCTTTACAAAATAGTACCAAAAAGGCCCTTAGTTTTTGCTCATTTCTCTTAATGTCTGGATATATCACCCACGTTCAGAATTTGTCTGATCAGTTAATCCTTATGTTCTATATTTCTGCCTTTTAAAAAGTAACGTCTCATTCAAATTAGTAAATGTTTCATAACTTTTGAAAAGAAAGTAAAAGATAATATACAATTCCTTTAAAATTCTAAAAGCAGTAGGTGAAGAGCAAAATCTAGGCTTTGGAAATAATTTGTTTTTCTAGAATAATATCACCTGCAAATAACATAAAATTTCAGTTTTTAAAAAATGCATGAATTGTTAAAAATAAAGGAAAATTACCTAGTTTTGAGAACTCAATAGGTTCCTTGACAGTTTTAGATAGAAAATAATATAATATCTGGAGTGCTTTCACTAAGTCAGTATGGAATTGCAAATTTCTCCTCGTCTTCAATAACAAGTGGCTACACTCTAATGAATGCGCTCAATGAATTCTCCAGCTCTTAAATACACAAATGGACTCACCTGAGTAACAGCGTCGCTTCCCAGAAGTAAAATCCCGAAACTCGTGTCCGAAAGCGTCTCGCGTGGGCCATAATACGAAGAGGTATTCACGATCCTGGAGACAGACTTATCCAGCGCAATGGAAATCAGAAAGCTAAAGATAACAACTTGCCTCCTAACCCGGCAAGGTGCTGGTGGAAACACAACGCTTGGGATGTTTCAGTACCCCGGACAGCTCCCTCGCCCAGTTCCCCTGCGGTGCTAGAAGACCCTCTGGTCCAAATCTTGAAACTCCGTTCCACACTCCTTCTGAGCAAGGAGCAGAAATGAGAGACGAGGGGTTACAAATGTTCAAGTGATTTGTACAGTGAAAGCAGGGGAAGGAGGGAAATGAAGTGTCTGTCTTAAGTGCCTAGGTTCTGATCCACACTTCACTGTAGCTCTGTCAGCGGGGGAAGAATGCTTGTCTTTTCTGGCTCAGACCCACGTTTGGAGGGAGAGCAGCCCCAATAGCCAAACCAAGGATGCTTCTCTCCACTTGCTTCAAGGGGTGCTTGTCTGAATCTCGTTCTTCACCTTTGGAAAAAACCCCAGCGCGGCAAAGAGAGGCGGGGGAGAGGCTAGACGACCTGTCTCGTCAGCCAATCACCACCGCACAGCGGGATAGAGTGACAGGCCACTTACAACAGGAGGAGGTGCCTAGAATTTGCAGGGCGAGGGAGGAAGCCGCGAGGAAGAATTGTAAAACCCAAACTGCGACTGGGGGGCGTGGTGGGGGGGTAGTTGGAAAGAAAGCCTTAGGGATGAGATTTAGAAGAGTCAGCTGTTTGGTGGATTAGGTAGCAGAACCAGGAGAGACAGACCCTGCCTTCCTGCAAAATGCAGAGTCTAATAAAGACGGGTCTTTGGGGGTGGGACCCTGTCTCTCAGATCTTATGGAAGAATACACAGTAAACCCACACACTTGCAAAAGCTGGCCCAGCTAAGGCAATGTTGTGCATGAGCACAAGCACAGAACAGATGAATCAGCAGCTTCTAGAATCCTCTCGCAAGCCTAGCCAGCTTCTGGTCAGTAAATGATGTTGACTGGTGTCATTGTAACTGCTTTTCGTCATAAGGAGGGTTCTCAAGTGATGAAAGTGGGAAATCTCAAGAGATTGCTGCTAGAGCTATAGTGCTTTCTACTTTTTAAACCTGTCTTATGTATTTTAACAATAAATTTAAGCAAGCAGAACATTTAGGTCATACAGTATCATTCGGTGAATCTTTGCTTTCATCATCTCGAATCTCAATCTCTCTATGTCTCTTCATCTCTCTCTTTACCTCTTCTCCTCTTTCTCTATCTTTTCTCTCCCATGACCCTTCACACTGGGTCTTGTCTTTGAAGATAGGAAAGGGTGTGTGTGTGTGTGTGAGGTATTTCAAAGTAGTGAAATTGAAAAAAATAAAACCAGTACCTAGAGCTTTATAGTGGGAATTTTTATTTGCTGTCAGCCAGGATAAAACTATTCATTCCTTTAATTTTAGCTTTTTCCCAAACTTCCCTCAGGTAATTATTCTGAAAGTCCTACTTTAACTCTATTAACTTTTCTAGTGTTTCAGTGACACGTCAAGAATGTCTTTTTAATCTTCCTCACTCAGTTTTTTTCTTAATTAAATTTTAAAAGAAATTGATGTACTAGGTATGCCTACTGTTCTCTATTTAATTGGAAGAATAAATTACCACCACCTTTCAACCCTCTCAAATGATACAGCTAAAAAATTTCCCCTTAATCTTTAGTAGATAAGCTTCTCAGTAAAAAGAAAGTGTTCTGAATTTCTTTCTGTATGTTCTTTATTTTATCCATTTCTTCACACCTTGGTTTTCTGATTTAAATAATAAATCTCCAGAAGTCTGAAAGGCAATATCATTCATTCTACCAGAAATATTTGTACCTTGAGAGAGTTCATAACTTTTTAAGTAACTTTAGTTTTTCAATGAATCTTTTAAAGACTCCCTAGACAAAATGCTTTTTTAGTTGACTATCTTTGAGCAGTTTGATTGTTTTAAAATATACACAACAAAAGTTTAAAAAGTTTGACATAAGAATAAAATTAGTATTACCTACTGTGCTAGGATTTTTACTGTTTTAACAACTGTTAAAGAAAAAGGATTATTCAAAACATTTATTAAAGACAATAAATAAGACTCTACTCAAGAGTTTTCTGGACTGCAGAATACTAAACTGCAGAATATTAGACTAGCATAGGTCATATAATACTAAAGACAAAGAGAAGGACTCAAAAGCCAGCATGAAAGAAAAAGAATGGACATAAGTGAACACTAAACAGTCACAAAGAAACAAATAACAAAGTTGATGTAGACATTCTAACATTAGACAAAATTTAAGAAAAGGACATATTTACATGCAAAATGTATTAGGATAATAAATTAAGTTACACCAGTCAGGGGCTGGGGATTTAGCTCAGCGGCAAAAGCGCCTGCCTGGCAAGCGCAAGGTCGTGAGTTCAGTTCCCGGTACCGGAGAAAAACCAAAAAAAAAAAAAAAAAAAAAAAAAAAGTTACACCAGTCAGAGACAAAATTTAGAAATTTCTTGATGATATAGGTTTAAAACATGTAAAAATATTTTGAAAATTTAATGATCTAGTGGAATATAGCAGTTTGACCATTTTTTCAAAAAAATCAGGATAAAAGGTAAGGCTCAAATTTTCAAAGAAAGTATAACAAATTTGATCTAATTAATAGTTATACAATATTATGCTTCAAAATTTTGTAGTAAGAATTGCTTTAAAACTGACATTGGACATCTATAAGAAATGAATACATTATAGTTTATTACCAAATTTCTTCCAATTTAAAAATGTGCTATCTTCTAAGACAATGTTTATATCTTAAATAAAGTTAAAAAGAGAAACTCTATATTCCAAATTGGAAAAATATTTATATTTTAAGGATAATAATACTACAAACAATGCAGCTATAACTGCAATTAGAAATGTGTAGCTTTAAATGGTCCTAAAATAAAGGCTGCAGATTAGTGATCAAAACATATAATTTAAGATATTAAAACGAATGACTGAATAAATTTCATAAATATGGGAGGAGAGAAAAATACGAGTTTACATAATAAGATAGAAGACACACATAAAGTAGATAATCATGAAAATCAGATGTACTTTTGAGTAAATTTAACAAATTTCTCCCAAAAATGGACAAGGGAAAAAAACAGAAAAACAAAGAGCATTTAATACTGAAGTATGAAGAATAACATTAGAGTTAAGTTATCGGTAGCCAGGATGGTGTTTTAAAAAAATCAACAAGAAAAATTCTGGTAACCCAATAAAAGACAGACACAGAAATATTTCATGAACATGAGCAAAATATGAAACAAGTTATGTTATTGAAATATTTAACTGTATTAGAAATTAAGGAATAAAGCTAAAATCGTGAAGCACAATTTTAGATCTAACAAATTAGCAGAGAGTTGACTGTACTGGCTCACTCAGCTGATGAGGCTTCTCTACTAAGGGAGCAACCCGGACATTTTATCCTGAGGGCTGCAAATCCCTGGTTACCTTAGGTTTGGTGAGTTTTTAAAATTCTTGAAATAAGTTGGCTGGTAATTACCAAGAGACCCTGAATTCCCAAATAATAGCTGTGAATTACATATCGTGCAGAAATCCACGCTTCCCAATTAATAAGGACTGATTACTCTGGCTGCTGAAGTGACTCTTTTCTTTGCTGACTCACCAGCCTGACAAAAGCATGCTAGTTAACCAGATGCTAGGATGTAGTTCTAGTTCAGTGAAACCCCTCCTGCAGCTCTGACAGATGAGACTGAATCCAGAGGTGGCAGAGTTATGAAGGACAGGTTCTCTAAATCACTACAAAGTGAAGAAGAAAATGGTTCATCTTGTTTCTACTCCTAGGTTCCTGAACTCATATATTCTCATCAGTGGTGACAGCATTTGTTTGCCAGAGTTGCCATAACAAAATACCACAGGCTGGGTATTTAAAGTGTCAAAATTTGATTTCTCTGAGTCCTGGGCATGGTATGGCCACAACTGAGGTGACAAGTAGGTTTGATTATTCTTTTCTTCAATGTTCATTTGCTTCATTGATAGTGTGGCAGTAGGATGTTTGTATGTGTGTGAAATTCTAGATTGGTGACACTTCTCTCTTGGATTTCATTAGGTCCTCTTTTTTCTTTATATATTTTTATTAGTACCTGATTGCAGCATATAATGATTGCATTCACTGTGGGGAGCTGATACATATATGACACATCTTAATTCTTTTTCATCACCTTCCCTTCCTCTCCAAAACCCTCTCTCTATCCCATGGGCTCCTTCCCTTTTGCAAATGATCTACTTCCCTATTTCCTACTATGTATCTTTTATTTTGTTTTTAAAATGTTTGTGCTTATTTTGACTTTATTTATATTCTAGTTTTTCATATAAGACAAACTATGTGATAGTGAAGCTTGTGTGTCTGATTTATTTTGCTTAACATTATGGTCTTGAGTTGTGTCTTGACTAACCCCTTGGTTTGTAGTCCTTTAATTGTTCCATCTACTTCCATTACTTTTGTGTTGCAGCTTTTCTATTAGAGGTTCAGGCACCCAGAATGTGATATTGTGTTACAGCAGCCAGACAAAACTAATAGAACAACTCTACCCATTTGTTCTAAATTCCTGACCATCTAAGCTAAACTATGATTGGAAGTAATCCACATATGGGACTTGAATAGGATATATATATATATATATATATATATATATATATAGAGAGAGAGAGAGAGAGAGAGAGAGAGAGAGAGAGAAAGAGAGACTAAAATGTCTACACCTTAATTAGTATAGTCATTAGAGTATTCAGACTAGATCATTGACCTCATATGACATTTATGGGTGGAACTGTGTCTGACTAAATGAGGTAAGTTGGAATCATGGCCTCCAGTGTCTTAACATTTTACCTTACTTGGAGATAAGATAATAAAATTAAAATAATAATGTTAATATGTAAAGGAAAAACTTGGAGCAGAGATAGTTAAGCAAAGAGAGAGAGAGAGAGTGATACAATGAAACACAAGGAACAAGTGGACAATACCAAGTCAAAGAAAGAGGCTGGAAACAGATACTTTGCTCATATTCATTAGAAAGAACAAACCCTGTCACCATCTTGACTGGATCTTTAGCATCCAGAACTGAGGCAGAGCATTTCTGTTGCTTAAGGCAGCCAGAGTGTGGTACTCTGTTACAGCAGCCAAACAAAACTAATACAATCAACTCTATCCATTTTTCCTAAATTCCTGACTGTCTAAGTCAACTAGAGATTGGAAGGAATCCACATCTGACAACTGAATAGGTTCAGTGGACATCTTGATGGGGAGAACTGGTAAGAACACTTTCTTTCTGGGGGTGAAAGAGAGTTTCCAAATTCTTGGAAGAATTTAGCACACAGAAATTTCACATTAGGGACCAGGGAGAGCTGGGTTATGTCCTCTCTCCCTGAGATTGAGTGCATGCCTAGAGCCCTGGGTACAGGAAGGCTTTGTCCCGCCACTCAGCAGGGGACAGGAGCACATCTGCTCCTGCACCACTAGCTCTGTTACAGAAACCCATGTGACTCTTTCCACTTGTTTACTCCTACCACTAGATCTAAGGGCTCATCAAGAAAATAACAAACAACCAAAAGAAGCAAGATCAGTCAGTACAAACAGATCTCATGCCAACAGTACAGATTTGCAGTTGGAGACAGAAAGTGACTTATACAAACAAATAAGAGAAACATGTAAGTAACCTCAAGTGCCCTCAATAGCACATGTTTTCTGAAACTAAAATAACATGATATTCTACTTAACTACTTCAGGAGGTAAACTGAAGGAGAGTTTAATATTTAAGATAGAAAGATGTACCAGAAGAAATGTCTCATAGCACAAAGGTACAAATAAGTTAGGATAGAAAAAGAGGTAGCCATTCAGAGAGAAGATGAAATAAAGAATAAGATATAAAATTACGACTTACATAAGAAAAAAATGACAGAAATTTGAGGTAATATGTAAATAAATATGTGAGGAAATAATGAGTTGAAAAGAACAAAACATATCAAACTGATGAGATTCACTATATTTTAGGCAACTTTGAAGTGAATATAAAGCTCTGCATACCCTTATATAATTAATAAATGTCAAAATCAGAAAATATTTACTATGAGCATTTGGTCAACTTCTACAGCAAAAGTCTGAATAAAAGGAAAAAAGAACAAAACAATTTATCAAAGGAAAATAGTATTTTACAACCATGCATGATTATAGCAAGTAGGAAAAACTCTTTGAACGTAAAGAAATCTGCTGACATTATCAATTATGGACAAATTTAAGATATAAAGAATATGATCATTGAGGGAATTTGGCAGACATTTGATAAAAATTTTAAATTTGAAAGTAAAACAGGAATGCATGTAAAATTTCCTAGTGAAAAGTGCTGCATTGGCTATTATGCTAAAATTTAAGGCACTAAACTATTTCAATCGAACTTGAGATTAAAACTATTCTTATTCTTACCAATGCCTTGGAGGTTCCAGTGAATGTACTGAAGTGGAATGGACTGATAACTGGTGGTTAACTTGTAACCGCCAGCTGAACTGAGTAAGCGTGGTGCTGGGTGTGGGACGCCCACCTAGGGACTGTTGCCAGCAGCATAAGAGGCAGATTTGGAGAAGAAGAAAGGCTTTTGGGAACTAAAAAGGCTGTTGGGAGCGGAGAAGTGCTGTTGGATCTGGTGGAAGCTGGAAGGAGCCATTGATTGTTTTGGAGGAGCTGGTCATGCTGGCTTTCCTGGTGAACTTGGCTGTCGTCATCCTCCAAAGAGCTCGGGACATCGTTGGCACTGAGAATGGCTTTGGTTCACTTTGGGGGAGCTCTGATTCTCACTTTGAGCATTGCTTCCTGGCTCTGGAGGGGAAAATGGTGCATTGCCGGTCTCCAGGAGAAGCTTGCTGCCTTGGCTTTCCTGATGGGAACCAGGCCATCTTGATCATCGGAGGAGCTCGGGACCTCACTGTTGCTGAGGATGGCGTGGTACCTTTCAGGGGAGCGCTGGCTCCTTTGAACATTGCTTCCTGGCTCCAGTGCAGATCCCTCAGTCTGCTAGCAGAGATCCTTCATCCTGCTGGCACAGACATCCTAGATTCCACCACTGATATTTGGGCCTTCCCAGCGCAGATCCGTGAAACAGGCCTGCATGAGATACTGTTATGGGCTCTAGGCTTCCAGTTGGATTCGTGGGAAGCATTGTTATGAGCTCTAGACCTTCAGCTGGACTCATGCAGGACATTTCTGTGGGATCCAGGCCCTTGGCTGGTTTGCTTGGTCTTGGTGTGTGCAGACAGATTTCCTGCACTCTTTTGTATATCATTCTTTGTTTGACTATTTTAAATAATCTTACAAACCATGTGTTCTCTATTATATTGTTCCCCTTGCAAAAATATCCCCTAAAACCAACACATGATGTATGTGAAATAACAAAATGAGAAATATATATAATGCAAAAGAAATTGAATGAAACGTCTTCTAGTAAGAAGAACACCTTGTCCAGGCAAAGAATATAAGATAAAAATAGTTGTATATTGATAGATGGGGGGATGAAGAGTCCCACACAAACAAAAAGGACAAAAATGTATTTACTGTTTTAATACTAGATCTAATCTTATGATCAAATTTATTCATTTTATAAGAGGAGAGATGATTGGGTTATATATAAAGAAAACATTTTGGTATGTTTCTCACTCATTATGAGGGCCAGGAAATATTATTACCTACTGCTTGGGAAACAACTGTGAGAAGCTGTAACTGAACTAAACACTTTTAAGACTAATTTCAGGTATGAACAGAGTGTTTCATATTTCCTTCAAATTATGTAAGGAGGGTGGGAGCAGAGAGTGATTCAAATAAGTTTTGTTACATGCAAAGTTTTGTCAGAGCTTTTTTTTATATATTTACTGGTGTTTGCAAGTTTTGTGCTTACTATGTTATATAACCATATAGAACTAATGATGATATGAATCTCGCAGTTAGTAAACAATGTATATTTTATGGTTTGCTGTCAGCAATTTTCATTCACAAATTTAAGCAAAGCCTAATTCTATGCAGTAATTAAGAATATGGGAAAAGATTTCCTTTAAAAGATAAGTTTATCAATTCTAGATTGTATGTTTTTCATTTTTGGAGCTAAAAATTTAGTTTACTTCTTTACACATTTGAAATTATCCTCAGAATATGATTCTTTTTACCTTAGAAGTTATAATTTGAAACATAAAGGTAATCTTACTTAAAGATATTACAGAAAGTTTACCTTAAATTTATTTGTTGTATATTTCCTTTTAAATTGATTTTTCCTGTATTATTTATTTTGAAGTGATTTTTAAATGTTTTTATTTTTAGATAAAGCATTAAATACATTTCAATCATAAAATATTTTTCAATCAGTTTTTTATAGTTAACATTCTTTTTTTTTATTTTAAAAGAGTAGAACAGTAGCAACATACCAGTATCACAAACATAAATCAAAGCACGAACATTCAAAGTGACACAGAGTCCCAAGACAAAATAATATTTATCAACAGTGGTTGTTACATTACACCACATTGCTCAGATTAAGAGATGTGTCTTAAAACAGAATTTTCCAATGTACTCAAAAACATTTACTAAATAAAAAAGCATTTACTAATTTACTAATGTATTAGTTGCAAACCACTGTAATAGAAGTATAATTATAATAATTCACATAACAAATACTCAAATAATTCTCAAACTCAGGTATTTTGTTTTATGAATGGTACATTATATGTTTGAAGTATAATATGATTCATTAAACATACATAATTTTGTGCTTATACTTTTTTGAAACTGTACTGACTTCATTTTTGAGTGAATGGTATATTGATTGCAGCTGGAGTTGCTTTTTGCTAGAAATCTGAAGGCTCAATAATTGTCAGAAATTTGTTTTTATTTTTATTTTTGAGACAGAGTCTCTCTATGTTGTTCAGGCTGCCCTCAAACTTGCAGCGATCCTTCTGTCTCAGCCTCTCAAGTGCTGGCATTGCGGTGTTGCGCCACTACACCCAGCTAGAAATTTGTTATTTTTACAAAGAAAATTTTACCATTTTAGTTCACTCATCTCTCCACTAAATAGATGTAGGTAGCTCTTCTTTATTCTGTATGATTACATCAATTATAGAATTTATCATAACTAATGAAAATTTCAATGTGCATTGTAGTTTGTTCAACTAGGCTGGGAGCACATTTTTTAAAGTAATAGCCTTGTTCTAGTCTATATCATAGCCTTAAAACTCACTGGAGTGCTTGCCAAAGAATATACAGTAAATAAACAGAGTGAATGAATGCATGAAATATACATTTTCAGTAACAATTGGTGGGTTATCTCTTTTGCTAAATTAGAATTTCTACCCAGAATGATTGATTTACCTTCATGTAATAATGACAGAACTGATAAATGGCCCACATAACAATTCAGCAATTTGCACAGCAAAGGATATTTTTTTCCATATTAGGCAGACATTGTATCACCAGAACATGTTCCTGAACTAGATGCCAAAATAAAATACATTCTGACCTTGACTCCACACAGGCAGAGACTGGTGTTTCATGAAGATAGCCTCAAATTTGTGTGGTTGCAGTGGTTAGGACTTTGATTCCAATGCATCTTTATTCATCATCTTCTGGATGATTTCAGAATTTCAGTCATCAGAAATAATTAATATGATGTTTTGCTTTCCTATGCTCCTGAAGGAAAAATAATGAGAATAGATTTTTAAGAGGATAATTGTAACACATGAAGATATTTTATTTGTGTCTCAAAAGTATGATGCAACATAAAAAGATATTTGCTTGGTGAGACATCAGGATATTTAAGAAGACCTTCAAATCCAATAAAAACATTTTTATCATTAGCTGTAACTGGCCTGAATTCAACTTCCAACATTGACAGCTACTGTCTTATTAGTGTAGAGAACTTTGTTAAATAAACTTTAGTTACTTTTCTATAAAGTTTTAGTCTATTTCATATTCACATTTTGTATATCTTCGTTTGCACTTCAATTATTTTAAAGATGCTTGACTTCTTGAGAATTCCTACTGAAAACTCTAATATTGTTTGTTGAAAAGCCTAGACCTAATGCTATTGGATTTTCCTGTTTAAAAAATCAATAATTTAGTGTTGATATTATTTATTTTACTATTAATACAATTTTTAATGTAACTTTATTGAATTATAACAGCTTTACTGAATCATAATTTATGTTGGTGTCATACAGTCATTCTTTACAGTTATAAAATCTTATAGTTTGTAATGATATTCATATAATTTTGCTCCCATTACTACTGATTGTACATTTAACCACTCCACAAATAATCCTGGCAACCACTAATGATCACTGCTAATTTCTGTCTATCTCAGCTTCCGGCAAACATTAAACCAGTTTTTGTCTCTGTGAATTGGTCTGTTCTGGGCATTCCACATAAATGAAAGTGTTGTATGAGGTCTTTTGTGCCAAGTTTCTTTCATGTAGCTTAATGCTTTTCAGATGTACTGAGAAATTCAGAATTTAGATTATATGTTTGGCTTTTGATAATTTTATATCTGGCTTATTAATTTTATGATTCTGCTTCTTTTACTTTAATAATCAACTTTGTGGGGCAGTTTTATGTTCAGAGCAAAAAATAAGTGGAAAGTACTTGCATTTCCCAATTATTCCTATTCCCACAAATGTGAAGTCTCCCAATAATCAGCAGCCTCCACTTCAGGTGTATATTTGTAACAAGTGATAGACCTACATCAAATACCCTTATCTCACAAAGTTCATAGTTTGCACTAGGACTTCTTCTTAGTTCTATAAACTTTATGTATGTATAATTATATAGTCTCATGTACATGCTATTTCAATGTAGTGGAGTAGTTTACTAGTGTAGAACTACTACTCTGTTCTGTCTATTCATACCTTCATCCCTCCCTTCCCTGACAACCATTGATCTTTTTATAGTCTTTTTTCCAGTTATCATGTGATTAGAATCATACAATATATAGTCTCTGCAGGCTGGCTTCTTTCACTTTCTACTATGCATTTAAGTTTCCTACACATTTTTCTAAGGTTGGCTAGGACTGAGACCGGCACAAACTGTGATCTAAATAAACCTTTTCTCCTTAAACCTTTTCACTCAGCAATGAGAGAAAAGTAACCAAGACAGATATTGTATTTATTTTTAAAACTAAATAATATTTTACTGTCTATATATACTATAATTACTTATCTATTCAATTACCTAAGGTGATTATGTTTTTCTAAGTGCTAATACTTATGGATAAAGCTTCTATACATATCTTTTGTCTAAATTTTTGCATAAACAAATTTCTAACTCATTTGAAGGTATGTACAAAGAAACATAATTGATAGATTGTATGGCAAATATGTTTAGCACTTAAAGAAAACTGCCAAATTGCCTTCCAAAGTTAGCAAACCATTTTGTATTCCTACAGACACAACATGAGGGCATTTTGTTCCAAATCTTTGTTCACATTTGACGTTGGCAGTGCTCTAGATTTTGAATATTTTTATAGGTTGTAGTGCTATGCCACTGCTGTCTTGATTTATATTTTCCTGATGACATATTATATGGAGCATCTTTTCATATGCTTGTTTGCTATTTATATCTTCTTTGGTGAGGTGTCTATTAACTTGGCTGGTTTTTAAATTGGGTTATTTCTTATTTCTGAGTTGTAGGAGGTTTTTATATATTTGGAAGCATAAGAAAAAGCTTGTCACTTCTTTCTTTCATATATTTTAACTTGGATGTTGCATCTAAGGATACCACCAGACCTGAGATTGTTAAGGGCTTTCCTTCATTCTCTTCTATGTTTATAATTTTTTAAAATTTTATATTTAGATTTATAGCTTATTTTGAGTTAATTTTTGTGAAAGATGTAAGGCCTGTGTATAATTTATTTTCCTTCTTTCCTCCTTTCTTTCCTTCCTTCCTTTCTTCCTTTCTTCCTTCCTTCCTTCCTTCCTTCCTTCCTTCCTTCCTTCCTTCCTTCCTTCCTTCCTTTCTTCCTTCCTTTCTTCCTTCCTTTCTTCCTTCCTTTCTTCCTTCCCTCTTCCTTTCCTTCATTCCTTCCTTCTTTTTTTGGAGGTAGATGTCCAGTATTCTAACATGCTATTCATCAAGGTTATCCAGACAGACAGAACTAATAGGAGATGGATAGATAGATAGATAGACAGAAAGAAAGATAGATAGGATTTCTCAAGGGATTTATCTTATGCTGTTATAGAGTCTGAGAAGTCCCACAGTAGCCCATTTGAAAGCTGAGTCCTTGAAAGTCCACTAGTGTGGCTTAGCCTTGTTCTCAAAATTACCCAAGAACCAAGGAAGCAGATAATATAACTCTCAGTCCATCACCAAAAGCCTGAGAACTTATGTTCAAAAAAAGGTGTGGGGAGCAGCTGAGCTGGAGATCAACCACACATTCAGTGCTAGAGCAAGATCAACCCTGAGAATATGGAGTGCCAGAGGTGGGTCATGTGAACAAGATCTTGGGACCAGAGCAAAGCCAGTCTTGGGGACATGGGCTGCAAGAGGCAGACCATATAAACAAGTTGACCTCTAGTTCAGTGGCATATCAACAGGGGTCCAGCCTTGGTGCTCCTCCCTGCAAACCATAGCACAGATAACTCTGAGAATGTTTCGCTTCCAGTGTTCTCAGCAAAACACTGAGACCTTGCACTTTCAGCCCCATCTGAGATTCCCCAGTTTTTACTGTGTATAAATAAAGATGCAGACTGAGCTAAGTTCTCACTGCCTTTCCATCAGAGAGGTCAGGTCCCAACCAGTCCCAGCTTTTGTCTTGTTTTTTCTGAATCTCCCATTGCCTCCTCTCAGGATCCCATTGGCCATGCGGGCCATGGCAGAAAGGTGCCCTAGGTTTAAATCTTCCAGATAAAATATTGAGTTCTGCTGTCCAAATATAAGTGAAGAAGAGTGTACTGCATTCTATCTCCAGAAAGCAGAGGGGGTAAGGGGAAAGAGGAAGGAAAAAGGAGGAGGAGAGGAAGGGAAAAGGGGAAAGGGAGAGAGGGAGAGAAATGCAAACTGCTTTTTTATTTCCATGTCTACAGCTATTTGGATATTACAGTCTATTGAACTGCATGCCAGTTTTCTTTGGAAAGGCCCTCACAGGCCCTTGAAAATAATGTTTTATCAGTTCTACACTTTGTTTTTCCTTATTTGTCACAGATACATTGAATATACTTGTCTACTTCTAGGCTGTCTCTTCTATTAACATTTGTCTATTATTCTGCCAACCTCATACTGTTTTGATTACTATAACTTTATACTGGGGTTTGGATTTGGGTGGTGTCAGACTGAAACTTATTTCTTCTCCATTGGTACTGTAGTAGCTATTCTGGATCTTTTTGTTTTTTTGTATAAACATCTGAATCATTCTATCAATATTCACAAAATATTCACATTATTTTGTTGAGGATGACACTATGTATATCCATGTGGGGCAAAATGATAACTTTAAAATATTGAATCAATCTTTCTATGAACCTGAAATATTTCTCCATTTACTTAGTTCTTTGACTGCTTTACCAGAGTTTTAGTTTCACATAGCTCTTATACATAATTATTAGATTTGCATCAAATTATTTAATTTAGTTTGTTTTTTAATTCAGTGAAGCAAAGGTAAATATTATAAATGTTTTCTTTCTTTCTTTCTTTCTTTCTTTCTTTCTTTCTTTCTTTCTTTCTTTCTTTCTTTCTTTCTTTCTTTCCTTCTGTACCAGGAATCGAACTCAGGACCTTGCGCTTGTCAGGCAGGTGCTGTGCCGCTGAGCTATGTCCCTGGCCCATGTTTAGCTTCATAGTCCTCATTTTTGTTGTTAGTACATATAAAAGTGATACATACTTTTATATTAACCTTGCATCCTTCTATCTTATCATTGTTTATTAGAAGCAGACCATATCTATTCTTTCAGATTTTTTCCATAAACAATCATGTCATTTGCAAACAAAGACAGTAGTATTTCTTCCCTTCCAACTTGCACACTTTCTATTTCTTTTTCAAAAGGTCTTATTGCATAGCCAGGGTACCCAGCATGATGTTAAAAGGAGTAATTTGAAGGAATCTCCTTGCTTTGTCACTGACTTAGTGGAAAAGTTTCAAGTTTTTTATTGCTAAATATGTTGTCAGTTGTGGGCTACTTATAGATACTCTTTGTCAAATTAAGGAAATTCCTTTCTGTTATTAGTGTACTGAGATTTTTATTGTGTGTGGATATTAGATTTTGTCAAATGTTTTTCTTTAGTTTTGATATAGTCATGTATTTTGTTTTTAGCCTGCTGATGTAATTGATTAGAGTATTGTCTTCCTTCCTTCTTTTCTTCCTTCCTTCCTTCCTTCCTCCCTCCTTTCCTTCCTTCCTCTCTTCCTTCCTCCCTCCCTCTCTTCCCGTCTCTCTTCCTTCCTGCCTTCCTCTCTCCTCCTCTCTTTTCCTCCTTTTCCTTTTTTAAGACAAGCTCTGAGTAAATTTCCCATGCACATTGAGTTTGAGATCCTTTTGTCTCAACCTTTCAGGTTTCTCATTTCTATTAAAGTGATGTTAACCTCATCACATGTCAGGAGATATTTTCACTGTTCTAATTTCCTAAAAAGTTTGCATAATTTCTTCTTTAAACTTTTGGCAGAATGTACCAGTGAAATTACCCTGGCCTGGAGTTTTCTAAGATATAAAACTAATTGTTAATTTTATTTCTCTCTTAACTTAATTCAATCTATGAATTTATTCACTTTGCTTATTTCTTCTTGTGTAAGCTTTATAAAATTGTGTCTTTTGTCAAACGGGCCCATATATCATCTAGGTCTTCTTATTTGTTGGCTTAGAGTTGCTTGTAATATCTCTGTTATCCTTTTGTTTCTTTTTGTCTTGTTTTTTGTTTTTTTCCCCTGGGGATTGAACCCAGGGCCTTTGTACTGAGTTACATTCCCAGCCTCTTTTTTATTTTGAGACAAGTTATCTCTAAGTTGTTAAATTGCCCAAGCTTGGCTCAAACTTTTGATCCACCTGCTTTATCCAATTAGAAGGCTGGGATTAGGGACCATATCACACATTCCTGGCTCTTTATTATACTTTCTATAGCAATGCCACACATTCTTGGGTCTTTATTATACTTTTAGTGGACTTGTAGTGATAGTCTTGAAATAGCATATTGAGTTCTTTATCTTTTTTCAGTTAGCTTGTCTAGAGTTCTGTGGATTTTACTGAACGTTTCCAAGAACCAGGCTTTGGTTTCACTAATTTTATTGATTTTCTTTTTTCATTAATTTATACTCTAAGTTTTACTATTTTTTCTTCTATTTACATTTATATATTGTATAATTTCATAATGTACAGTCTTGCATTATTGACTTTATGCCTGTTTTCATTTTCTTTTCAGTCTTTTTGAAACAAGGTCTCAGTCTGCAGATCAGGCTGGCCTTCATCTCACTTTGTAGGCCAGGCTGGCTTCAGACTTGCAGCAATACTCTGCCTCAGCCTCCTTAGTGCTGGGATTATAAGTCTGTGCCACTACACCTGGCTTATGTCTTTTTTCTTTTGCAATGTGGAACCAATGCTATAAATCTCCTTCTAATACTATATTTACTGTCTTTCACAAATTATGATAGGTTATATTTTCAGTTTCATTCAGTTGAATTTATTTTAAAAAATTCTCCTGAACAGGACTGAAAAACAAATGTACAAAATCAATAGCTTTCTCATACAACAATATTGAACACTTCAAAAGAAATAGGGAAACTAATCCCATTCCCAATAATTTCAAACAAACAAACAAAAAATTCTAGAAATCATCCTAACCAAAATGTGAGAGATCACTGCATCAAAAACTGCAGAAAGAAATTGAAGATGTTAAAAAATTGAAAACCTCCCTTGTTCCTGAACCAGCAGAATTAATATTTTTAGGTGGGCACATTTCAAAAACCAATCTACAGATTCAGTGTGACCTTTGCTGAAATACCGACAGTCTTTCCCAGAAAGTTAGAAAAATTAATCCTCAGATTAATATGGAACCACAAAAGACTCCTAAAAGCCAAAGCAGCACTGAACAAAAAGAGCAGTGCTGAAAGCATCACAAGACCCAGTTTTAAATTTTAGTACATAGTAACAAACAATATGGCACTGGAACAAAAACAGACATATGGAACAATGGAATAGAACAGAAGACACAGAAACAAACCAAAGCATCTACAACCATCTGAGTTTTGATAAAAGTTTCAAAAACATACACTGGAGAAAAGACAGCCTCTACTAAATGGTTGTGGGAAAACCTGACATCTCGTATCAGAAGACTGAAACTAGATCTTCTTCTCACCATCTGTTAAAAAAAAAAAATCAAAGGAGTTCACAGACCTAAATATGAGATAAAAGTTTTGAAATTGGTGGAAGAAAACCTAGTGGAAACAATTGAAATTATGAGCACAAGCAAAGTCTTCCTAAATAGGACCCCAGTAGCACAGAAAATAATTTCCAAAAATGAACAAATTTGCCATGTCAAGTTTAAAAGTTTCTGTACAGCAAAGAAAACAGTCAGCAGAGTGCAAAGCTAGGCTAGAGTATGGGATAGCATTTCCATTAGGTAGTCTTTTGATATAAAATTGATATTCAGAATAGGTAAAGAAGTCAAAGACAATACCAAAGAAAAGCAAATACCCAATTAATAAATGTGAAAATGAATGGAGAAGTTCAAAAGAAAAGATATAAATGGCTGATAAGAACACCAAGAAAAATTTCAATATTCTTAGCCATTATGGAAATTCTTACAAAAGCTGTATCGAGAGTCCATGTCATCCTAGTTAGAATGGCTTTCAACAAGAATATTTTAAAAAATGAATGAGGACAAGGGAATGGAATAAAAGAACCTTTTTGTGCTCCTGATGGGACTGGAGGCCAGGACAATTGCTACGGAAATCAGTGTGAACATTCTTCAAAAATCTAAAAATAGGTATACCATTTATCTAGCTATAACACTCCTTGGTATTTTCCCCAACTATATGTAGCATACTATAGTGATACAGGCATACCTACATTTATATCAGCACAATTCACAATGGCTAAACTATGAAAACAGCCCAGATGCCCATCAACATATGAATGGAAAAAGAAAATATGGTGTACATACATAATAGACTACTACTCAGCCATAAAGAAGAACTAATTCTTGTCATTTGAAAAACAATGACTAGAAGTGCAGGCCATCATATTAAGCTAAATAAGCCAGTCTCAGTTAATTATCATATGTTGTTTCTTATACAGCCAATCAAAATATAAATTTATAAATAAATAAGCAAAAATGAGAGATGGCAGGAAAGTAAAATGTAGCCTTTAAAAGATGAGGAGTACAAAGAAAGAAGAGAAAAGGTAGAGGGAGGTAATTGGGATGAAATAAAATATGGTATATGTATGTCCTAATATACCAAAATAGATCTTATTATTCTGTACCAATAAAATATACCAAATCTAAATAAATATATTGGCAATAAAAATTCCTCCTGAATTTTCTCAACTGATCTATATGTTATTTTAAAACATGTTTATGTCCAATTATTTGGGGATTTTCCAGCTATCTTTCTGTGTTGTTTTCTTGGTCAGCTCCTTTGTGATGTGAGAGCTGAAGCTATATAAATTTTAAGTTTTAAAATTTGTTATAGTACTGTATCTACTGCCCCCTCAGAGGTGTTCTCTGTAGGTGAATATTGCATGTGGGCTTTAGAAAAGTGTGTGTTCTGCGGTTGTTGCATGAAGTAGTCAGTGTAAGTCAGTTGTATCCACTCGATGGTCTCGTTAAGTTGAGCCACATCCTTGCTAATTTTCTGTCTGCTGCATATGACCATTTCTGATAGAGGTATGTGACCGTCACCAAGTAGAGTGTTTGGTTCCTCTATTTCCACCTGAAGTTCTATTACTTTTTTGTCTCATAGATTTTCATGTTCCCTTTTTTAGGTTCATACATTTTAATGAATGTTATGTCTTTTTGGAGAACTGACCCCTTTCTCTTTAGGTAATGTTCTTTTTCATTCTTGATGGCTTACTTGCTCGGAAGTCAGCTCTGTCTGAAATTAAGATAGCTATTCTCATTTTCTTTTGATTACTATTAGCATGGTATATTTTCTTCCATCAGTTCTATTTCTACTTGCTAATATATACCATTTCTATTTAAAGTGAATATATTTCTATTTAAAGTGATCTTTTTTTCTGGAGAACATATAATGGAACTTGTTCTTAAATCCACTCTGACAATTTCTTTTAATTGACACATTTAAACAATTAGTATTCGTAAAAAAAAAAAACAATTAGTATTCGTAATTAAATAAACCCATCACTTTAAACCATTAACATAGCTAGCTTACTACCTACCATATTTGTTATACGTTTGTTTCTTTTAGATTTTGTTTTCATTTTTCTATTATTTTTTATTTAGTATGATTTTTATTGATCATTTTGTGATTCCATTTTCCTCTCCATTCTTAGCATGCAGTTATGCTTCTTCTACATTTTAAAAGTTTAGCCTAGAGTTGCAATAACATTTACAACTAATTTGACTGCACTTGCCAATAACTTTGAACTTCTCTATGGAGAGTACAAATATATTATGATATGAATATACTCTGAATTCTTTCCTCTCATCTGTATATAATTTCTGTCATTAATTTCACTCATTTATCAGCCTTAGTTGAACAAAATTACATCAGGTTATTTAAAAAAATAAACACTTCAATTTTGCTTTCACTATTTCTCCTCTTGGAGCAAATAGCTCTTCCAAATTAATGTAGGTTTCTATTATTTTCCTTTATAAAATATATCTTGCAAGGTAATTCTATTGTAAAAAAAATTTCTTCATTGTTTCATTCACCTGAAAATATTTTCCATAAATTATCCTTCACAATGGAAAGATAATTTCTTGAAGTTATATAATTTTAGATTGATGAGATTTTCCTCTCAAGTCTAAGTATTTCATTTCTCTCTCATATTGTGTGATTTCTGAGAAGACAGATGTAATTCCTGTTGGGCCTCTCTTTTAGGTAAGCTGCTTTTGACCTGTTACTTTGTTCAAGATTTTGTCCATTTTATTTGATATTCTGTAGTTTGTATATTGTATGCCTCGCTATAATTATTTGGAATTTATTCCGTTTGGTAGAGTTTAAACTTTATGGATCTATGGCTTGGTGTTTGACATTGATTTGGATAAATGCTCATTATTTTTTATACAGTATTTCCTCTTTTCCTTTTATTTTTCTTTTGATATTGTCTTACAAATATGTTACATCTTTGTAGTTGTCCCATAATTTGTAGGTATTATGCTTTTTTTCTCTTTCATTCCTTTTTGTCTTTGCTTATAATTTTGGAAATTTTTATTAAGATATCCACAATCTTAGCTACATTTTCTCAATGGTGCCCAGTGTACTTATATGCTCATCAAAGCTGTTCTTCATTTCCGTCATAACATTTTTGATGTCCAATATGCTTTTACATCTTTCTTATGATTTCCATCTTTCTGCTTAAATTATTTACTTGTGATGAAACAGTCTACTTTAATCTTTAGAGACCCTTCACTGTTAATTAGGTATTTCATATTTCTAGTTCTAGAATTCCAACATCTTGTCATATTTGATTTGATACTTTGTCTCTTTATTCTGTGTTTTAATTTATCATATGCCTTTTAATTTTTTTTTATAGTTTGGTATGTTGTACAGACTAGAAAGCAATGATTATCAACAGGCTTTGTGGTGATATAACAAGTTACAGAGATAGGGAAACAAATTTTATAGCGCTATGAATAGGGTTCAGTCTTTTAGTTAGCCTGTGCCCTAGAATATAAACTTCACAAACACTTCTCAGTTCTTCATCCTTAAGTTTGTCCCCCAAGTGGGACAGGGTAGTTAGCGAGGTCTACAATTAGGTATTTCTCTTCCTTCATGTGGAAAGCTAACACCAGCAGGAGCTGTAGTTCCCTATAGACACAGTTAAACGCTAACAAAATCTGAGTAGGTTAAGATTTGGTAAGATAGTTTCTCTGGAAATGAGATGTAAGACAGAATGCTCAGCATATGTAGAATGGTTTATTTTCTCTTCCCCCTTCAAGAGCCATAGGTGGATTTTATTTTCTCCAACGCTGACTTTGAAGACCCGTTAGAATTCCAGGGGTTAAAACTCATGAAAATGGAGCCATCACAAATGACTGAGTCCCCTGAAGCTTTTAGCTCTCAGAGCTGTTCACACTGAGCCTCTGAAAATTGCCAATTGAGCTTTAGTTTTCTGGCTCTGAGACAGGTTCCTGTATCTGTCTCCACTCTGAACCTCTAACTGTGGATCTGCTTGTGTTCCTCTGTTTCTCTAGTCATGAGTTGTGTTCATCTGTTTGTCTCTCCAACTGGGAGGCACTGGTTTGTATGTGACTGAACTTCTGTTATGGTCTCACTCTTATTACGGTTGTAAGAAGTTGTTGCTTTGCACTTTATTCAGTATTTTACTTGTTAGGACCAAGTATGGATTTTCAATCCCCTCCCATGGTGGCCTAGAAACTAGAGGTTTACTTTTTGTTCTGCTTTAAAGACATTTAAAAGTCTACCTTAATATACTTTTGGGTATTTCTGGTAGCTTTGGAAATATATTTTTCTGTATATTTTGGTCTATAGAAGGAAATTCCATGGAGCTAAATCATATTTATTTTAGGATTTAGTTATGCTTAAGACATTTCTAGAAGACAGTGTCATCTACATAGACTACTAATAAGATTCATTCTAAAGTCAAAACATAAATTAAATAAGAAACTAGCTTCATTTCCATTTCTCTTTCTTTGTGTTTCATAATAAGTTTTAGTAATATTTTGTTTTACAAAAAATTTCATGTTTGCTCTTGTTTTAACTGAAATATTCAGCTCCCTGAATAGCTTAGTTCTCATTTCATTCACATATCTTCTACGTAGGAAAGATAAAGAAAGAAATGATTTTCTATAATGTTAGCAATTGAAAATTTGAGATGATAGACAAGGAACAATATTTGTGCAGATAAATGCAGACAGGCTAGGAAATTTGGTAGCATTCTTGGCATAGTGTGTGTGATCCTCAGTATCGGTAGCCAACACTAATTCGTATACTATCCCCAAGGTCGGCACTGGGGACACACATTGGAATTTGTGGCAGCTGCAGATGCAATTGTGTCTCTAGTGGGTGGTGACATCTTGAGGAAGCAATAACTGAGATTTTCAATAAGCAAAAGCAAAAAAGAGGAAGTGCTAAGAGTCATGCAGTAACCATGGAGACAAATAAGCTCTTGGGTCATTAGGTATGGCACTTCCAGAGACCGCTCAAGAGTATCTATAAAGAAATTGAAGGAGGCTGAATTCCTGAAGAATAAATAGGGCCATACAGTGCCAGAGAAATTTTACACTGTGGACTTGTTTTTAATCTTCTTTTATTGCCAAGCCGCTATGGTCTAAGACACAAATGTTTCATTTTACAAATAATTAGTCTTGTTTGCTTCTTTGAGAGTAAAATCCTCAGACGAATAACAAACAAATGAAAGACAAACACCAAAAAAATAGATAAAATGATCTCAAAAGATTATCTGTACATGAGGGATTATAAAAATCTATACCAAGTAGTTATTTCTTTACTTTATCAAAAAATATAAAAGAATATAGATGTTTCAAATATTTGAATTCTTTTTGTTTTCTTGAGTTCAAAGCTCAGTTCTCTTAGGCTTAATGTAGACAAAATATAGGAGAGTAACACCTCCAAATATTCTCATATTCTAATTATGCTACATGATTTCCCCCATGGGAAAGCATATATAAGCACTTCATATCAGTGTCTTAACATTTTCTGGCTTAAAATAAACTTCAGGAAATTCAGATTCACCTATGGCTGCATGAATATTGATAGTGTCCTCTCCTCTTTCAGTCAGAGGACTGCTGCTGGTTACTTGTCTTCTGTAATTTTGTAAACTGTGTTCCTACACTTTTGAGAGAAGGATCCCAGTCGAGTCCTGTCTCAACTACTGACCTAAAGTGGTGATAAAAAAATCAATGGCCAATTTGAAGTTTCTAAATTTTTAGTAAGCTGTTGTATAACATAGAAACCTGCTGCACGGTTGTGCAAGGTGAACAGTCTCAGTACCTGGAGAAGAACACCCTAGAACCCGTGACGTAGGAGGAAGGAAGAGGAAGGATATTAACTTTTTCTGTTTTTCTCACCTCCCCAGCCCAAAATCTGGGCATTGTTTGTTGTTGTTGCTGATGTTTGTTTGTTTGTTTTTGTCTTTCAGATTCCTGAAGCAGCCTTTTCATGAAGAAAACTGCCCTTTTTGCTCTCACAAATTACTGCAAACATTTTAAAATTTATTGACTACTAAGTCCACGGTTCTTCACCAGCTGACTCCAAGCACAACTTGATCATTAATTTCACTGATATTAAAATAATGCTACTGAAACAGTGGGGTGGCTCTAGCTGTTGAACATCCCACCCACCATCACTTCTGAAAATAATTTCCAAACTCATTGCCATGGTTTCAACTTAGTCATTAGATGGAGGAGGTCATTACCTGTAGTTAGTGATACTGACAACAGGGCTGATTACAATGACTGCTCTCAGTCTATGGCCAGACTCTGAATCAGTGACAAGACTCCTTTAATCAGAATGAATAGAAAATCCTGAGGCTGATAAGCCAGTTGAGAAGCCATGGTAGCGGCCCTCCCAAGCTGGGACCCCTGAGAGACATAGATGTCACCTGGGGGAAGAATTCCAACAGTTTTAAACAACTCTTTCATTTCATAGCCACTATTTATGTCCTCTGACTGTACTTTTTATGTAGAAGTTAAGTATTAATTTTCTCCCTACTGAAACACATATTAACTAGGACAATGGTAGTCATTAAGGTGTGATGGTCATTAGGGTACAGCAAAGACATTACCAGTAGGTCTTGTAGCCCTAAGAAAACTGCGGAGATCTCTTCTAAACGTGTCTGCTATTATTTACTCAAGGAGCTTTCTGGAAACGTTGGTGTTTAGGCACACTTTGTAATTTTCCTACAATGGGAGTCACCCAATGAAAAGGATGGTACGCAATGTATGTCTGAGTTTTGCTGAAGTCAACATACTATCTGGGACTTGGAATGCATTAAAGACAAGACTGAGCTCACTAGCCAGGATTGCCTTAGACTTTATCCTTGATGGCTAAGTGTCTATGTTACTGAAAATCTATCCTGCTGAATTAATGCTGTGGGCCAATTTCAGTGCAGAATTTTGACTCCCTCCTGCCTTCTGAGGTAGATCTTATTTATGTGTAGGACTTGTCCTGCTGATAACTTGAGGGACATGACTGAGTTTAATAAAGCAGCTTGACTATGTCTAACTACTTGTAATTCTAATGTTAGTAGCCTCATGGTCAGATTTCTCAGGCTAGCTGACAGATAGAGTTTAATGGTAATGGTTACAAGAACCCAAGATGATGATACTAGGAGGGATGAATTTTTGGCAGAAGTCTTTTATCTATGCATCTTTTTATCTTTTTTTTTTCCAGTACTGGGAATTGAACTCATGACCTTGTGCTTGCAAGGCAGGCACTGTGCCACTGAGCTAAATCCCCAGCCCCGATTATCTATGGATCGTATGTCTTTGCATATTGAAGCTAATGCTCTGAGTGGTATCTGCTTTGAACCATCTTTTCAGCGCATGTGCATAGAGATAGTGTCTCCTTGGGAGGCAAAGAATATGCATGCTTATTGCTCAGATCTCCCTCAGAGCAAAAAGTGGGAGTGTTTCCTGCTTATGACGAAAGATTTATATTCCTTTAAGCTTAGAGTTTGTCTTTTGTTGAGCACAACACCCTGAATGTGCTACAATCATCTGGCCTCTTGTGCTGCCATATGGGAAGGGAAATTCAGGTTATGTTTGCCACACATTTTGCTGAATATTTTAGGCCTACTGTTAAGTCTGACTGCTTAGAAAAAAGAATTTCTTTCAAAATACTACTGCTCATTCACAAGGCAGCCGGTCACCCAAGAACTGTGATGAAGGCGTACAATGAGATCAAGGTTGTTGTGCCTGCTAGTGCAGCTTCACTGTACAGATCAAGGACCGATTTTTACTTTCATGTCTTAAGATTTGAGAAATACACTTTCAAATACTATAACTGCCATGGAGCATGATTACTTTGATCAGAGCAAAATAAATTGCAAATCTTCTAGAAAAGAATTGCCATTCTAGGTAGTATCAAAATCACAAGTGATTCGTGGGAGGATTGTAAAATATTAAATTATGAAAACATTAGAAGAAGTTGGTTCTTACCCTCATGGATGACACTGAGAGGTTGAAGACTTTTTAATCAAGGAAATAACTGCAGATATGTTGGAAATGGCAGGGAAACTAGGATTAGGACTGGACATTGGGATGTGACACAATCTTATGAAACGATATAATTGAGGAGGAGTTGCTTCTAACGACTGAATGAAGAAAGTGATTTTGTGAGATGGATCAAATCTTTTCCTGGTGAAGCTGCTATGATCATTGGTGAAATGATAACAGTATTTATACTATTACATAAGATTAGTGAAGCTGAAGCAAGTTTCGAAGAAATTGACTTCCTGTTTGCAAAAAGTTGTATTGTGAGTAAAATTCTATCAAAAAGTGTTGCATCTTGCAGAGAAATATTTTCTTAAGGAGTTGGGAGACACAGAAAACTTCATTGTTGCTTTGTTTGAAATAAATTGCCACAATCACCGCAGCCTTCAGCCATCCAGCATAAAGGCAACACCCTCCATCAACAAACACACTACCACTCACTGAAGTTTCAAACGGTCATTAGAATATTTGAACAATATTTTAAAAAATGGTATTTCACTTGTATTTTTGGATATATTTTTACACTTCAGAGACTACAGTGTACTGTAAACATGACCTGTATACTTATTAAGAAATCAAAATTTTCCTCTGACTCACTTTGCTGCAGTGTTTACTTTATGCTGTGGTCTGGAACCAAACCCCCCTATCTCCAGAGTATGTGTGTCTGTACTTTACCAAGAGAAAGATTCCCTGCCCTATCCCCAAGCTATTTTTGTCCCCTTGGGGGAGCTATTGCTCCAATAGAAAAGACACATTTCCTAAATAATACTAAGACCTATTACCTGTCTCTAGTTTATCTCTCTTACACAAACTTTGCTACCTATCACAGCCGGCTCATCATGCCAGCCTTCTTCCTCTTCCTTGAGAATTCCAAGCTTTTTCTAACATTAACAATTTTTGTTTCCTTTATTTTCCTAGACAACTCCCAAATTCAGGATTTGCTGATTACTCTAAAATTCGTAATATTTCTTAACACATTTTGAAGTTACTTCCTTTGAGAAACCTGATTACCTTTTATTATTTGTTAACTCCTTCTACCTCTGATCGTGGCCATTTCCAATCCTGTTTCCTGTGTTCTAAGAAGTGAATCAGAAGCTGGGGGTGTTGGCCCACTCCTATAATCCCAGGACATGGGAGGCTGAGGCAGGAGGATCACAGGTTCAAGTCCTGCCTTGGCAATTTAGCTAGCCTCTGCCTCAAAATTGAAACAATCTAAGAAAAGCTTGGGATATAGTTCATCATGGAGGCCTTGGGTTCAATCCCCAGTACTGAAAAAAAAAATCTGAAATTATTTAATTACTGAGATTAACCTACTACTATAAATTCTCTCATAACTCTTTGTGTGGCCTGAGATAAATTTTAAACTATACAGTAGGTTTTAATGTTATTTTTGATAAATTAGCCTCCACTACTTCCCTAGATGCATGTTTTTCGATGTATTTTCTTTAAAATGTACTTTCCAGCAATTCTAGAATGATTTTGTGTCTTGGAACTCACCATAACTTCTACAGCAGTCATGCTTTGTATACTTTTTTTGGGGAGTATTGGGATGCCAATAGTTCTACCATGCCCTTTCTCTGCTGCAAAGGCACCCCCCTCAGTTTACAAATCTCAGCTTTAAGGGAGATTTAAAATTTTAAATATAGACCAGCCAAAATGTCTGCCAAGAATGCCCACCATAACCAGGAGAACATGTCCAGCAGGCCAAACAACAGAACACTTCTGTCTTTAGGTAAACTCCTGTCTTTGAAGCTTTTATCTAACTGATGGCCTTGCAATGTCACTTAAAATGTACCAAAACATTTCTTCCTTTGTATAACCCATGGTTTTTATAACTGAAAGACTTAGATGTAACCTGGAATGCTTAAACCCCTTCAGCAGCCCGTAATGTCACCCAACTCTCCAATCCTATGTGCAGAATCTGCCTTTGTACCTCCCTGCTCACTTTCCCTTTGAAAGCCTTGAAGCTCCTCCAGGCAGGGCTCTGACTGTTTTGGAGAGATCCTAGTCAGAAGCCCACAAGTGTAATAAGCTCTCCTACCCTCTGGATGCAGTTCTTCCCGTGTTTGGTATGTTTTCTGCAACAAGCTCCGGTGTCAGCTCCTCTGGGAGCCTCCTGCAGCTTCCTTGTACAGGCTAAGGTTTGCCGTCTCTGTCTCATACTCTACTTGCCAGCTTGTGTTTTTGCACTAACACTTTCTTCTTGCTTCTTGGTTTTTCAAATAGATTATGAGCTGCCTCAGATCAGAAACAGATCTTCTTTAGCATCAGCTCCTCAGTGCCTATGCGAACTTTTAGGAAATGCTCAGTAAATGCTTGCTGCCAGGGATATAGCTCAGTGGCATAAGTGCCTGCCTGGCAAGTGCAAGGTACTGAGTTCAATTCCTGGTACCAATAAATAAATAAATACTTGCTAAATGAAAGAAAAAGCAAAGAAATCTTAACATCAGGTCCACAGGTAGAGTTTGGGTGCTATTCTCACAGATACATCTTATTTGATCCTATGTTGTTAACTCCAGCAAAGCAGACATGCATCAGTTTTATTCATCTCTGTGTCTTCACAGCAGAGCATAATGGCAGCAAATGGAAGAGAATGAAAAATTCTGCTATGGTTTGGATATGGTTCGAATTTATCCTCCAAGGCTTCATATACTGAAGTGAAATCCATATTTTGAGGTCTTAAAAGGGTAGAAATTTAATCTCACCGTGGTGTTCAAAGGTGGGGTCTTTTAGAAGCGACTAGCGTTAAGACAGAGCACCTTAACTGAATCCTGGTGGTTTTGTATAAAGAGGGAGAGAGACCGGACACACCCATGAACAATATATACTCTGTCTTTCTTCAAGTACTGCCTTGGGACCATACCAGCAAGAAAATCATCCCCACAGGTGGCTCCTTATCCTTAGACAAGAAAGCTGATCCCAAATAAACCTCTAGTCTTTATAACCTGCTAAATTTGTATTATTTTATTTTTGCAACAGAAAATCAACTCATAGATGTGGCTATAAGATAAGATCACAGAATGTATGACTTCATAGCAATTTATTTCTTATGGGTTTTCAGGTGAAAGATCTGAGCTTAGGGTGCCAGGATGGTAGGGTATTATAAACATTCTCTCTCTGTTTACACTTTTCTTTTCTGTCCTCAAGGTGGAGAGAGATCCACAAATCCTGATTCAAAAGAATGGTTCTACCCTTGTAATCTTCATGTTTTCTTTTCTAATACTTAGGGTAATTAAAAAAATATACTTGACTATTTTGTTATTTCCTTAATGTGTGTTTCATTTATTATGTGGCACTACAAATATGAGTTAATAGTGAAAAATGAATATTGAAAAGTACTTATTAGGGAAGGAAGGAAGGGAAGACAGAAGGAAGAAAGGAAGGAAGGAAGAAAAGGAAGGAAGGAAGGAAGGCAGGAAGACAGAAGGAAGGAAGGAAGGAAGAAGGAAGGAATAACAGGAGAGTCTACTATTTTTAAAAATTACCCTTCCCTGCCCCCTTTTTACTCTTCCCTCCTCATCTTTTATTCTCTGGAGCTCAAAGTTCATATTGGCTTTTGCTAAACTTCGGAGACATTACTCAACAATATGTAACAGGAGAAATGATAAGTATGCAATTGTATCTGATGCTATACAAATTTATGCTGACTCTATTTAAGGACTCTGAAGAATTCTTTTTTTCTATAGCAGAAGTCAAGGTGCTGTGATCCATGGGCCAAATCTGACTCGTGCCTATTTTTGTAATAAGCTTTATTGGAACACAGTCGTTCGTATTTGCTCACATCCTCTCTGTGGCTGCAGGTGCACCATGATAATGGAGTTGACTAGGTCCAGTCTACTAGTAGGATTGAATGGCTGTGATTCATCAGCACAGTTTAGTAGTTGCAACAGATGCTCTAAGGCCTTCAAAGCCTAAAACATTAATCATTTGGCCATTGAGAAACAATCTTCTGACTCCTGCTTAGTAACATCATTCAGCAGATCACATGACTCAAGTGCCATAGCCACATCTGTTGCTGAGCTGCTTTCTGCTCTGAACCAGCCTCTAAATTGGCGAATTTCTTTATCTTCTTATATAAACCACAGCAGCATTGCCAGGTATTGTATATATGTTTCAAGAACCCAAAAATGTTTGCCAAGCAGTGTGACTTTTAGTCACTGGGAATTCTGATGTCCTGGCATATACCAGATACCTGGATCCTTAAAATTTTGTAAATGTGGCAGGACCTCTGATCTAGTAAGTACTCACTGAGGTATGCACAGGATTTGGTACTTCTTTCTTGCAACAAAGAATCAGAAATATGTTTCAAAGAATGGCTTTGAGCCTCGCATGGTTGTGCAAGCCTGTAATCCCAGCACTAGGGAGGCTGAGGCAGGAGGATCATTGCGAGTTCGAGACCAGCCTGGGCTACAAAGTGAGCTCAAGGCCAGCCTGAACTGCATAATGAGACCCTGTCTCAAAAAGACAAAAAACAACAACAACAACAAAAAACAAAAAAAGAATGGCTTTGAAAGATTATGTGAAAGAATATAATCAAGCTCCCTTCAGACAGAATGTGGCTGACACCACAGTTCTAGGGCAAGATCAGATACTACCTCCTTTCCATCCTAATTAATGGTTTTGATTTTCTTTCCTGATGGGCCGTGAAATAAAATTCAGTCACTAGATTAATAATTCTTGCATTAATTTTCTACTTCTGCTGTGACTAATTACCACAGTCTATTTACTTGAAACACATAAATTCATCATCTTAAAGTTCTGTAGATCAGAAGTCCGACATGGATCTCACTGAACTAAGATCAAAGTATTGGCAGGGTGGATTGCTTTGTGGGGGGGTTTTAGGGGAGATTCCCTTATTTACCCTTTTTAACTTCTAGCAGTCACCTACTCTCCATGACATGCAATCCTCTTCCTCCACCTGTAGAGCAGCAATGTTGGACAACATTGCTGTCCAGCAATGTTGGACAACATCTCTCACTGATAGACTCTGTCAGTGACATCTCTTTTCTTTTCCCATGCAGCCTTCCAAGTTTAAGAACCCTTGTGATTATACTGGACTCACCTTGTAATCTAAGTTAATCTTCTTATATGAATAAGTTTCCTATTCAGTAACACTAATCTGAAACCTTAAGTTTCTTTTGCCGAGTAACCTGACAGATCCACACATTTTGAGAATCAAAACATAGCTATTTTTGTGGGGCTATAGATTGTGTGTACTACAAGCACAAATCAAATACTACAGAGTATGTCACTGTGTTCTAGTAAATATACCACAGCAGTTAGTTAAATTCATGAAATTCCCCTGGAATTTTTTATAGGCCACAGGTAAATTAAATGAAAACATGAATTAGGATCACAAAGCTTAATATTTTAAAGTCTCAGACTCTGGCATCAATTTCTAGTCTTTGACTTGGGATGCAGTAGTGTTTCTGCTTTACTATTCTGGCTGGGAAGAAAAAGGTAATGTTGGAAAATTCTTCTAATTCTGCTCTACAATAATATTCTTCTACAGAGCAAGGATGCACTATGACAGTTTCATCCAGTAGCTAAGTATATCTATGTGAGGACCCTCAGGGGCTGTACAAACAACCATGGAGAAGGATGATGTATCTGTTAGATGCATTATTTATAAACTTGGCCCAGCAGTTTCTCCTATGGCATCTCCAATCTCAGCTCACTCTACTTTGGGAATTGTTTTGGTGACTTTCTTATGCTAAGCTTAGCTTAGACCTTATTTCCAACCACTCTAGAAAAATTTGTAAATTCATCTTTCTACAATATAGTTACTTTGGTATAGGCTATTTGGGGAAAGATTGGAAAAACAGCTCTTTGTAGAATCCTTCAAACTAAAGATCTATTTACCTTTGGAAACCTGTTAATAAAATTTCTACGCAGGAAATATGCGTGATCTGTCAGTACAAAACACCCCAATGACTGTGTACACTGTAGGAGGCACAATTCTTGTGACAGCTCCTGAGATTCTTGCTCCTGGTGAATGCACACTTGTGTAATTCTCTGCTCCTGAAAATGAGCAGATCCTGTAAATACAATGAGGTTTCACTCTTGGGATTAGGTTAGTGGTCAGCTCATTTCGAGATTATCAAAGGGGGCTTTTCTGGGTGGGCTTGATATATTCAGATTGGGTAACCAATCAGTTGATTTTGTGATAATCAAAAAGGGGTTTATCTGGGTGAGCTTGATGTGTTCTGAGTAGAATCTTACTGAAGTCTGCCAACGTGGACGGGTTTTTGGAAGAGCCTGGAATTATTAGGACCTGAAGGTGGCAGATGAGCTAAAAGTAACCCTTGACTAAGAGCATGCAAAACATGTGATTCAGTCCTACAACCTCAAGGAGCTAGAATATGCCCAAACCTGAGTGATTTGGATGAGGACCTCCATCCAGCTGAGAACCTAGTCCCAGTGAACACTGATATTAGTCTGTTAAGAAAACACAGATAATGTTGGAGGTAAATTTGTGTAGTTTCAAGGAACTAAGGTGTGGTAGTTATTCATGAATAGAAAGTATACGTACATTCTTTACATTTAGCAAGTGTTTATGATATTTCTACCAATGAAACGGTGTTTAAAAGTTTTCTGCCTGGGCCGGGGATAGAGCTCAGTGGCATAAGTGCTTGTCTGGCAAGGCTGAGGTCATGAGTTTGATTCCTGGTATAAAAAATAAATAAATAAAAGTTTTCTGCTAAAATTAATAAAAATTGTTCTGCTTATTACTACATCTGCACCAAATCATTTCCTAAAAGACAAACTGGATGTGTGCTAGAGATCATAATTCAGTAAAAAGTTTTCATCATTCTGATATGTGTGTGTGGCATTTTAATTACTTTTCTATTTGTCAGAAATGTTTAATTAAGGTGATATTAATTACAATCAAGGCATTTCATTGTGGTAGTGTTTCTGAACATGTGAATATTTTGGTTCTACTCTTATGTACTTCACATTTATCTGAAGTAATATTTTATTTACTTTTGAATTTTATTTACATTTTCAAACACAATGCCTATAATACTCAACTATAAGGCTAAGATTAAAAGTGAAGCTTATTGTGTTCCTTTCAATCAAAATGCTTGCCATCTCAAATGTAGGGATCATTCAAAGAAAATCTAGTGTTACTTTATTTGCTCCATTGAAAAGTAAATATACAGTATCTACTTATGTCAATTTGAACATTTTAAATTTCACATTCTATATAGATGTAGCTATTGTTGCTGTTTTATTTGTTTTTACATAAAATTTTACTGTTTAAATGTTCATCTTCTATTTTTAAAATTTGCTTTAGCCAATAACTATTATGAAAGTAACACTGCAGGACATCCATTGTATTTACTGACTTCACTTTTTACATTTTCTGACTGCTAACATTAGGTCTAATAATTACTGCAGGTGAATTTTCAAGGTGACCTATGTAGCTGTGAGATACAAGTTGTTTAAAAACAGTTCATTACTTTTATAATACACTGCTAGCTATTTTTCACATAGTTATAGAACTACTGTACACACACACACACACACACACACACACAGTCTGTGTCCCTGAAAGCCAACATGCTATATCAAAGCAAACATTCTTTGGAAATACGGAAACACACAAATGTAACTTTTAGTTTCTAGTTAAGAACAATCAGTCCGTGTGAAATGCCAGATAATCTGTATATTTGAAAATGTTAGCTATTGATTACATGAACTATGCCTCATAACATCAAATTAATCAGTTTGTTCATATACAGGTTTTTCTTACTTTATATATGCTAATAAAGCAGGATAAATTGGTAGTTTTTTTTTTCCTTTCCCATAATACAATCAGACAGAAATACAGAAATAAGCAAGAAATTTATTCATAGTGTCTCAGGAAAGAATTCTGTGGCTGTTTTATATGCGCCAGGATGGCCAGTGTTAGAAGGAAGAGTATAATGCTGTGTTTGATGAGGGACTTGAATGTGAGCATAAAATAATGCCACATGAATAAAATGGAGATTATTGCTCTAATTCTCAGGCAAGTGGCTGCAAACTAGAAAATAAAAGAATTATTTTAAAATGACTAAAAATCTTTTAATGAGAAAACCCTGTTTTTTCTTCCTGGTTATTCCTGGTCCTTGTCTTAGCTCTTTGTTTTTCTACCAGCTGGCTCAAACGTACTAAAGGGCAGCATGACACAAATTGCGGGAGTGGGTTTTTTACACTGGATGTGGCTTCACATTCCGCGCTGAGAAACAGCTCATTGCTTAGGAGCCGGGTCTTTAGAACCACTCTCTAGGATTTCCAACTGTCCTACTTCTTCACTTATAAAATAATACCTCGGAGGGCTCTCATGACGATGAACTGAGGGCATATTTTCAAAAGAGTTAAACGGTGCAAGGTGCATATTAAGAACCACACCAGTATTTACTAGATGAAAATACATAGATTTACTCCTTTTCCATTTAACATGTTCCATAGTACTGCAATCAATATATTAACTTCTGAGAAAGAAAAAAAAATATGAACATTTGCAAAATTCATAAAATTTGAAATAGTTCAGCATGAAATTAGCCAAAGAAACTTGTGAGAATCTATCACAGTTATTATGTGGACAATAATAAGTTTTAATCTAGATAGATGCTATAAAGCAAAGAAATGGATGGATACCACTCGCCCTGGTGGCAAGAACTTTGTTTGAAATAATTTTTATCTTCGTGAGACAGTCACCTCAGTCACATTAGCAGAACAATTTATAATGTATATACCTAAGTGATATAAAATACTGAAAAAGAAAGTGCTTATATAATCACTTACTCTTATTCCAAACATGAAAATGTTATTATCTTCTTTGCTGTGTCTATGTTTAAGTTATTGTACGTTTTTGACAAAGCATGCAAACATTAAAAGCTTTGCAAGTTTACAGGTATTTAATGGGGGCTACTGAAGATTTCTCTCTTCCCTTTTCATAACGGGAAATCCCTCTTGTTTCCACACTTACCTTGACTGGGCACATGATGTAAGATATTTTGATGTTTCATTTTCTTCTATAGAAAGGCTATTCTGAGTGTCTATTTTTCTCAGGGTCATCTGTAGTATACTCTAGTTCTCTCTCTCAAATACTCACTTTGTTTGTTTGTTTGTTTGTTTTTTCCCAGTAACAGGAATGGAACTCACCACCTTGCACTTGCCAGGCAGGTGCTGTGCCACTGAGCTAAATCCCGAGCCCCTCAAATACTCACTTTGAAACATATTAGTTTTTTATTGTTTGTCTTTGTCTTTTATTCGTGAGAGAGATATTTCAGGTACCTGTAATCATCCATCTTGCCGGAAGTCAATAATTTTATATTTTTAAACATGGGCATTTGATTAGCATCCTTTTATACAATATTTCTTGAACTTTTTGTATAATATTTATCATTTTAATTCAAACACTAATTTTAAGAAAACAAAAAAGCAAGTGCTATTATAATAGAATGTTAGCTATGGAATAATAGTAAAGTATCACAATGGAAACATTATTTTATGTATCTAAAATTAATTTATCTTTTAATAATTGTGTCAAATATTTTCATTTGTAATGTTTGACTATTTTCTCCAGATATGTGCCCTGGATATCGATGTATTTACTTATTCAAAACTTCATTCAAGAGCTGAAACAACCACATTCAAGACCCACTTCCCTTGTTCCTGTGAAAGAGTATAAAAAAATAAATAGAGGAAGAAACAGACGTCACAGAATTAATGTCATTGAACATCAAACACTATCTAGTATAAAATGCTGTATTACAAAGTGTTTTAATGTGGGCATTTCTTCAAAGCGAAGAGCTTTGCTGACGTCAAATCAGTTGATAGAAATCAGTATCATACAAAGACTTTTGTTTAAGGAATAAATCTTTTTAAGTCTCCCTACTATGACTGTTCAGATAAATAACAATGACAGATCTGTAAATATTATTAGTTCATATGTTTGGTTAAAAACTCACAAATTCAAAATATAACAATTCAATAAATGAGATAGAGTTGTTCTAATATTATTGGTCATTTTGTACCCAATAATCATTCATCATTTCATTATAGTGTATTTATTTTCTCTTGTTGTGTGTTAATGGAAATATCACAAAAGTATAGGTAAGGACATTAATATTAATACCTACTATGCATTTTAATGTGATTTCTCATCATAATTTCATACTGACATTGATTTTCAGAAGGTCAATTTATTATTAAATTAGTGTTCATAAAAAGCCTTAGTGTTGCTTTAAGTATTAATAATTTCAAAACTGTGAAGGCTACAATCTATCAAATATTTTAAAATATTATTTATACTCATTAACTTCGCAGACTTTGGGGACTACAGTTTATTTTTAAAATTACAGTCATCTTTGATGAAATGGATAACAATCAATAACAATTAAAATTTTATTTTTCAATGTACAAAATTAAATACATGAAACATCTTTTCAAAACTACACAGTACTAAATTAAGTAAAAAAATACTTTTCAAGACTATATAATATAAAATCACAACCACGATATTGACATTGATACAATCAACTCACCTTACTCAGATTTCTCAAATTTTACATGTACTTGCTTTTGTATTTACTTTAGTACAGTTTCTTTCTAATCACAAGTAACTTTCTGTATTGATGACCACATTCAAGATACTTCATAGTTTCAAACATTATAGGGATCCTTTTCGCTCTTTTTATAACTATATTCGCATCTCTACCCAGCCCAAAGTTTCAGAACACTCTACAAATGCAGTCATACATATGTACAATTGTTAATTCAACTTTTAAACTCAGCACAATTCTCTGAAGAGTGATTCAGTTTGTTGTTTACTACTATTGCTGAGTAGCATTCTCAAGGTTGTCAAAAAACTCCTGAAGTAATAATTACTCTTACATATTTTAAAAAGGCACCCCCTATTGTAGTATGGTGTAAGTTTTTATAACACTGTAGTATCGCAATCAATAAAAAGATATCGAGAGCATGTGGGTGGAAAAGGTTTACCTTTGGGGAACTAAGCACTTTCTTTGCATAACTGGATAAGACATTTTCTTGTGATCTTCTTGACTAATGTTCAAGAGGTTTCCCCTCTGAATGCCTGGTCATCTCCCAGGGATATGTTGATCTCTGACGGCTGACTTTATATTCATGGCGCACGTTCCCAGAGGATTCTTCTTTCCACTAGCCTGTGGCTCATCTCGAATGTACCGGTTCTTGAATCTTCTCTGTCTGTCACTATTGGTACCAGTAATGCAACAGTGAGGAAACAGAAATCTTCCACAGTGGACACAGTGTTTTCATCTTTCTTGTAAGTGTAATTGTGACTTTTTTTTTTTTTTTTGCATTTTTTTAAGACAAGGTCTTATTATGTAGTTCAGGTTGGTGTTGAACTCAGGGTAATATTGAACTCATGGCAATCCTTCTCCCTCAGCCTCCCAAGTGCTGGGATTCAATGTGAGCACCAAGGGCTGGGAATTTAGCTCAGCGGCAAAAAGCGCTTGCCTGGCAAGTGCAAGGTCATGAGTTCGGTTCCCGGTACCGGAGAAAAACCAAAAAAAAAAAAAAAAACCACAATATACTTGCGCTCAATGTGAGCACCAATGGTCTAATTGGTATCTTATCACCATGAACATGTGATTTTTCTCTTTTTTAACAGAGCCACAAGTGTACATTTATATGTATTACCTAGTAGTGGTTGGTATGGAACCTACTTCAAAATATTTAAGTGAATAAATCAATAAAGAGCTGACAAGGAATATCTTTTTTTTTTTTTTTTTTTTTTTTTTTTTTTTGATACTGGGAATTGAACTCAGGACCTTGCGTTTGCCAGGCAGGCGCTTATGCCACTGAAATATGTCCCCAACATGACAGGGAATGTCATTTTAGAATATAATGATTAAATTAAAAGCATGAATACACTTTAAAAAGAGGAAATTTTTACTCTTTCAAGCCAAATTCTTTGTACAATTGTTACAGATAAATGCTGATATGCTTCCTTTTCTTGTCCTCTTTCCTGGAAAACATACCAGAATTCTTTGTCCTCTTTTATGGAGAGTAATCTATCAAACTCTGTGTACTTAGTCATGTAGTATCATTTTCTTTGTGCGGTTTTTCCCAATTTGTTACTTCTTAGAACTTTGTAGGGAAGTACAGTGTTGTATTCAGTAACTATTCTTTGAAAAAATGAAAATTACTTTAATTAAAGATGGCTATTAGTTTCTTATGCTGTTTTTGTGTAAATAGCTAGCTACCTTAAAGAAGCAGTATTCATTTCATGATTACTAAAAATTAATGCATCGATTAAAACAGATGATACATTTTAATTTCCTCAGTTTGTACATCAATAGACAATCATATTGTCATAGTTTGCACACCATTACAAATACACCATTCAGTGCTCTGAAATGTGCTGCATATTTGTGACACTGTCTTCTTGCCTTAAATCCAAAACTGAACTCATTCTTTTAAATATGTTCTAACCTGAATATCTGTGCTTCACAGATTTTATATATTGATCTCTTAACCCTCAATGTAATATTTGGAAATGGGCAATCTGGGAAGTAATTATGTCATCAGGGTGGAGCTGTGGTGAGGGGATTAGTGTCCTTGCTGGGTTAGAGAAGACAGCGTGCTTCTTTCCTCTGTTCTCAGCCATGTGAAGGCCCACGCAGAAGAAAACTACTCACACACCAGGAAGAGGGAACTCACCAAGAAGGAAATGCACAGGCAGCTTTACCTTAGACTTCTCAGCTGCCAGAATGGTGACACATAAATATTTGCTACATATGCCATGTAATCCATGGTTATTTGTCATAGCAGCCCTACAGCTGAAGTCAGGGTAATATTTTTAAAATGTTTTTGGAATATATCGACAATCATTTTTTTGTCTTTTTGAGACAGGGTCTCGCTGTGCAGTTCAGCCTGGCCTTGAGCTCACTTTGTAGCCCAGGTTGTTATCAAACTCGCAACAATCCCCCTGCCTCAGCCTCCCAAGTGCTGGGATTACAGGCATGCACCACCATGTCCAGCAACAAATCTTTTGTAATAACCATACAATATTCATTCCTCAAAAAATAAAAAGACTTTAAAAAGCAAAAAAAAAAAATCATTCCTCCTGTTTAAAAACTTTTCAACATCCAGTTATGTCAAATTTTGAGTATTTAAGTAAATATAAATGAGTATTAAATACAGAAAAGTGTAGAGTTCTGCAATATTATAATTAAAACTATTCAGAAATTTACTTTGTGCATAATAGCATCAAACTGTCAGGTATACATATGTGTGTGTGTATATGTGTGTGTGTGTGTGTATGTATTAATTTCAGACTATTTTTTAGTTTTAAAGTAGATTTAAAACTATCTTCCAGCCAGGTGTGATGGCACATACCTTAATACCAGCACTCAGGAGGCTGAGACAGAAGGGTCCTCACAAATCCATGGCCAACCTGGGCTAAAGGGTGAGTTCAAGTCCCCTGAACTGCATGGTGAAATGCTGTTCCAAAAAGACAAGAAAAAACAAACAAACAAACAAAAACTATCTTCCATAATATTCATTGGATATGATAAATATGTAAGCATGGCAGCTTAATTCTCTTTGGGGAAGATATTGATATGTCATTTATACATTCCTCTTTTAAAAGCACTAAATTTTCTTGCTGATTGTGTCTATATACATAAAGGGAAGAGACCAGAAATATCTAGAGGTGAAAGTACTGAAAGTGAAGTTTAGTAAACCCTCTAATGAGTACAAACCTTCGAAAAGAGCAGCTTCCCACTGAATGAGATGTCAGATACTTCTGGTGCAATGAGGGTTGCAGTATGAAGTACTTTCTCATATTTCCTATTTCTGCGGTAACAAATTACCATACACTAAGTGGCTTAAACAACATATTACGAACACTGAATGACATGAGCAGCTGTCTTTAGAAAATCTTATGCCTTCTGACTATTCTTGCTCATCTAGTGCTTGGGCATTTAGTTCATCGGGTCACCTTTGCTGCCTAATGAGACTCCACATTTTTCTTGTCTCTATCATTATTTTTCAGCCTTTGCTTGGGCACTTGGTGTCTTTATGGAAGCCCCTTGTTTTGTACAGTCTCTATGAGAATTCATTTTTGCCTTATTTGTCCCTGACACTTTCCTCCACCAAATACTGTCTGACATTCATCCAGCTTTTTTCAGTCTCTGGAGTTGCTATTCTGGAAGTTATACTGCTTCTTAGCTGTTTGTCATTCTTTTAGTAACAGGTGCATTTATGAGTTTGACTGTTCTTTATGAACCTAGAAGAGGTTGTGAGGGCTCAATTATAAGGAATGTGGTATGTGAGTCCTCATGTTACTGTTTAGAAAAAAGGAGCACAGAGGCTTTAACTAGCTTCAGTTCCCAGTGGACAGTTGAGAGTGGATGGACCACCAGTTAGAGATTTGAAGAGGCCACCTCTTCCAAGTAAAATGAGCCTGGAGCCAAACAGAAAGCCATTGTACAAGGAAGCATGGCACAAATAACTAGAATGGCCCAAATTCCTTTGGTTATGACAATATAAAGTTGCAGAGGTATCTTACATGATTTCTGCTATGGTGTGAGTGTTAGCATAAATTAAGGGATGGAGGAGATTCCCAAAGGTACATCATAAATATATGCTACACAGTAAAACCCTAGTCCCAAAGTCACTTTCTCAAAGCACTACCTCCTTGTGCTGTTGCATTGATTAGAAATATTAGGAGAAACAAATATAAATAGCAATCTTGAAGACCTGAAAAGCCAGAAGACCTTTAAAACAGGGCTGCAAACTATATCCGCAAATATCATACTTGGTAATATAAATGTTTTCATAGTAGGGCTTCTCCAGCACCATTTCTCAAGGCAGCATTTGTATGTTCTTTAAACTACTCTTCTACTAGATTATCTTCTCTCATCTTCTGCCAATTTGTCTGTAATTCATTTAAACAGTTCAAATCTCCCTGTATAAAGAATTTTCTAATATATCCACCCTGGTGATAGCTATCTCACAGGTACAATTGACTGAATATTTCTTTTTTTTTTTCAGTGAAAAATCACTTAGAGATGGCTCACAGTGTGCAAAGCAATTCCGGCAGTTACAGGTGACACACTCATACTTTGATGAATAAGGTCATATCTTAGACAAGATTTATTTAAGGAGATAACCATTCTGTAATGGTAAAATTAATATTTTTCCATCATTTTATTTCCTGTAATAATTCAGTGGTCATAACTGAAATGCTTAAGCTAACCACGTTTCTTTAACCACTTATTTCACTAGTGTTTAAAAATTATTGATGCACTTATATCTAAAATTTTAATACATGTTTTCTGTTTTATCTTATATACCCTCTCTTTTCTTTTTTGCAGGTTAAGCTATTATTTCATTAATGCATTTTTCCAGCAGGCTAAATTGTATTGCTTCCCAAAATATGTCCATATTTGAATCCACAGAATCTTTAAATATTATTTTATACGGAAATGGATCTCTGCAGATTTAAAGATCTGAGATAAAATGATTACCCTACATTTTTTCAGCTTAAGCCTGAAATACCACCTCTACAATCCTTAAAAAGAGAGAAGCAGAAGGTGATATAATTATAGATAGGGAAAAGCACCAGAAAGCAGCAGAGACTGATGCTCCCAAGGAATGTCTGGTGCTTTCTGGAAACCGCACATGACCTTCTGTGGAGCTTCTGGAGAGGGCAGTCTAAGAAATATCTCGGTTTCAGATTCTGGGTCTCCAGAACCATGAGAAAATAAACTTTTATTGTTTTAAGGCATCCAATTTAGGATAATTTGTCACAACAGCTGCAGGAACTCATATACTCACTAACAGTTTTTCATTGTGTATCATTGTTTTTTTTTTTTCTTTTTTTGGTACCCGGGATCGAACTCAGAATCTTGCACTTGCCAGGCAGGCACTTTTGCTGCTGAGCTATACCCGTCTGCCCCTTCCATTGTGTATCTTTTCATTACCATTTAGCATCTATTCTAGAAATTATACCTATTTCTAACTTTTTTGTTCATGAATGGAAAACATCAATGTAGCTAAAATGTGTATGCTGTTGGAAGTGACCTACAGATTCAATGCAATTCTTTGAAAACACTAACAACATTTATCACAGAAATAGAAAAAAGAAGTTCTAAGATTTGTGTGGAACCAGGTATACCCATAATTTGAGTCTGCAGTGTCGCCAAAGAGCTGTGTACAAAGCTCAACACCAGTGGGCAGAGGGAGAAACTTAGGAGATGGAGCCCAGTGGAAAGTGGAACTTTATTAAGAGTGTGCCTTGACGGGGATGATGGGACCTTTCTCTCCTTTCTCTTTTGGACGTCTCAGTCATGAGGTGAAGATTTCACTCCACTCTATGCTCCCTGCCCTGATATATTAACTTATCATAGGAGAAAAAGCAACAGGAACAACTGATAATGGAGTAAAACTAAACTACAGGCCAAAATAAATCTTTTCTTTTTATAAGTTCACTGACTCAACTATGTGTTATAGTGATGGAAAAGTAATTATCAGTGAAAAACTCCAAACAAACAAAACAGTCTTGAGCAAAGAAGAATAAAGCTGGAGCCATTCTGACTTCATACCTGACTTCGTATTTCAAAGCTATCACATCTAAAAGAACATGATATTGCCATAAAAAGCAAACACATAAATCATTGGAACAAAATAGGGAACTCATAATAAAATAAATAAACCTTTGAATTTACAACCAAGAGAGTTTTCAACAAAGGTGTGAAGAACACAGATATTGGGAAAATCTCTTCAGTAAACAATACTGAAAAAAATCGATATACATGTACAGAAGAATTAAACAAGACCCATGTCTCTAATCATATGCTAAAATCAACTAAAATGGATTGCATTCAAATGTAAGACCCAAAAACTACGACACCAGGGCTGGGAATATAGTGCAGTAGCACAAGTGCCTGCCTAGCAAGCACAAGGTCCTGAGTTTGATTCCCGGTACCAAAAGACAAAAAAAAAAAAATTTTGAGCCAAAAACTATGACACTACTAGAAGAAAACATAGAGAAAAAACTTATGCCATTGGTGCAGGCAAAGATTATTGGTTAAAGATCTCAAAAGTAAAGGCAATAAAAAATGTACAGAAATGGAGTTACATCACATACAATGTTTTTGCTCAGCAGAAGAGATTATCAACAGAGTGAAGATCCACATTTTACTAGGGGAGAAAATATTTCTAAACCATGCATCCGACAGGGAGTAATATCCAGAATATAAAGGAGTTCAAGCAATTCGATAACAAAATAAAAAATAACTGATTGAAAAACAGACAAAAGAACTGAATAGACATTTCTTAAAAGAATAAATAAAATTGGACAAGTTTAATAAAATCATTCTCATCATTACTAGTCATCAAGGCAATAGGAATCAAAGCTACAGTGAAACCACTTCACCACAGCTAGAATGGCTGTTATGAAAAAGTCAAAAGGTAGCAATGCTTCCAAGGATGTTGGGAAAGGGAAACTCTTATAGATGGTTGATGGAAATGTAAATTAGTGCAGTAATTGTGGAGAACAGTGTGCAGGACTCTAAAAAATTAAAATTGAAACTACCACATGAGCCAGCAAGCTCACAGTGTGTAAATAACCACAGAAAATGCAATCAATCACTGACATTGATCATTTGCAAAAGGGAGGGGTCAACCGCAGGAGGGAGGGGGAAAAAAGGGAGGGGAAGGAAATGGAAAAAAATGAAGATGTGTTATGCACATGTACCCACTCTCCATGATGAATGTGATCATTATGGATGGTAAACGTGCACTAACAAACATTTAAAAATTAGCGACTGCACTCCTATGCTCCCTGCATCACTATTCACTATAACCAAGGTATGGGGTCACTCTCTGGGGCAGGACACAGGCATACCACAAGTTTCATCCCAGTATGGTAACTTAATGAATTAGCAAGACCCTGCTGCAAATTAAAAAACAATTTAATTCTAAAAGGGCTGAGGGGCTAGGGTTGTAGCTCAGCGGCACAAGCACCTGCCTGGCAAGTGCAAGGTCCCAAGTTCAATTCGCGGTATAGGAAAAAAAAAAAAGGCTGGGGACATAGCTTAGCATGAAGGCTCTTGGTTCAATTCTAATTGCCTAGCAACCTGTGTATGTATTAAAATGTGGTACATAGACACTCAACCATAAGGAGAACAAATTCTTGTGATTTGCAACAACATGGACGAATCTGGAAGGTACTGTGGCAAATGAAATAAGCCAAGCACACAAAGACAAATACTTTATATTCCCCCTCATGTGTGGACTTTAAATCTTCCACCTCATAAGTGGTTAGCCTTGCTAGGGAAGACAAAGGAGAGGGACGACTTAGGCAGAAGAGTAATAAATAAAGTGAAACACAATGAAAGAGTCCTGGTGTTCTGTTGCACAGTAGACTGATGACAGGCAATAATAATGAATTTCATATTTTCAAAATAGCATTTTCAGTGTTCTCACCACAAAAATATGGTAAATACTTGACTCTAAGACTATGCTAATCACTGTATTCTGTCACTGAACAATATATGCACTCACTGAAGCACCACACAGCTAGATAAGCTAGAGACAAAAGCTTAAATATTACACTGCTTCTCTAATATGAGAAACCCAAAGTGTATACACACACAAATGAGGAGCAAAATGGAGAAGAGATAAATGGGAAATGGGCAGAGGTTCAGACAGTTCCCCAAATCACCTATTGTATTCTTAAAACAGCATTTTAATATATGTGCTATCTTGTTTCAATTATACTACTAGTTTCTTTGTAATAAAGGAACTATTTTGTTGATGTCTTGAACTCTAATAACTGTTTTGAAGATAGTGACATAGCATATTAATTATTGTCATCTTCTCACCATTTTGTTACAAAATTTTGGGTTTTTTTCATAAAGTAAAAGAAAATAAATAAGTAGAAAGAAATAACAAAACAAAGAGAAAATCTCAAGGCACCAGATATAGGAAGAGGAAATAATTTACAATAGCACTGAGGAATCGATTTGTTGGTGTAAGTACAAAATAATACATGCATAAGCTGAATGCTTAAAACAAAATGATACTGATTAAAAAGTCATGGGTGATCTAAATAAACAGAGAGCTACATAAGTTTTATTCACAGTTTGAAACAATATTTGACATGTTAGTTCTAACCAAATTGTTCTATAGATTCAAATTATCAAATAAAATTATCAACAAATTAAAAAAAATTGGCAAGTTGATCCTCATATTTGCATGGAAAGGCAAAGAAAGTAGATCAGACAAACCACTTTGATAAAGGAAAAAGGGAGGTGTGAAACTACCAGATTTCATACAATATCCAACTCTGTGATATAGATGGAAAGACAGGCACATAAGTCAGTGAAATAGAATAAAGATCTTAGAAACTGATTCACAAGCTCAGCTGATTGTTTGCAAAAACAATTCAATAGAAAAGGCATATTCTTTCTAAGAACTAGTGCTGGAACAGCTGGACTCAGTATAAATAAATAACAAACAAACAAACCTTGGCACATATGTTATACCTAGTAAAATATAACTTGAAATAGATCATAAGAATTTTCTGCTAAATTGGAACACACAAAATTATAAAATGTCTGGGAGAACTGCATGGCATTGAATATAGTGATAAATATTTAGGTAAAACCATAAAACATAAAACATGTTTTCAATAAACTGTATTTATCAAAATTATGATTTTTGCTTTTCAAAAGATACTCAAAAAGGAAATGCAAGCCACAATCTAGAAGAAAATGTGAGATTATATTTTAGTTAATAAATCTGTATTCAGATATATATAGAACGTTTGACAAACACAAGAAAAAATAAATTAAGATGGCTAAAAATGTAATCAAACATTTTAGGAAAGAAAGATTTAAGTGACAATTGAAAGCATATTGAACTACATCTACATACCTATAAAAATCAAAAACAAAATAAAAAGGGATGATATAAAAATCTAGTAAGGATACAGGAAATGGGAACTCTTTTATCATTGATGGAAATCCAGAAAGAATACCTCCCCTTTGGAAAACTCACGATTTTTTATAAAATTAAGCACCTAATACTTATCATACAAAACAATAATAACACGTGTATTTTCAACTCTTGTGAAATTAGAGTCTTATACAAATGTGGCATATAAATATTTATATAAGTCTTCAGCTGGGGACAATATTCCCTGAAATATGTGAATAATCAACACACTGCAGTGTATCCATACAAAGAAATACTACTGAGCGCTTAAAATAACTATTGATTCACAGAACACTATGAAGGAATTTTGTTAAATAAAGGAGTAAGATTCAAAGGACCATATATATTCTATGATTTTGATTGTGTAACATTTTGTAAGTGGTAGAAGGATGAAGATTGAAAAAATCTCAAGGATTGATGAGAATGTTAGGATTTGAATATACAAAACCACATAGGGTGATACTCCTTGCAATATGGTACTGTTGAGGTGGTCACAGAATTCTACGCATTTTTTCAAAATTATAGGCATAAGCAGTATAGAATAAATTTAATGTATGTATTCATATTAAAATACAAGTTCAGTTAAGATTTTGGGAATCCTAAAATGGAATTAAGACTGTACCAAATGAGTTTAACTGTGCTACTAAAGCTTAACAAGTCAGTGACGGGTGTAGAAAAAATTTCCCATACATAACTGTGGAAAGTAGTAGTTTCACTGGATAATATAAAATTATAACAGGAATAATTTCATATGAACACTGTATTATAGTTGATAATGCTCATCTAATAGGAGTATATTTAGGAATTCTGAAATTACTTTGCAATCTCTAGAGTTATAGAATTAAATAAATAAAATGTAGATTTTCTACAACCCGCAATGTGTTTGAGGACATATCGTTTCTACTATCAGAAAAAAGGTTACAAAATAAGACAGAAAGCCTTCAGTGAATACTGTGATAGATTAGAGCTGTGATAGAGTACATGATTATTTAGCACACATATATGTAGGTGAAAAAATCAATATAGACATATGTGACTCCATGCATATAAATTTGTGTATTTACTGAAAGGATAAATAGTGAAAGCTCTGTAATAATAAGGTTTTTGATATTCAGATTCCAGACACTATTCTCTAATAGAAGGCACTAAGGCTTTCTTAGGAAAGACTAATTCTAGTGCTGGTGCACTAGAAAATATACAAATGATTCCAGGGCATCTTATAGTGCTACAAAGCAAGAAAATACTCCTTAATAAGTACAAATGCATAGATAGGGCCTGTCAAAATAATGCAAGAATTAGCTTAAATAAAAAGCACTCACTAGAGTATCCCTAGACCGATTTAAACAACAAAATAAATAGTAGTATTGAATTATAATCCAGGTTATAAAATAAATACACTTGTGTCTATAGGAAGTAAAGAACAGGGTAAAAATACAAGCAAGAAGTACACCAACCAAAGGCACAGCCCCAGTGAGCCACCTTCTCCAAATGGACCCTACCTTCCAACTGCACACACATTCATGAACAAAAGTGCAATAATCCACAGCTGAACTAAACATGGTGACACAAAACTGTAATCTCAGAACTCTGGAAAGCTGAGGTAGGAGGATCACAAGTTCATACCTAGCCTGGGCAATTTAGCAATATTTTGAGGCCCCATCTCAAAGTGCAAAAAAGTTCCTGAGGATATTGCTCGCTGTAATTGGAAAAACAGTTATACTGTTTTAGCTAAGAAAAGCCAAACAGGATAATTAATGGCATTTCTTTACGAAGAAGTCAAGTGTCTAATGTCTCTTTTTTATATAAGGCAAACTTTCTCTGAATATAAAAGAAAACCTGTACAATTTTTTTTAGTGGAGAGACCCTATGATATCTGCATATATCCTGACACTTATACCTAATTTCTCCCTGAAATCTAACAGCTATCATGTGTCAGGAGCTGCTGATAACCTTCAAGCATTTTGCATGACCCAGCCCATAACTGTTACCCTCAGACCTTTAACTAAGAAACATTCTCTCTTCCTTTATGACATCACATCCACAAGCAAATGTGGTGGGGTAGGGATGTACTGTAAAATTAACTACTGAGAGCCTATTCCTGGACATTCCTGAGGATACCTTCCATCATAAGCAGGTTATAGCTATTTTAACAATGACTTACCTATACTCTAACACAAGTTGCAGGTCAAAGGAGTAGCCATTCTTCTAGGCATAAATTATACTGATTTTTCAATATTACTTAGGTCCTGCAAATGCTTAGCCACATTTGGACCATATACTGTAATACCAGAGCAGTACTAATATAAAAGAAAATCTAAGAGGGATGTGGCTTATCAAACCTTGTACTTTTCTTTGTAATATGTCTATCATCTTTCATTCTCTAAGTCAATATGTTTTAAGAATCCAAATGCAAAGATAGATATACATATTGTCCAAAAATTTGGGATATAAATCTAATAGTGATCTCCTAGTTCTTGGTACTACTAAATTCAAAATTCCTTTTATGTTTGGTACTTAAAGAAAATTACATATTTTGTAGTTATAAATCTCTTTTGTCTCTTTTTTATCATCTCTGTTACTCAATATGTAATACAACAGGCATCGTTAATTTCCTACCAGTTTGTTTATAACTCTGTATTGTCTGTACTGTTCTTTTGCTATTTTGTAAAAGGTTGTCTGTCTGTTAATGTTTTCCTCCTTTTATTTTTAAAATTAAAAAAAACTTATTTGACTTATCTTGAGGAAGTTGAAAATACACACTAATAGTTTTGATCATAGGACTTCATGGGGCACTGGATTTTTAAAAGTTCTCAACTGGCACCTTAAAGGCCATAAACTTCTCTAGTATGTCATATTGATTACCTCTTACATAATATTACTCTTCTTTGTACTCCTAGGTTTGATATGCTTTAGGACTCCTGTATCTGCTTATTTTATTTCTATTTGGTTATAAGATTTCTAAATAGAAATCAAAATTTTGTCAAACTGTATTACTTCCAGCATAATTCATCTCAGTGAGGAGAATTTTTTATTCTTGCAAGAAAATAACCCTGCAGAATTTCCCGGGTTAGTAGCGAAAAATATCTTAAAGGTTATTCCTTGTATCTCCCTGGCTATAGCAGACAGCAGTTTCCAAATGTATCAATTTTCTATTGCTGAACAACGAGGTAGCACAAATTTAACTGTTTAAAATACTATGCATTTGTGAAATCATATTTCCACAGATCAAGAGATCAGAAAAGACTTTGCTCTAGTCAAGTCCTCTGTTCAGTCTGAGGAGTTAAGAGTAGGATGATCCTCACTTTGCTGTTCTTTTCAGGAATTTGAAATCTGATTGCACATTAAGTCTGTTGCTAGAATTCAATTTGTTGTAGCTGTATCGTTGTGCTCCTCAACTTCCAGAGGCTGCCTCTTTACACTGGAAGCTTTCCCCATGACATTCTGCCTCTCTTTGAGGCCACCTGGAAATATTCTTGCTTTTATGGCTTTTATCAGTTTAAGTCCATCCCATCCAAATAATGTCCCTCAGATCATTTAAATCCAGCTAACTAGATACTCCAGTTAATCTGAAAAATTACACCTTTGTCATGTAAGAAACTCAGTTGATATTTGTCATGTTTAATGATTCTGCCTACAGATGGAGGAAAGGGTTATGTAAAGACAGGCACATTAGGGGATTTTGATAGTTCATTTTAGCAGTTTGGCATATGCCTGTAATCCCAGCTCTTGTGAGGCTGAGGCAGAAGGATTGTTGCTAGTTTGAGGCCAGCCTGGGCTACAAAGTGAGCTTAAGGCCTGAACTGCATAACAAGGCCATGTCTAAAAAAAAGACTAAAAAAAAAAAATTATCTTCTCAACAGATATACATCATGCACTGCCCACTCATGAATCTTGTTGCCTATCATACATAAAGCATTTGAGAAAGCAAACTATCTCTTCTGACTTACCGTTATGGGATCCTCACAATATAATATGATGTAAATACTTTTCTTTCAGATCAATTTCAATATTATACTCATCTAAAGCCAAAAACAGCAGCTGCCATGTTGGTGGAGTTTCCTACAAACATGATTGTATAGTATACCCTAAAATTAACGATTCCTTACTTACCAATCATTGCTGCCTACTGAAAATATGTAACATTTGTGAGCAAAGGAGGCTTACTTTTTGATATTTGATTAACTTATTCTTTCCATATTTTATTTCATCATTGCAAAACTTAAATTATTTTACTTCCATTACAAGAAGGAAACTCATGGTTGACTTGTACCTCTTAAATATGTAAAAATTCATTAAAATACCCCAATTTATCCAAACATATCTAGAAATCCATATTTAATCTTCTTCCTTTGTCAAATATACCGAAGAATGAAATCAGAAAATATCAAGCAGGACATAATGTAACGAGATTAACTCATCACTAGTTTTTGCCCCAGAGGCAAAAACTACTCTAGGATGACAGAATTCTGTTTCTAATGCCTTTCATTTAAATAAAGACAAGAATATTTATGCACATCAGTGTAAGAAGTGCTTTGGAACCATCCGTGACTTCTGGAAACCTTTAGGGAAAGGAGAGTGCTTAGCTAATAGGAACTCAAATTTTGAATTGTTAGCAGATTAAAGCTTTATTTATTTATTTTAACTGAGAAATAATAATGTCATATATTTATGAAGTACACTATGATATTTTGGTCTATGCACACATTATAAAAAGATTCAGTCAAACTACTTAGCATATCCGGTACCCCCCCTACTCAGAGTGTGTGTGTGTGTGTGTGTGTGTGTGTGTGTGTGTGTCTGCTGAGAACAGGGAAAGAAATGGGAAGACATTCATCAAAGACATTCATCAAAGTTTCAATTAGACTGGAGGAATAAATTTTAATGCTATATAGTGCATTGCATTGTGATCAGTTAATAATGTTTTGAATATTTCAGAATTGTTGAAAGATTACTTAAGATTAAAAACATTGTAGTAGCTCTAATAGTTCCTAAGCAAGTTGACAATTAGCAAGGTAGATGCCCATTTAAAGAAATAACATAAAATTAAAAGAAAATTCCTGAGCTTATTGTACCCTAAATGAGCAATCTTTCTCCAAGTCCCAAACCCTAGATGCTCAAAAAGATATTATCTTTGAAGAAGTTCACAAAGAATAATTAATATTATATAATGTCATTCTTTGGCTCCCAGGTCACAAAAACTTATTTATTCCATTCAAGAAATCTCTAGCATACTGAGAACGACCTGAAGTGAAAACTGGAAAATTTTTATGTGACATTACCTACATGAGGGACAAATTTGCCACAGGACTCATACGGCAAGGTGAGGAAATAAATCTCAGTTCCTGTTGCTGGACTACCCTTGATGAGGGACACAAAAGAATTATAGTGTCTCACAAATCCATGGGGGTATACTTAATGAAAATAGAGCGATAGGTGGCCTCCAGCAATTAATTTACGTTTATCTGTACAAAAGTCTGTTTTTCTAAAACCAGACAGTGATGTATCTCTTTGGTAAATGGATGCTTTCCTTAAGGAAAAAGGCTGAAAGTGTTTTTTTTTTTTTTTTTTTTTTTTTTTTTTTTTTT